>NC_136529.1:26511146-26669476 GCF_910591455.1 Pholis gunnellus
AATAGTTTTTATACTTAATTTTCCTCGTATAGTTACATACTTTTACTGAAGGAACATTTTAAATGCAGTAACATACTATTTTAACAGTAAAAGTCCTGAATACTGTTTTTATAAACGTAAGAACTGTCGGTAACGTTTTATTTGGGCCGTTAGGTTTCGTGATGATATTTAGTTTCCTCTGAACTCCTCCGTGTGACTGAAGCAGCGGAGGAAAGTACTCTGTATATACGTATATCTGTGTATTTAAAGTACAGCCCCGTACATCTCACATCTCTATACAGCTCAGACAAACACTGCTTTAGATCTGTTTCACGTTCCGTTGACTGGTCCTGGTTCTGGTCCTGGTCCTGGTCCTGATTCTGGTCCTGGTTCTGGTCCTGGTCCTGGTCCTGGTCCTGCAGTGTTTAGGTCTGAGTGAAGTGTAGATGTTGGAGGTTAACTCGTATCTCATATTCTTGAGTTCAGATTTTACTTCACGCTGGTTTATTTGATCTATTCTCACATTAATATGAATTACTTTCAGTCCTTTTTTTTGCAACAAACAAATAACTTTTAGTTGTTTTTATTGAACGTTACTCGTGTAGTTTCTGTGTTTTTGACCCCGAGCCGTCTGTCGTATGTTTTGAGACGCTCACAAGTCGTTTCTCACTTGAACAGCTGAAGTTTGAGCGGACTGGGTTAGCATTAGCAATGCTAATGATTGCTAATCCAATAGAAGCTCTGAAAACAGTATTTTATTTATTAGTTTCCATTAAGTTGTTTTATTTCTAAATACTAAAGAAATGTTAAAAAGCCGCAATGACATCGTGGTTCAACACAATCTCACGGATGTTCGTCAAATAGTCACAAAATGAAAGCTAATGGTTTCGTTTTCGGGGACACGCTTGGAACAACATTACGTTACGTTACAAAAACACTTGGTTAGGTTTTGTAAAAAGCACCAGGGCCTAAAATAACAACATGCGTTTAGGTTGAGGAAACAAAAGCACGACAACACTTTGGGACTTCCCACCAACATAAATGGACTTTTTCGATATTAAATGTTACGTCAGTGGCATCGTCACGCGGATGCGTTTAATCCGAGTCTGCACGATGAGAACGATCCTGATTGACTTTCCGCATCATTTTTTGTACTGAGAGACACAAGAAAAAGGACAAATCGTGTAAACGAAACCCACAGATCGCATTTCGTGACTATTTTTCACGACCTGGATCGATTGGAAACAGGAAACGTGTATAAAATGTGTTTGTGCATCGAACACCGAGCAGCTGGTTGGTAGTTTGAGCCTGAACAGGTCACATTATTTGCTGAAGTCATCACGTTCACTCGCTGCTCTTGTTTTCAGTGTTTACCGATGCGGAAATGTTTCACCAGCGACGCTCTTGAGACAGAACGATGGATCGTAGCCGTTCAAACGATGTGACGAGGTTTTACCACCAGCATGAAATATGTCCTCACTGAGGGGAAGAAAACATGAAGAAAGCGTCTGAGCCTGCGGGAAACGTATGAAAGCGTAATGAGCTTTTCAGTGTCAGACCGCCCTGTAACACACGAGGCGTCTGACACACAACACGGCAAAGTGAAATATGTGTGATGTGTTGGAGACCCGAGGCTGCGGAACACAAACACAGATATGAAGGAGACGCGATCAGAGAGGCAGACGCTTCATGCTTTGTTGGCTGGCGGCAGTCTGTGCGTGTACTGCAGGTACGCAGTATATTTGTATTGTTTTAACAGCAGACTCTGTATGTTTCCAAGACAATAAAGTCTCTTATGAAACATAAAACAGAGGAGCATTAAACTCTCGCATGTTATGTTCAACTATAGAAATAGAAAAGACATTAAAGATGGAGAAGACCCTGTCCTCCAGGTCCGATGGTTGGACAGAGACGGGGGGCAGTGGAGGTTTTGAAGGACTGGGGCGATGTGGTCTCTGTGGACTGGGACAGCGGACGGGTTCTGGATGTATTGTAGTATGTTGATTTTGGTGGATGAGCCGTACAGGAGGCTGTCGCAGTAGTCCAGTCGAGAGGTGATGAAGACGAGGAGGAGATGTGTGCTCATAGAGCCACTCTCATCATCACTTTAGTCTCATTATTATCATTGTTATAACTTTAATACAATGATAGTGTTTTAGTTCCCTGAAGGTCACTCGTGTTTGATTGAGCTCCAGTCTTCCTCCTCCTGCACTTAAATAATATGAATCATAATAATAATAATAATAATAGACTTCTACAGGATCACACACATCAGTCTTGTTCAGTATTAAACTTGTTCTTCTTCTTCAGTCTCATCACCTGCTGCTCTGATTCTTGTAAACGTACTCCTGTGATGTGACGTAATGACGCGTGGGTAACACGTGTTCCTGTCGGTGTGTTGTGTGTTGTGCAGTATCTGTCCTGTAGGGGGCAGCAGCACTCCGTCACACTGCAGCCAAACACAGGAGCTCATCTTCAGCCTCTGAGACATTACATTTAAAATCATTAAAAAGCAGTGTAGGAGCCAAATGTGGTGGTGTTGTTTTCCGTGTATACGTTGGGTGGCGCTATACTATCATCCTGTGCCTGTCTATATAAGCTGTGTAAATCACTGGTGTTGGCAGGTGTTTGACCCCGGAAGGGCAAACGGTTTTTGACCGCTTTATGCGTTACAGTTTCCCGAACTGGTGTGTTTATGTCGGTGGAAACAAAGGAAAATAAACAAGCTCTCATCAAACAAACTGGTCAGTGAATATGTACGTCAAAGGTAATCTAGACGCCCCACGCTAGCGCGTCAACCAGGTCATTCCAGAGGGAACGACACCTCAGTGGCCTACAGAACAAGTCTGGGCTTCTTTAACATTAGTCAAAAACCTGGCTCCAAAGGTGGATCGTTGTTTTGGAAAACATCGGCACGTTCGGGACGCGGCCGTGGAGGATTCCAGCACGAGGAGGGATGCTCGGAGCTGTTCGGGTCTCTGGCAAGGTTGGAGGACGGAGCTACGGAGCTAATGCTAACGCGGCCGTGGAGCATCGGACCACCGGATCATCGCACGGCTCCCAACGCACAGAGAGGTATGCGTAGCGCTACTCTGTTTTTAGCCATTTACATTGTGTGCACACACAACTGGACATAAACCCAACGCTTGGTTGCCGAAGCGTGCGGACAAGAACAATAGACTTTGCATTTTGACATTCTATCATGGAGAACCGCGAGGCGGTGTTGGACTATACTACCGGGACTGGGGTGTTAATTGAGGGTAAACCCAGCTCTATGTCTGGTGGTGTTGAAACGCAAAAACGTGTAGTTAAGCTCACCGCAAAGGCGCTTGCTAACAAATTAGAAACGTTGCAAAATAGTAGAAAAGCTAAGCTAAATAAAGCAAACACCATAAGAAAATCAATACAATATTTATTGTCTGGGGATGATAAAACACAGGTATCAAATGCTCTTGGAGGACTGATTAAGGTGTGTGATGAAGCAAAATGCATGCATGAATCTTTGTTGGGGTTTCTGCCTTGTGATGAGAGGGAAAAACATGTAACATGGTTTAAAGAAAAAATGCTGTCTAATGATGAATGTATTGCTGGTACAAAACTGTGGGTTTTATCCAATGAAGGTACTGTGTATGAAACTGGTGATGCCGAGGACGGTATTAATCCAAATGACAGTGTTTCTAATGTTGGTAGTAAACACTCAAGTCAAAGGAGTAATACAAGTGGTAAATCCAGTACCACGTCCTCTGCACGGATAAGGGTGGAGGCAAGTAGAGCCGCACTTATCGCTCGCGCATCAGCTTTAAAAGAAATTCATGCTTTGGAGGAGCAGGAGCAACAGCTGAGGAGGAAAAGAGAGCAGCTTGATTTGGAAGCCAAACTAGCTGCTTCCAATGCTATGTTGGCAGTATATCAGGCCTCTGATTTTAAAAGTTGTTCTCAAGGACCTTCAGATGGCATGGCTTCCTATTTTGAACGGGGAAAAAGGAAAAGGGAATCTGTCAACTGCTTAAACCCTATGGCAAAGGAATACAAACCGGAGGGAAAATCAAAGACACAAAACGACTTGACAAAATGGCCGTTACCACCTGATAAACCACGATTCCGGTACCAATTAACGACGGCTCAGTTAAAGGAGGAAGAGAGGCATTCTACAAACCACCATCAAATCAATCTAAATCCACCTGGAGACATACTTGCCATCATGCACAGGCAAAATGACATAACAGCAGCTCTAGTGCACCAGCAGCATTCATCATCTCTGCCACCACGACAAATTCCCATATTTGAAGGGGACCCTCTCCAGTACAGAGCCTTTATCAAGGCCTTTGAACAAGGAGTAGAGGAAAGGGCTGGAAGAGCAGATTGTTTATATTACTTGGAACAATTTACAGGAGGACAGCCGAGAGAGCTGGTGCGCAGCTGCCAGCATATGGCTCCGGAGCGTGGCTATGCAGTGGCTAAAGGACTTCTACAGGAACATTTTGGAAATCAGTATAAAATTGCAGCTGCATACATGGAAAAGGCATTGGCATGGCAAACGATAAAATCTGAGGATGGCAAGGCACTTCAAGCGTATGCTTTATTCTTGCGTGGCTGCTGCAATGTCATGGAGGAGCTCCAGTACATGCAGGAACTGGATATGCCTGTACACATGAGAGCCATCATAGCAAAGTTGCCATTCAAAATGAGGGATCAATGGAGGACCACAGCTCATGGCATTGTAGAGACAGCTAACCACAGAGCTCACTTCATGGATCTGGTCACATTCATTGAGCGTCGTGTCAGAATTCTTTCTGACCCTCTGTTTGGTGACATACAGGACCCATCAACCGGTGTTACTGGGACAAGGACTTACGACAGGTGTAAATCCCAACCCAGCAACAGAGGGACGGTAAATATTGTTGCCACCGCAGTAACCTCTATGGACTGGCCTGAGGAAGCTATGGAACCAACAGCAGATACAGGGAAGGCTGTAAAGGCTGGATGCCTGTGCTGTGCCCATAATCACTCATTGGAGGAGTGCAAGCAGTTCAAGGGAATGAAGCACAAGGAAAAGCTTGACTTTCTGAAGGAACAGAGAGTTTGCTTTGCATGCTTGTGTGTTGGTCACATGAGCCGGGACTGCGAAAGGCGCTTGTCTTGCAAAGAATGTGGTAAAACTCATCCTACTGTGCTTCATATCAAAGGACAAATACCAGCTTTGGAACAGTTAAAGGAACCACCTAATGACCAGCCAACTTCAGTGAAGACATGTGGATATACAGGGGCCGGTAAGGACCGTTGTGGACTATCGATTCTCCCTGTAAAGGTGAAATCTGCAAAGGGAAATCACATTGTTCAAACGTATGCCTTCCTGGATCCTGGTAGTTCAGCCACATTCTGCTCAGAACATCTAATGCAGAAGCTGAATATTACAGGCAAAAGAACCAACTTCTTGCTACAGACAATGGGGCAGGAAGCGATTGTTCCAGCGTACACCTTGAGTGGTTTGGAGATATCTGGTCTGGACAGTGATGAATTTTATACTTTACCAGATGTTCTAACTCAGAGGAGCATGCCAGTCACTGCTGACAACATGGTGACACCTGAAGACCTCACTAACTGGCCGTATTTGTCACAAGTACACATCCCAAGCATAAAGGCAAGCGTGGACCTGTTGATTGGAACTGATGCTCCCAAGATGTTGGAACCTTGGGAGGTCATTAACAGCCGTGAAAATGGCCCGTACGCCATCAGGACAGTGCTAGGGTGGGTTGTTAATGGTCCGCTGAATGGAAATAGTGGTGCTTTAGGGGCAGAGATTTCCTCTGCTACGGTGAACAGGATAACTGTGTGCAAACTGGAAAAAATGCTGACCAATCAGTACAATCACGAATTCAATGAAAAGGCGGAGGAAGAGGAAATGTCCAGAGAAGATCTCAAGTTTCTGGAAACCATGGAGCGCTCATCAGTACTTCAGGATGGGAAATATTGTTTGAAGTTGCCCTTCAGGAACCAAGAGGTCTATCTGCCCAATAACTTTGCTGTGGCTAAACAAAGGATTCAGGGGTTGAGAAAAAGATTTCTTAACAATAAGCATTTACACCAGGAGTATGCAGGTTACATGAATAAACTCATCAGTAAGGCCTACGCCGAACAAGTTCCTCAGCAAGAACTGCGTTGTGGAAAAGGGAAGGTGTGGTACATCCCCCACCATAGCTTCCACCATCCGAGGAAGGGATCCCTTCAAGTGGTGTTCGACGGTGGAACCATGTTCCAAGGAGCATCGTTGAACAGCGAACTCTTGAGAGTTGGAGGAAGGTTGAGCAGAGGAGCAATGCATGATGAACCCAAACATCCACTCATCCTCGGCAAGGATCAACAGGGATCTATGCTCATTCTCAAGCATGTACACCAGAATCTGGGCCATGGTGGACGGACTCATACACTGTCCACGGTGAGGAAGAGGTTTTGGATCACCAAGGCCAATTCTGCTGTCAAAAAGATCATTGCTGAATGCAGTTTTGGTAGACGCCACAATGGAAGAGCAGAACAAAAGATGGCAGATCTTCCTATGGGTAACTCAGCTTTGCCACCTGAAGTGTTCAAGCCTCATGACCAGTATGGTAGAAGACGATGGAAGCAGATGCAGTACCTCTCAGATCTTTCTGGAAGAGATGGGTAAGAGGTACTTACCCTTGCTCCAAGAGAGGCAAAATGGAACCAGAGGAAAAAGAGTTTGGTTGCTGGAGGTATTATGGTAATCATGCATCCTTCAGCTCCTCGTGGTTCATGTCCACTTGACAAGGTTCTGAAAGTTTTATGGACAAAAATGGACTACTGTGCTCTGTGAGGTTACAGACCAAATATAACATCATTGAAAGGCCAGTCAGAAAACTCTCTTTGCTACAGGGAGTGTAAACTGATTTGTCTGTAAAGCACTTGGTCATAACTTAACATGTTTGGCTCCTTTGTTATATTTTGTTTGAATTGTTATGTCTGTCTGGGTTAACAATTAGGGGCCGGTGTGTAGGAGCCAAATGTGGTGGTGTTGTTTTCCGTGTATACGTTGGGTGGCGCTATACTATCATCCTGTGCCTGTCTATATAAGCTGTGTAAATCACTGGTGTTGGCAGGTGTTTGACCCCGGAAGGGCAAACGGTTTTTGACCGCTTTATGCGTTACAGTTTCCCGAACTGGTGTGTTTATGTCGGTGGAAACAAAGGAAAATAAACAAGCTCTCATCAAACAAACTGGTCAGTGAATATGTACGTCAAAGGTAATCTAGACGCCCCACGCTAGCGCGTCAACCAGGTCATTCCAGAGGGAACGACACCTCAGTGGCCTACAGAACAAGTCTGGGCTTCTTTAACAAGCAGTTTAATTTAAATCACACACAGACGGACTGAACACAACTCTCTTTATTTACTTCCCTTCTATGTTCTCTCTGTTTTCACTTCTTCTCTTTTAAGTTCTCTGTTTTCACTTCTTCTCTTTTATGTTCTCTGTTTTCACTTCTCTTTTATATTTTCACTTCTTCTTTCATGTTCTCTCTGTTTTCACTTCTTCTCTTTTATGTTCTCTGTTTTCACTTCTTCTCTTTTATATTTTCACTTCTTCTTTCATGTTCTCTCTGTTTTCACTTCTCTTCTCTGTTTTCACTTCTTCTCTTTCATGTTCTATCTGTTTTCACTTCTTCTCTTTTATGTTCTCTCTGTTTTCACTTCTTCTCTTCTCTGTTTTCACTTCTTCTCTTGTTGAAACAGAAATCCGTCTCTTTGTTGTGAACACGTTCTGATTATTAATTGTCGTTATGATCAGTTTTATATCTGTATTTGTTTTTTAGATGTTTTCTATTGATCATGAGATTCTGATATAGTTAATAATAATCCTCCAATATTATTATTATACTACTAATAATACAAATAACATGTTTATTAGTCATTCAATTACTTATGTGAAGTATTTTGTATTTTTTTTATATTTTTAAGTCCTCAGAAATAAATTATTATTAATAGAAATAATGTTTTACTTTTAATAGAAACATATATACAGATTGTTGTGTACTTTTACTGAATATGGACGTCTAATAATACTACTACTCATAATAATAATAATAATTAAAGCTGCAAGCAGCGATGTACGGGCCCTCGTATCCTCCCGCACGTCGGAGGTACTGGCGGGATGCCGGCAGAAGCGGCCATAAATATCTGCGACCATCAGACAGCGAGCCCACAAGTTATATAGCAAATATTTCACCAGTTCCTGTATCCACTATGTGGCGCTAGAGAACACGCGCAAACATGCATTATGTTGCTCTATATCAAGTATAGACCACATCGTGTAAATCCAATTCAGTGTGTCACATAACGCTGTCTTCCTGTTGTCAGTAGGTGGCACTATGATTTTAAGTGGAAATTGGCTCATAGACATCCTCAGGCCATGACTATTATCAAGTATGGCAAGTTTGGAACAGATTTGAGCAAGTCCAGGAGTTACATCAGCTTGTTGTTTAACGGCGAATCACTTAAAATGGCCGCCATGCCACGGCTTCGCCATTCCATCAAACGTAAAGCTTTGACTAACTTGTAATTGCAAAGTTCTTTAGATTGTACTGACCAAATTTGAAGTGGATCTGACAAAGTCCCTAGGAGGAGTTCGTTAAAGTATAGCGACTAGAAATCATGGGGAAATTCACACAAAAATCAATCTGGCCGACTTCCCGTTAAATTTAGAGCATGGTCCCAAGACACTTTTTTTTAAGTCTTCATGTGATACATGTGCCTCCTAAATTTCATACATGTAGGTCAAATGTAGCGCTGGGGCTGGGTTTTTGAATATTTGTAGGGGGCGCTATCGAGGCAACTTGAAAGGGTCAAGCCAAAAAGCCATATGAAATATTTATTTCCATCACCTATGACACCTGTGCAAAGTTCCAAGGCTTGTTGAGCATCCTAAGTTACAGAAAAATAAGCTTCATTTTTCATGGCGAATGACGCGTTGCCACGGCAACAGACCCAGGGTCTAGGAGAAGTGATTTTTTTTTTATTTTTACAAAATTCAAAATGGTGGATAATTTTGGTAGGCGGAGCGTAGGGTCCCAAGAGGATTTTTTGTAGAGCTCATTCAGTTGCTCATGTCTGTAAAATCTTAAGTAATTTGGACATACGGGCTGTCGGGGCTTGCCTTTCCATTATCTAGGTGGCGCTAGCGAGTAATTTTGTATGCTCGAGCATTGGACCCATAAAATATAAAAATTTCCCGCAGTCCTGATATGCTCGCCAAATATGGGGAGGTTGGGGACATGTCAGATACCCTTAAACGGTTTTTCATCATAGGGTATAATAATAATTCCTACAGATACAATAGGGACCTCGCGGACCCGACGTTGTCGGTGCTCGGGCCCTAAAAATAAAGTAACTTAAGTAAAGTTATGACTTTTCGACATGGTACACTGACTTTTTCATGACTTTTTCGACATCCTATACTATGCTGTTTATAACTCCGCAGCAAATCCCTTCATCAACATCGATTGTCTTCCTTCAGGATGGAGTCCAATCGCCAAAGACATTGCACTATTCACATTTGTACAATGTGTAATAAATTATTGTGAAATTCTAATGAAGTCTCTCCTGATTGAATGACTTTTTTGACTGTTTTTCGACTTTAACCCTAGTAGAACAAACTGAAAAAACACAATTGGGTTTCATCATTAAATTCTTTTCTTTACTGCATTTGCACATAATTCACTGAACACACGGAAGTCCAGAAGCATCCAATACATAAACTGACCGATGAAAACAAGGTAAAAACAATACGTCTGTAATAAAATACACTTTCATGTTCTTATATGCATAATATAAAAACAATAAAGGAAAATATTTAAATTGCAGTAATTACTATTTACAAAAGGCATTTTCTTTTAAAAGGAACTTTTACAACTTCAGTACCTAAAATAAATCAAACTATATGCAGGTCAGGTGCAGTAGTACAAAAAGGCTTTGATATCAGGAGAGTAAGGTGACAGTTTTACAGCAGGACAGAAAGGCGGGATAAGGCCTGATGAACATTAGGTAGCCTGGAGGAGTTCACCAATGAGGAGCGAGTGCTTTTCCTCCGTTTCGTCTCTGGCCGGTCCAGGTTGCCTTCCAACCCAGCTGATATCACGCAGAAGTTCCAAATCATCAAGGTTGATAGGGTGAGGTCATCCTAACGGAAATAACGAGCCTGTTGACGAGGGCAAACATATCAATAGTACAAACTACTAAACTTTTTCCCCCTATCATGTCCTACAGCCCGTCAACGGCCTCCCTACTGCACAGACCTGCTTCTTCCTGTTTCGCCTGCCCCCTTACACGAGCCAGGTCATCCTCGCTGAGCGTCTGCGTTACTCCATCCACAACTGCCCCTCCATCGACAACTACATGCTGACCCACAACACCGACGCAGCAGACAGCTCCGACACAGAGGAGTGAAGCGGCCAGCTGTGGTCAACCTGGTGATGAATGTATCTTCTCCCATGCCATGCACATTATGCACTGAACACAGACTTCTATTCGCCAAACCTGTAAGGTAGTGTACTGTACTGTTTATATGTTGGTTGAAATTAAAGATATGTGTAGTTTTGGTTTTCCAAATGTGCAAGGTGTTGTAATTAATGCAGTGCTTACTCTGAATCAACACTACAGGGATACGGAATAAAAGTTTTTCAAATAAAAATAAAGTAACTAAAAAAGTAACTTTAAAAGTAAAGTAACTTTAAAAGTAAAGTAACTAAAAAAGTAACTTTAACAGTAAAGTAAATAAAGAAGTAACTCTAAAAGTAAAGTAACTAAAAAAGTAACTAAAAAAGTAAAGTAACTAAAAAAGTAACTTTAAAAGTAAAGTAACTAAAAAAGTAACTTTAAAAGTAAAGTAACTAAAAAAATAACTTTAAAAATAAAGTAACTTTAAAAGTAACTAAAAAAGTAAAGTAACTAAAAAAGTAACTTTAAAAGTAAAGTAACTAAAAAAGCAACTTTAAAAATAAAGTAACTTAAGTAAAGTTATGACTTTTCGACATGGTACACTGACTTTTTCATGACTTTTTTCGACATCCTATACTATGCTGTTTATAACTCCGCAGCAAATCCCTTCATCAACATCGATTGTCTTCCTTCAGGATGGAGTCCAATCGCCAAAGACGTTGCACTATTCACATTTGTACAATGTGTAATAAATTATTGTGAAATTCTAATGAAGTCTCTCCTGATTGAATGACTTTTTTGACTGTTTTTCGACTTTAACCCCAGTAGAACAAACTGAAAAAACACAATTGGGTTTCATCATTAAATTCTTTTCTTTACTGCATTTGCACATAATTCACTGAACACACGGAAGTCCAGAAGCATCCAATACATAAACTGACCGATGAAAACAAGGTAAAAACAATACGTCTGTAATAAAATACACTTTCATGTTCTTATATGCATAATATAAAAACAATAAAGGAAAATATTTAAATTGCAGTAATTACTATTTACAAAAGGCATTTTCTTTTAAAAGGAACTTTTACAACTTCAGTACCTATAAATAAATCAAACTATATGCAGGTCAGGTGCAGTAGTACAAAAAGGCTTTGATATCAGGAGAGTAAGGTGACAGTTTTACAGCAGGACAGAAAGGCGGGATAAGGCCTGATGAACATTAGGTAGCCTGGAGGAGTTCACCAATGAGGAGCGAGTGCTTTTCCTCCGTTTCGTCTCTGGCCGGTCCAGGTTGCCTTCCAACCCAGCTGATATCACGCAGAAGTTCCAAATCATCAAGGTTGATAGGGTGAGGTCATCGCTAACGGAAATAACGAGCCTGTTGACGAGGGCATCTCCCATGCCATGCACATTATGCACTGAACACAGACTTCTATTGGCCAAACCTGTAAGGTAGTGTACTGTACTGTTTATATGTTGGTTGAAATTAAAGATATGTGTAGTTTTGGTTTTCCAAATGTGCAAGGTGTTGTAATTAATGCAGTGCTTACTCTGAATCAACACTACAGGGATACGGAATAAAAGTTTTTCAAATAAAAATAAAGTAACTAAAAAAGTAACTTTAAAAGTAAAGTAACTTTAAAAGTAAAGTAACTAAAAAAGTAACTTTAAAAGTAAAGTAACTAAAAAAGTAACTTTAAAAGTAAAGTAACTAAAAAAGTAACTAAAAAAGTAAAGTAACTAAAAAAGTAACTTTAGAAGTAAAGTAACTGAAAAAGTAACTAAAAAAGTAAAGTAACTAAAAAAGTAACTTTAAAAGTAAAGTAACTAAAAAAGTAACTTTAAAAGTAAAGTAACTAAAAAAGTAACTTTAAAAGTAAAGTAACTTTAAAAGTAAAGTAACTAAAAAAGTAACTTTAAAAGTAAAGTCACTAAAAAAGCAACTTTAAAAATAAAGTAACTTAAGTAAAGTTATGACTTTTCGACATGGTACACTGACTTTTTCATGACTTTTTCGACATCCTATACTATGCTGTTTATAACTCCGCAGCAAATCCCTTCATCAACATCGATTGTCTTCCTTCAGGATGGAGTCCAATCGCCAAAGACGTTGCACTATTCACATTTGTACAATGTGTAATAAATTATTGTGAAATTCTAATGAAGTCTCTCCTGATTGAATGACTTTTTTGACTGTTTTTCGACTTTAACCCCAGTAGAACAAACTGAAAAAACACAATTGGGTTTCATCATTAAATTCTTTTCTTTACTGCATTTGCACATAATTCACTGAACACACGGAAGTCCAGAAGCATCCAATACATAAACTGACCGATGAAAACAAGGTAAAAACAATACGTCTGTAATAAAATACACTTTCATGTTCTTATATGCATAATATAAAAACAATAAAGGAAAATATTTAAATTGCAGTAATTACTATTTACAAAAGGCATTTTCTTTTAAAAGGAACTTTTACAACTTCAGTACCTATAAATAAATCAAACTATATGCAGGTCAGGTGCAGTAGTACAAAAAGGCTTTGATATCAGGAGAGTAAGGTGACAGTTTTACAGCAGGACAGAAAGGCGGGATAAGGCCTGATGAACATTAGGTAGCCTGGAGGAGTTCACCAATGAGGAGCGAGTGCTTTTCCTCCGTTTCGTCTCTGGCCGGTCCAGGTTGCCTTCCAACCCAGCTGATATCACGCAGAAGTTCCAAATCATCAAGGTTGATAGGGTGAGGTCATCGCTAACGGAAATAACGAGCCTGTTGACGAGGGCATCTCCCATGCCATGCACATTATGCACTGAACACAGACTTCTATTGGCCAAACCTGTAAGGTAGTGTACTGTACTGTTTATATGTTGGTTGAAATTAAAGATATGTGTAGTTTTGGTTTTCCAAATGTGCAAGGTGTTGTAATTAATGCAGTGCTTACTCTGAATCAACACTACAGGGATACGGAATAAAAGTTTTTCAAATAAAAATAAAGTAACTAAAAAAGTAACTTTAAAAGTAAAGTAACTTTAAAAGTAAAGTAACTAAAAAAGTAACTTTAACAGTAAAGTAACTAAAGAAGTAACTCTAAAAGTAAAGTAACTAAAAAAGTAACTTTAAAAGTAAAGTAACTAAAAAAGTAACTTTAAAAGTAAAGTAACTAAAAAAGTAACTAAAAAAGTAAAGTAACTTTAAAAGTAACTAAAAAAGTAAAGTAACTAAAAAAGTAACTTTAGAAGTAAAGTAACTAAAAAAGTAAAGTAACTAAAAAAGTAACTTTAAAAGTAAAGTAACTAAAAAAGCAACTTTAAAAATAAAGTAACTTAAGTAAAGTTATGACTTTTCGACATGGTACACTGACTTTTTCATGACTTTTTTTCGACATCCTATACTATGCTGTTTATAACTCCGCAGCAACTCCCTTCATCAACATCGATTGTCTTCCTTCAGGATGGAGTCCAATCGCCAAAGACGTTGCACTATTCACATTTGTACAATGTGTAATAAATTATTGTGAAATTCTAATGAAGTCTCTCCTGATTGAATGACTTTTTTGACTGTTTTTCGACTTTAACCCCAGTAGAACAAACTGAAAAAACACAATTGGGTTTCATCATTAAATTCTTTTCTTTACTGCATTTGCACATAATTCACTGAACACACGGAAGTCCAGAAGCATCCAATACATAAACTGACCGATGAAAACAAGGTAAAAACAATACGTCTGTAATAAAATACACTTTCATGTTCTTATATGCATAATATAAAAACAATAAAGGAAAATATTTAAATTGCAGTAATTACTATTTACAAAAGGCATTTTCTTTTAAAAGGAACTTTTACAACTTCAGTACCTATAAATAAATCAAACTATATGCAGGTCAGGTGCAGTAGTACAAAAAGGCTTTGATATCAGGAGAGTAAGGTGACAGTTTTACAGCAGGACAGAAAGGCGGGATAAGGCCTGATGAACATTAGGTAGCCTGGAGGAGTTCACCAATGAGGAGCGAGTGCTTTTCCTCCGTTTCGTCTCTGGCCGGTTCAGGTTGCCTTCCAACCCAGCTGATATCACGCAGAAGTTCCAAATCATCAAGGTTGATAGGGTGAGGTCATCGCTAACGGAAATAACGAGCCTGTTGACGAGGGCATCTCCCATGCCATGCACATTATGCACTGAACACAGACTTCTATTCGCCAAACCTGTAAGGCAGTGTACTGTACTGTTTATATGTTGGTTGAAATTAGAGATATGTGTAGTTTTGGTTTTCCAAATGTGCAAGGTGTTGTAATTAATGCAGTGCTTACTCTGAATCAACACTACAGGGATACGGAATAAAAGTTTTTCAAATAAAAATAAAGTAACTAAAAAAGTAACGTTAAAAGTAAAGTAACTTTAAAAGTAAAGTAACTAAAAAAGTAACTTTAAAAGTAAAGTAACTAAAGAAGTAACTCTAAAAGTAAAGTAACTAAAAAAGTAACTTTAAAAGTAAAGTAACTAAAAAAGTAACTTTAAAAGTAAAGTAACTAAAAAAGTAACTAAAAAAGTAAAGTAACTAAAAAAGTAACTTTAAAAGTAAAGTAACTAAAAAAGTAACTAAAAAAGTAAAGTAACTAAAAAAGTAACTTTAAAAGTAAAGTAACTAAAAAAGTAAAGTAACTAAAAAAGTAACTAAAAAAGTAAAGTAACTAAAAAAGTAACTTTAAAAGTAAAGTAACTTTAAAAGTAACTAAAAAAGTAAAGTAACTCTAAAAGTAACTTTAAAAGTAAAGTAACTAAAAAAGCAACTTTAAAAATAAAGTAACTTAAGTAAAGTTATGACTTTTCGACATGGTACACTGACTTTTTCATGACTTTTTTCGACATCCTATACTATGCTGTTTATAACTCCGCAGCAACTCCCTTCATCAACATCGATTGTCTTCCTTCAGGATGGAGTCCAATCGTCAAAGACGTTGCACTATTCACATTTGTACAATGTGTAATAAATTATTGTGAAATTCTAATGAAGTCTCTCCTGATTGAATGACTTTTTTGACTGTTTTTCGACTTTAACCCCAGTAGAACAAACTGAAAAAACACAATTGGGTTTCATCATTAAATTCTTTTCTTTACTGCATTTGCACATAATTCACTGAACACACGGAAGTCCAGAAGCATCCAATACATAAACTGACCGATGAAAACAAGGTAAAAACAATACGTCTGTAATAAAATACACTTTCATGTTCTTATATGCATAATATAAAAACAATAAAGGAAAATATTTAAATTGCAGTAATTACTATTTACAAAAGGCATTTTCTTTTAAAAGGAACTTTTACAACTTCAGTACCTATAAATAAATCAAACTATATGCAGGTCAGGTGCAGTAGTACAAAAAGGCTTCAATATCAGGAGAGTAAGGTGACAGTTTTACAGCAGGACAGAAAGGCGGGATAAGGCCTGATGAACATTAGGTAGCCTGGAGGAGTTCACCAATGAGGAGCGAGTGCTTTTCCTCCGTTTCGTCTCTGGCCGGTTCAGGTTGCCTTCCAACCCAGCTGATATCACGCAGAAGTTCCAAATCATCAAGGTTGATAGGGTGAGGTCATCGCTAACGGCAATAACGAGCCTGTTGACGAGGGCATCTCCCATGCCATGCACATTATGCACTGAACACAGACTTCTATTCGCCAAACCTGTAAGGCAGTGTACTGTACTGTTTATATGTTGGTTGAAATTAAAGATATGTGTAGTTTTGGTTTTCCAAATGTGCAAGGTGTTGTAATTAATGCAGTGCTTACTCTGAATCAACACTACAGGGATACGGAATAAGTTTTTCAAATAAAAATAAAGTAACTAAAAAAGTAACTTTAAAAGTAAAGTAACTTTAAAAGTAAAGTAACTAAAAAAGTAACTTTAACAGTAAAGTAACTAAAGAAGTAACTCTAAAAGTAAAGTAACTAAAAAAGTAACTCTAAAAGTAAAGTAACTAAAAAAGTAACTTTAAAAGTAAAGTAACTAAAAAAGTAACTAAAAAAGTAAAGTAACTTTAAAAGTAACTAAAAAAGTAAAGTAACTAAAAAAGTAACTTTAGAAGTAAAGTAACTAAAAAAGTAAAGTAACTAAAAAAGTAACTTTAAAAGTAAAGTAACTAAAAAAGTAACTAAAAAAGTAAAGTAACAAAAAGAAACTAAAAAAGTAAAGTAACTAAAAAAGTAACTTTAAAAGTAAAGTAACTAAAAAAGTAACTTTAAAAGTAAAGTAACTTTAAAAGTAACTAAAAAAGTAAAGTAACTAAAAAAGTAACTTTAAAAGTAAAGTAACTAAAAAAGTAACTTTAAAAGTAAAGTAACTAAAAAAGTAACTTTAACAGTAAAGTAACTAAAGAAGTAACTCTAAAAGTAAAGTAACTAAAAAAGTAACTTTAAAAGTAAAGTAACTAAAAAAGTAACTTTAAAAGTAAAGTAACTAAAAAAGTAACTAAAAAAGTAAAGTAACTTTAAAAGTAACTAAAAAAGTAAAGTAACTAAAAAAGTAACTTTAGAAGTAAAGTAACTAAAAAAGTAAAGTAACTAAAAAAGTAACTTTAAAAGTAAAGTAACTAAAAAAGCAACTTTAAAAATAAAGTAACTTAAGTAAAGTTATGACTTTTCGACATGGTACACTGACTTTTTCATGACTTTTTTTCGACATCCTATACTATGCTGTTTATAACTCCGCAGCAACTCCCTTCATCAACATCGATTGTCTTCCTTCAGGATGGAGTCCAATCGCCAAAGACGTTGCACTATTCACATTTGTACAATGTGTAATAAATTATTGTGAAATTCTAATGAAGTCTCTCCTGATTGAATGACTTTTTTGACTGTTTTTCGACTTTAACCCCAGTAGAACAAACTGAAAAAACACAATTGGGTTTCATCATTAAATTCTTTTCTTTACTGCATTTGCACATAATTCACTGAACACACGGAAGTCCAGAAGCATCCAATACATAAACTGACCGATGAAAACAAGGTAAAAACAATACGTCTGTAATAAAATACACTTTCATGTTCTTATATGCATAATATAAAAACAATAAAGGAAAATATTTAAATTGCAGTAATTACTATTTACAAAAGGCATTTTCTTTTAAAAGGAACTTTTACAACTTCAGTACCTATAAATAAATCAAACTATATGCAGGTCAGGTGCAGTAGTACAAAAAGGCTTTGATATCAGGAGAGTAAGGTGACAGTTTTACAGCAGGACAGAAAGGCGGGATAAGGCCT
Source organism: Pholis gunnellus (assembly GCF_910591455.1). Taxonomy (NCBI): domain Eukaryota; kingdom Metazoa; phylum Chordata; class Actinopteri; order Perciformes; family Pholidae; genus Pholis; species Pholis gunnellus. The sequence goes on from NC_136529.1 coordinate 26,528,828, forward strand.
GATGAACATTAGGTAGCCTGGAGGAGTTCACCAATGAGGAGCGAGTGCTTTTCCTCCGTTTCGTCTCTGGCCGGTTCAGGTTGCCTTCCAACCCAGCTGATATCACGCAGAAGTTCCAAATCATCAAGGTTGATAGGGTGAGGTCATCGCTAACGGAAATAACGAGCCTGTTGACGAGGGCATCTCCCATGCCATGCACATTATGCACTGAACACAGACTTCTATTCGCCAAACCTGTAAGGCAGTGTACTGTACTGTTTATATGTTGGTTGAAATTAGAGATATGTGTAGTTTTGGTTTTCCAAATGTGCAAGGTGTTGTAATTAATGCAGTGCTTACTCTGAATCAACACTACAGGGATACGGAATAAAAGTTTTTCAAATAAAAATAAAGTAACTAAAAAAGTAACGTTAAAAGTAAAGTAACTTTAAAAGTAAAGTAACTAAAAAAGTAACTTTAAAAGTAAAGTAACTAAAGAAGTAACTCTAAAAGTAAAGTAACTAAAAAAGTAACTTTAAAAGTAAAGTAACTAAAAAAGTAACTTTAAAAGTAAAGTAACTAAAAAAGTAACTAAAAAAGTAAAGTAACTAAAAAAGTAACTTTAAAAGTAAAGTAACTAAAAAGTAACTAAAAAAGTAAAGTAACTAAAAAAGTAACTTTAAAAGTAAAGTAACTAAAAAAGTAAAGTAACTAAAAAAGTAACTAAAAAAGTAAAGTAACTAAAAAAGTAACTTTAAAAGTAAAGTAACTTTAAAAGTAACTAAAAAAGTAAAGTAACTCTAAAAGTAACTTTAAAAGTAAAGTAACTAAAAAAGCAACTTTAAAAATAAAGTAACTTAAGTAAAGTTATGACTTTTCGACATGGTACACTGACTTTTTCATGACTTTTTTCGACATCCTATACTATGCTGTTTATAACTCCGCAGCAACTCCCTTCATCAACATCGATTGTCTTCCTTCAGGATGGAGTCCAATCGTCAAAGACGTTGCACTATTCACATTTGTACAATGTGTAATAAATTATTGTGAAATTCTAATGAAGTCTCTCCTGATTGAATGACTTTTTTGACTGTTTTTCGACTTTAACCCCAGTAGAACAAACTGAAAAAACACAATTGGGTTTCATCATTAAATTCTTTTCTTTACTGCATTTGCACATAATTCACTGAACACACGGAAGTCCAGAAGCATCCAATACATAAACTGACCGATGAAAACAAGGTAAAAACAATACGTCTGTAATAAAATACACTTTCATGTTCTTATATGCATAATATAAAAACAATAAAGGAAAATATTTAAATTGCAGTAATTACTATTTACAAAAGGCATTTTCTTTTAAAAGGAACTTTTACAACTTCAGTACCTATAAATAAATCAAACTATATGCAGGTCAGGTGCAGTAGTACAAAAAGGCTTCAATATCAGGAGAGTAAGGTGACAGTTTTACAGCAGGACAGAAAGGCGGGATAAGGCCTGATGAACATTAGGTAGCCTGGAGGAGTTCACCAATGAGGAGCGAGTGCTTTTCCTCCGTTTCGTCTCTGGCCGGTTCAGGTTGCCTTCCAACCCAGCTGATATCACGCAGAAGTTCCAAATCATCAAGGTTGATAGGGTGAGGTCATCGCTAACGGCAATAACGAGCCTGTTGACGAGGGCATCTCCCATGCCATGCACATTATGCACTGAACACAGACTTCTATTCGCCAAACCTGTAAGGCAGTGTACTGTACTGTTTATATGTTGGTTGAAATTAAAGATATGTGTAGTTTTGGTTTTCCAAATGTGCAAGGTGTTGTAATTAATGCAGTGCTTACTCTGAATCAACACTACAGGGATACGGAATAAGTTTTTCAAATAAAAATAAAGTAACTAAAAAAGTAACTTTAAAAGTAAAGTAACTTTAAAAGTAAAGTAACTAAAAAAGTAACTTTAACAGTAAAGTAACTAAAGAAGTAACTCTAAAAGTAAAGTAACTAAAAAAGTAACTCTAAAAGTAAAGTAACTAAAAAAGTAACTTTAAAAGTAAAGTAACTAAAAAAGTAACTAAAAAAGTAAAGTAACTTTAAAAGTAACTAAAAAAGTAAAGTAACTAAAAAAGTAACTTTAGAAGTAAAGTAACTAAAAAAGTAAAGTAACTAAAAAAGTAACTTTAAAAGTAAAGTAACTAAAAAAGTAACTAAAAAAGTAAAGTAACAAAAAGAAACTAAAAAAGTAAAGTAACTAAAAAAGTAACTTTAAAAGTAAAGTAACTAAAAAAGTAACTTTAAAAGTAAAGTAACTTTAAAAGTAACTAAAAAAGTAAAGTAACTAAAAAAGTAACTTTAAAAGTAAAGTAACTAAAAAAGTAACTTTAAAAGTAAAGTAACTTTAAAAGTAACTAAAAAAGTAAAGTAACTAAAAAAGTAACTTTAAAAGTAAAGTAACTAAAAAAGCAACTTTAAAAATAAAGTAACTTAAGTAAAGTTATGACTTTTCGACATGGTACACTGACTTTTTCATGACTTTTTTCGACATCCTATACTATGCTGTTTATAACTCCGCAGCAACTCCCTTCATCAACATCGATTGTCTTCCTTCAGGATGGAGTCCAATCGCCAAAGACGTTGCACTATTCACATTTGTACAATGTGTAATAAATTATTGTGAAATTCTAATGAAGTCTCTCCTCATTGAATGACTTTTTTGACTGTTTTTCGACTTTAACCCCAGTAGAACAAACTGAAAAAACACAATTGGGTTTCATCATTAAATTCTTTTCTTTACTGCATTTGCACATAATTCACTGAACACAGTTTGTTTGAAAGGGTCCAGCCAAAAAGCCATATGAAATATTTATTTCCATCACCTATGGCACCTTCCTTGTGCCAGTAGGTGGCGCTATGACTTTGTGAAAATGTTGGCATGGAGATGTGTTCAGGCCTGGACCAGCATCATGCAAAACTAGTTTGGGGCATATTGAATAAAGTACCTTGTAGCAACTTCCTCTTTCATGGCGAACTGCACGAAATGTGCCTGACATGGGCGCCACATAAAACGAAGGTCGTTCAATGTCAGTACACCATTTCAGTAACTTTTCATCATTAATGTCTTTAGATCATCTTGACCAAATTTAAAGTTGATTGTATGAATTCTGTGGGAGGAGTTCGTTAAAGTACAATGCCTGGAAGTTTGGGACAGATTTGAGCAAGTCCAGTGGAGTTACATCAGCTTGTTTAACGGCGAATCACTTAAAATGGCCGCCATGCCACGGCTACGCCACTCCAGCAAACGTAAAACTTTTAGTAACTTTTAATTGCAACAGTCTTTAGATTATACTGACCAAATTTGAAGTCGATCTGACAAAGTCCCTAGGAGGAGTTTGTTAAAGGATAGCGACTAGAAAGCATGGGAAAATTCACACAAAAATCAAAATGGCCGACTTTCCGTTAATTTTAGAGCATGGTCCCACGACATTTTTTTTTATGTCTTCATATGATACACGTGCCTACCAAATTGCATACATGTAGGTCAAACGTACACGACGTTGTCGGTGCTCGGGCCCTAATGATTTAAAAATGCTAATAATAGCAATAATGCTACTACTAAAAATACTACTGCTACTACTAATATTAATAATACTACTACTAATAATAGTGATAATGCTGTAGCTCACACCAGCTGTGTGTGTGTGTGTGTGTGTGTGTGTGTGTGTGTGTGTGAGTTTAGGACAGTAGGTGGAGACAGTTCTCCATATTCACACACACAGTGTTCACAAAGTGCAGCTAATATTCATCAATATTTATTATTTATTTATGCATTTTAATCCATCTTCAGTCTAAATTCTACTTGTCAGTCAGTTATGTTTCATATATAATCTGTTTTATTATAGTAAAAACTTCTGATTTACATCAAATTAAACAAGAAACAAACTCAATCAAACAATAATTATATTTTCAACAAATGTTAAATGATTGAATGTATATTTTTATATGAAGCACTTTTAGGTGAACAGTCTGTATCTTACACACAAGACATAAAGCCACACATGTTGTCATGAAACGTCACATGTTGCATCTCTTTCTGGTCATTTTGCTCTTCTTTGGGCATTTCCTGTCACTTTGCTGAGTCTTTTTGATTTGAAGATCATTTTTTGGACATTGTCTTTATTTGACAGCACGTCTCTGTGTTCTACTCTCTAACCGCTCGGTTCGGTCTCTCTGTGGTTCTTTTGCCGACTGTTCTGCATGAATTAAAATGATTTGATTGAATCATTTTGCTCTTAGGCGAGTGCAAACGTGTAAAAAAGCCAACATTAAATGCAAACGGTGCACACAAAGCTGCTGTGGACCACAGAAATGTTCCGTCTTTGCGCCGACTTTCTCATTGACCCATTTATTCTCATCTCTCTCACACACACACACACACACACACACACACACACACACACACACACACACACACACACACACACACACACACACACACACACACACACACACACACACACACACACACACACACACACACACACACACACACACACACACACAAGGTTGCCATTAGTGGACAGGTCATGTGCTGCTCTGCTTCCATCGATCTGGGGAAATAAAAGAAGAGAAGCAAAGCTCCTGTTCCCCTATAAATACACTCAGCGCTGCCATCGGTGTCCTTGTGCTGTTCTCCATCTTTGCCTCCTCGTCCTCCATCTTTCTTCCCGTCCTCTCTCCGCTGCAGCTATTTCTGTCTCGATCTATAAACTGGTCACTCGGCCTGCTGTCGGGCTGCTGGACGGACCGACAGCAGACACTCACACAAACACTCTTCTGGTTCCAGGTTGATCGGACCGGACCAGTGACTCGTGTCACCATTTGAGGTTGACTTTGCCATTTAAAGGACAGGTTTGTTCAGGTGTCCACACGCCTTTAAAATACACTTTCAGTGTCAGTGATGGAGGAACGAAACCACAATCCTCGTTCTGTGGAAACTCTAATATATGTATATTATAAGAAGTTATTATGAGCAACTAGAAAATCATGTTTCAATGCACACTTGTATGATTACTTAATCACATTATATTCTAGCATATACCGTCAACATGTATAGTCTGTTAGTTCTAATCTTAAACTTATTGTTCTTATACATATATGTATATATGTTTATGTACTTATGTGCATCAATGAATGTATGAGTGTACTATGAACAATACCGTTAAAAGGTTATGAATCAGCCGTTATCTTGATGTTTCTCTTCTGTTCAACTATTGAAGTACATAAGAGTATTTTAACAAGTATAAATCAGACAAAATAATGTATTATTTACACTTTACATAGTTTTGGCCCCAAAAGGAGAAGAATGAAATAATTCAAACTTGCGTTTCGTCGACATCCACAAAGTTTTACATGAGAGGATTCTGATGGAAACAATTAAGAAAACCGCCAGAGACCGGCGATCATTACCGAACCACAACGTTGCAACGGAGCTCTAAACTATATATTTAGTCATTTTTTTTCAATATACTGTACTATGACTTTATTAAGACTTTGTTCAACATACTATCCTGTAATTTGTGTTGCGTGTTGTTGTGTCGAGGGATTCTAAGAAGGCGTGAAAGGCCTCCTCTGGTCCCGACACTCCAAGGGCTGAACCAACATCAGCAGAGGAAGGGTCTGCTGGAAGGCCGCCATTCTTCTCAGATGCTGAGAGGAGCTTTAAAGCTTTTACTCCGTTTGGAGGATGATGCTGCGCTCATCGCTCATCCCACCAATTACCCAGCAGCCCCTTCTGTGAGAGAGAAGACCTCGCTGGTGGATCTGTGAAGCTGCAACGTGAACAACCGAAGGATTCTCTTCACTCGATGGGAGGAGCCTCCGACTCTCAGAAGTGCATCAATGGCGGGATCCTCCTCCTCCTCCCCCTCCTCCTCCTCCCTCTGACCCCGCCCCCTCCAGGAAGAACAGCACACACAGCAGCCGGTCAGTTTCGGATAAATAATTTAATGCAGTTACAATGTCAATATATATGTGCACTCTCACTCACAAAGGAGAAGTAGAAAGCCGATGAGCCTGACATCCCCCTCATCCCCAAAACGGGTAAACAGGAAACAACAAATGAAAGGGTCGGTGTAATATTACTCTCTGTAAACCGGCACATTAAACTGTTCACTCACACACACATGCTTTGGATATAAGTACCTCTATCGTCTCATATAGTGAGAACACTGAAGACCCCTCAACTTAAAATAAACTACGTTGAGCTCACATCAACATTCAGAGAGCTTCAGATTCAAACTGAGCTCTCATCCTGTCACGACAGATAAACGGAAACATCATCATCTCACCGGAGATTCACTCACTTCAGATCATCATCATCGTGACTTGGGACAATAAAAACTTGCACAGAAAAACAAAACAAAAAAACAAATTTGTGGTTAATATTCAAAAACGCAACAGAGATGAAAATGAAAACAAACAATCTGTGAAATAGTGAAATAGTCCTCGTGTGCGTTTAGCATCGTTTAGCATCGTTTAGCATCTTTTTTCGGATACTTTTAGTCGACCAGCAGTAATATTCTGCAGGATTATTTGACCAGAACTAAAGTTAAAGGGGAATAAACTAATATATATTAGTTGTCATCAAGTTAACTAATATAATACGTTTGTTTCCCATTCACACGTTTAATTCTGACTCTGGGCAGAACGATCGGGTCAGAGCTGAACGCCGGAAAAAGAAAACCGAAAAAGAGGAAATTGGTTATTGAGACGACAAACTGATAATTAGCTTTCAGGACCGTTTCATCCTAAAAGTAAAACAAAGCCTTAAAGTCCAGGTTCAGTAAACCGTTAAACACATTATTCATGTTGGGAAGACTGAACTATACTGAAAAACATGTTTATTTTTAATACCTTTTCTTTTTGTTACATATATTTTAACTCTTAATTGTATCAGTTATGCTGAAGCTTTCCTACTAACAGGAGTTTTAATTATTTCACTTTCCATTTACAAACTCATATTTCACATCATCAGTTTTGTCGCCTCGATATTCAATCACACTGTTCAACACTATTCATCTTCACACTCCTGAAGACTGACACAGTTCCAACAGTGTGTGTGTGTGGCTTTCAACGTGCAGGACACGTACAAAAAAAAATATCTCTATATATTTGAAAGTACGTTTGTTATCAGACACACATATTTAAAACTGACGTCACTTTCTGGCTCAATGCAATGCAGCGCAGTAAGTTACACATTCCTGCAGATCAATCATCTCACTGACCAACGGCAACAACCGGTTTCTTAATGATCGTTTAATAAATTACTGAGTCGTTTCTGTTCCAACCAGATCAAACTAAATGTTTCTGCTCAGAGAACTTCAGGATTTAGAAAAGTACGTCTTTTGTTCGGTAAATGCTCAATTTCATGACGGACAACAGGATGTTATGTTTTATTAAATCTGTTTAAAGCCGGTGATAGTTTTAATATTATGAAACGATGTTTAATTAAGAGAACCCGGTTCTTTACCCATAAATCCTTCGTTTTCCAGACGTCTATCCAACACGTTATGATTGACTTTGCTTAAAGTGTGTGACTGTATGTTGTGTGCGACTGTACATTGTGTAAGTTGTGTGTGACTGTACGTTGTGTGTGTGACTGTACGTTGTGTGTGACTGTATGTTGTGTACGTTGTGTGTGACTGTACGTTGTGTGTGTGACTGTACGTTGTGTGTGACTGTATGTTGTGTACGTTGTGTGTGACTGTATGTTGTGTACGTTGTGTGTGACTGTACGTTGTGTGTGTGACTGTACGTTGTGTGTGACTGTATGTTGTGTACGTTGTGTGTGTGACTGTATGTTGTGTACGTTGTGTGTGTGACTGTATGTTGTGTACGTTGTGTGTGACTATACGTTGCGACTGTACGACTGTACGTTGTGTGTGTGACTGTATGTTGTGTACGTTGTGTGTGACTGTACGTTGTGTTGAAACTGTCAAAGAACTTTGTCTTTAAAGTCTGTTTTCAGTGACGATGGCTGTAAACCTGCTCCCTGCACCAGTGGTGGTAAACATAGTGTGTGTTTGATCTTGTTTACAGTACGTTGATGTGAAAGTATATGTGCACACCTGTAGGATGGGTCATGGATGGATTATGAGACAACGGGCTGCCGGACTCAGACGTGTAAAAGAGGCCTCGCGTCTTTTTGTGGCGGATTTGAGTCTCTAAACGTTTTGTGACTCGTCGTCGTTTTCAGTCTCTTTGAGGTTTCCGATTTGTCTCTTTGTGTCTATTTGTGTTTTTTTGTGGTGTATTTGAATCGTTAAGCGTTTGTTTTGTGTCTCTTTATGGTTGCTTTGTGTCTCTCTGCAGTCATTTTGTGTCTCTGATTGATTTGTTTGTCGTGTTGATGCTCTAAGTACATTAAGTCACTTTACAGAGGGGCCCTGGCCCGAAGGCCCGTTAAGTAATCCATCCAAAGGTAAGCTGATGTGAGCTTGTGTTTTGTGTGTGTGTGTGTGTGTGTGTGTGTGTGTGTGTGTGTGTGTGTGTGTGTGTGTGTGTGTGTGTGTGTGTGTGTGTGTGTGTGTGTGTGTGTGTGTGTGTGTGTGTGTGTGTGTGTGCGTGCATGTACTGACAGGTAGAGGTGAATTGTCGTGCTAATATGACACCTAGTTCTCACACTGAAGGACGCTGCTGTCCTCCATCGATTTAGTGAGTGTGTGTGTGTGTGTGTGGGTGTGTGTGTGGGTGTGTGTGTGGGTGTGTGTGTGGGTGTGTGTGTGCGTGCGTGTGTGTCCTGTTCTCTTGGTAAGAAAAGACAGCAGTCGCTGCAATATGACCCGTATTTAAAGTAGAAGTCTGTAAACTGTATCACACTACAGTTCAGTAAATGATACAAACTCAGGCTGGACTCTATGAAGGACGAAAGTAAGTTAGAAAATACGTAACGACAACAGATCCTCTGACAGCCGCCATGTTGGACAGAACAGCTTCACCAACAGCTCAGACGATTAATCAAACAACGAGACCTCGAACTGAACGTCGAGCGGCACTCAATCTACGCAGAGATAGAATCGAGCTTCGTCTGCTCGGCATCAGACGCCTGACTCGCTGCAGGACCGTTCAGGACGTGCCTCGGTGCCTTTTCTCTCTCCCAATGCATGCTGGGAGTTCAGGCTCCACCCACAGATGACCCTGAACAGGAGAAGTGAGTATATGAAACCGATGGAGGGGAAGTATTTGCTTTATGTATAGATAGTTCGTACCTGGATTTGATAAATCTGAACCTGAAATAAAGCGACGTGTTGAAGACGACGGCCTCAGCGTGGACATGAAGTGTGAGGAGTTCAAAGAAAAACAGACTTCAGATTGTTTCATTTAATATATGTAAGGAAAGGAAATACGTCCGTGCTGCATTAATGTGTGTGTTGCATTGTGACTCCTTTGTATCCCGTTGTCTAGTTTAATCTACATCAAAGCATCGTATTCTATCAGATCTTCATGTGTGAGAACCACGTACCTCTAAAAACAAGCACAGCGCAGCGGCGATGCTTTATCCAGCTGATCCAAGAGGCTTTTTAAAAAAAAGTTTATTTAATACGTTTTTTCTCAACACATAAAAGAACACGAACACATCTGGAGATACGTGGTTTTCACTGATGTAGGCTTTACGTGGATATTATGTATTCATGACCAATAAATAAATAAACTATTTTTCTTCATGACGTATCGACTCGCACTAACGTCCACTGTGTCCTCTCTGTCCACCGTGAAGCTAATTTCCTCTCAAACCACAACTGAAGAGCAACAGAACAGAATCCAAAATCTCTCCAAATTCATCCGTTTCGGGTGGGATGTTTGAAGGGCTTTGAACGGGAGACGGTTTGACACATCGGCCCTTTACACAGGTAACAGCTAACGTGTGTGTGTGTGTGTGTGTGTGTGTGTGTGTGTGTGTGTTAGGAGGCGGCTGGCTTGCTGTAGTCTTCCACCCCGGTGATGGTGGCTTTGCAGAAGAAACAGTCCTTGTTGTTCATCAGGTGCTGGTTGATACAGGCTCTACACAGAAACAACAGGAACATTTAAATCATCATCCAAAATAAAATGTCCACAGTCAACATGATGATCCAATCACAAAGCCTCAAACGGCAGCTTCCTGCTCACGTGATCATAGTCTATGTATGTGGACCCTTGTAGACCAGCTGCTGTAATCTAACAACAAAGGGATCTGAATCTGTTCGTGTGGATCAACGATCGGTCGTTGGAATCAGAGTTCTATGATCCGTTGCGCCACCTTTTCGGCGCATCTCCCCTCATATTTCCCTCCTTTCTGCTAAAAAGCATGAGCTTCCTCAACACCAACGCCACCTCCTCCTCGCCGCGTAATGCAGCAGCGAAGAAGAGTAAAGAGACTCAGGATGAGGAGCAAAGGAGAAAAGAGGTGAGACGGTCCGTTGAAGCGTCCACAGCGCTGACAGATGAAGGTGGAAAGGAGCCGGAGTTTTGGCCTCGGAGCTGATTACAAATCTGTGGTTTACTCCTCGTGACAGCGCTCTCAATCAGCGCCCGAATAATCCATACGCCTGCTGAGCTGGCGTGCAGGCTAAGCTAAATCAAGCGCACCTCCAGGAGAACATGAAATATGCATCGAGGTATGATTTGAACCGAGGTCTGCTGCCCACGGCGCTGAGGAGGGGTTCCAGCCACTATCAGCAGTTACCAAACAGCTGACTCACACACACACACACACACACGTATGTAGTGTGTGTGTGTGTGTGTGTGTGTGTGTGTGTGTGTGTGTGTGTGTGTGTGTGTCAGCTGTTCGGATCGATGAGGTGAAAGAGGCTCCATCATCTCAGAGGCTGAGGGGCGAGTGAGACGTCATAACGGACGTCAGCGGAGACATTTATGAAGAATCCAACATTATACTTTGTAACAGAATCAAACTGTTTACGTTACATGTTTCTGTGTCTTTGATGTTTCTGTATCTCGTCTGGCTGTTTGCGTTGTAACTTTTAAGTGACGGGATTATTTCTTCATTCTGTGTGTGTATATATATTTATATACACAGTATATAAATATATATACAGTATATAAACGTACTGAATGAACACCAACAGGAAGCTACAGAATGATATAAAGATAATAAAACAAACGTATTAATAATGAAACCTACCGGTCATGAACTGTCCTTTATTTAATCATTATTATTTAGGTGTGTATGGCTGTATTAATGTATATATATACACATTTTATTCTTTAATGTTTTTTTGGATCATATCTGAGCATCTCACTTCGTGACTCCTGCAACACAAACTTTTTTTCCTCCAGATTCTGCAGAACTTGTGTTTGTGAGTGAGGAGGCAGGAGATGAAATGTGTGTGTGGGGTGTTACACATGAAAGAGTGTGTGTGTGTGTGTGTGTGTGTGTGTGTGTGTGTGTGTGTGTGTGTGTGTGTGTGTGTGTGTGTGTGTGTGTGTGTGTGTGCTGGTGGGTGTTTGGACTCACTTGCAGGACTTGTGGGAGCAGGGCTTGAAGACGGCGGAGATGGAGTGAGCGTAGCAGATGGGGCAGAGGTCTTCTTCACTGGTCGGCTACGACGGAGAAACAAATCAGTTTGTCAGAACATCTGGAACATTTTTATCATCACAATAATAACAATAATAATAAAGGAACAGCTCAGCATTTAGTGAGGTCCTCTTCTTCTCTTTCTTGCATGTTAGCGTAGCTTAGCATAAAGACTGGACACGGAGGGGAACAGCTAGCCCGGCTGAGTCTTAAGGTAACACGGTGAAGCTCAGTGATTGTGTTGTTAAAAACATCTTTTAAAGACAAAGACGACACGTGAAGGTTCGTTTAACCTCATTGTTGAAAAGAGAAACCAGACAATTGTTCTTTTCCAATAATCAGCAGAATAACATGACTTATTGGTATCTTTAGCCCCAGTGCATCATGGGACGTCTGAGTTAACACCACAGGTGTCGAGAAAAACTCCTTTCTGGAGGGTGTCATCATCATCATCACCACCATCGTCGTCTTCATCATCTTCATCTTCACACCCTCTCTCAGCCTTCGTCTTCACTTTTCTTCCATCTGTTCACTTCATATGTTTTAGCTTCACAACCTTTCTCTCCCTCTCTCCCCATCCCTACTCTCTCCTCCTCCCTCTCTCCCCGTCCCTACTCTCTCCTCCTCCCTCTCTCCCCATCCCTACTCTCTCCTCCCTCCACATCCCTACTCTCCTCCTCTCTCTCTCCCCATCCCTACTCTCTCCTCCTCCCTCTCTCCCCATCCCTACTCTCTCCTCCCTCCACATCCCTACTCTCTCCTCCTCCCTCCCCATCCCTACTCTCTCCTCCTCCCTCTCTCCCCATCCCTACTCTCTCCTCCCTCCACATCCCTACTCTCTCCTCCTCCCTCCCCATCCCTACTCTCTCCTCCTCTCTCTCTCCCCATCCCTACTCTCTCCTCCTCCCTCTTTCCCATCCCTACTCTCTCCTTCTCCATTATCTCTTCTCTCCCCTCAACCCCTCCTGTCTCTCTCTCATCCATCTCCCCTCTTCTCCCTCCTCCACTTCTCCTGCCCTCTGTCCTCTACCCAATCTCCTCGTCCTCTCTCCCTCCTTCACCTCTACTCTCTTCTCCATCCTGCATCCTTCCTTCCTCTCTCCTCCTCCATCTCTTCTCTCCTCTATCTCCTACTCTCTCATTTCTCCCTCCTCCACCTCCTCTCTCCCTCCTTCACACCTCCTCTCATCCTCCACCTTTCCTCTACCTCACCTCCTCCTCCTCCTCCTCTCTCCCTCCTTCACCCTTTTTCTCTTCTCCGTCGACCATCCGTTCTCCTCCTCTGTCTCGTCTCTCTCCTCAACCCCTCCTTTCTCTCTCGCCCATCCATCCTCTCTCTCCTCCGCTCTCCTTTCTCCCTCTTTCACCTCTACTCTCTTCTCTGTCCTCCATCCTTCCTCTCTCCTCCTCCCTCTCACATTGGAGACGCTGTAAACAATAAATAGAGTGCTGCAGGATGTATTTTTATAGGCCAACATGGAAGTTAGCATCACTGGTTCCTCCACAAAAACGTTTAGTCGTCTAATTTAGATTCTTTTAAAAAAAACGTGAAACATCTAAATTCACCAGAGGGTTATTTACTGACCTATTTCATATCGTAGAAAAAAATAAAAAATCTTGTGTTATTTTAGCCGTTTATCCAAAAACAAATGAAAAAAACACATTGACTTCCAGACGAGGGAACAGAAAGTCATTCCTGCTTCCTGTTCTATGACATCACATTAAGGACTCTCATGCTGCATGTTAGGAGTTTTACTGGATATTCATTGAATATGCTCAACTTCAAACTGCCTCTTTCACATAGTTTCATATTTATTGAACAGATTTATTTTGAGACTGAGATAATAGAAATATAACTGATAGAGACCGACGTGTTTAATTATCTTCAGATTAACGGGAGGAGGTTCAGGTCTGAAAGGAGCTCGAGATGTTTTTTCCGAAGAAACTTTTACTTTCTATCTTCGACTTTCTCCGTCTGTCGTACCCCCCCCCCCCCCCTGATTCTCTCCTTTATACCTCCTCCATATGAAGTACCACCTTTCCTTTTTCCTCCCCCGTCACTCTTCACCACCCACAGCACACTCACTGGCTGTCAAACTGCTGCAGAGCTGGAACATTACGCAAGAGGGAAAAGAGCGTAATTACAGGTGCAACGATTGATTGAGCCCTTGTGGAATATTATTATTATATTAGAGGACGTTAAATGAGGATTGTTGTCTAGAGGTTGAAGAGGTTTAACTGTCTTCATGCAGTTCAGGTGTTTCACAGTGGACAGACGTCTCTACTGAATCCCCCTGCAAACCACCACAGAGACTCGAAACGACCACAAAGATTCAAAATGACCAAAAAGATTAAAAAATGAACACAAAGAAACTCAAGAACTACCACAAAGACTCAAAAAAGAGACTGAAAAAACAACCATGAAGACACTCAAAACGACCACAAAGGCTTAAAACGACCTCAAAGACTTGAAAACGACCTCAAAGAGACTTAAGAGTGGTACTTTGTCTTCTTCTGCTGCTCTCGTTATCCTCGTCTCTACCAGCAGCAGTTCTTTGTCTTCCTGTCATGCTATTAGACTTTCTTCGCTCCCATTCATTCATCAATTCTCCAGTTTCTTTCTTTCCTTCTCCTCCTCTTCATCAATCTCTCCCCCCCCTCCCTTTGCTTTCACTTCTTCAATGTTCACACCTGGTCTCCTTCTCCATTGATTGCTCATTAAACAGCTGGACCTTTTGACACCTGCAGTTGATCTTCATCTCACATCGTCAGCTTTAACCAGACCAGCTGACTTTGTGTGAGCAGGGAATCATTTAGCGTCTGCAGCAGTTTGACCGCAGAATATTGATGAAGAAATGATCTGCTGTCAGGAGCCTCGAAGCCAATCTGTGATGTTCTCGTCTGTTCTCGCCTCTTTTCTGCCGTGAATAAAACATCAACACCTCCGACAGCAACTACTCCGTTTCTATTTCAGTAGCTTTTGCTTTTACAGCGAGAGATGAACATTGAGTGTTCGTCTCCTGAGATGGAGGATTCCGTTCTGACTAATTTAATTGGACCAACAACAAGAACACAGATGCAGAAATGTTGTATTCCTCGTCCGTCTAACCCCAACAACTAAAATCTAAACCTTCATTTGTAGCAAAGGGTTTAGAAAGGATTTAAGTCCCCAATTAAAATAGTTTTATCATTTATATCTTAATGACTTGTCTGGTTTTAGAAAGTAAACACGATGAAGGCTGTTCGATGGCACAACGTAAAGTTAAAAACACGGTGTCCCTCAAGGGTCCATATTAGGTCCCATTTTATTTATATATAAATAATTAGCGTTGCAATGTTTTTAATAGTACATTTATTTTGTATGTCTTTTTGTTATTTGTGTTTTTATGTGAAACTCTAATGCTGCCGACTTGGCCGAGACTTTAAATCTCAATAAATATCCTGGAAACATAAAATAAGATCCATAAACTGGAAAGTAAATATATTGAACATTAATCATTTTGATAACCAAATAATCATTTCAAGCTAAAAAGCGATTGTTTCCAGCTTCTCAAATGTGGAGATTTGCTGCAGTTTCATTTGTCTTATGAGATAATAAACAGTTTTTGTGAGTTTTGGACTGTTGGACAGTCAAAACAAACTTATCAGCTCATGCTCTGAATTTATAGACCAAACAAATGATCCTCTCTATCTTCTGACTTTGTTCTGAACTCTGTTTTCTTCATTCATGTAGATTTTAGAGTCTTTGAGTCCTGGTCAGTCTGTGAGCTCACTTACTTCCACCTTCACAGAAGCAAACCGACACCTTCTGCTCCACTGAGTCGCTCTTTGTTCTGCCTCATTTAAAGGCACTGTATATATCTCCTATATTATATTTTGTAATCAGCCGATCCCTCCCACACGTCTCATCTCCTCAAGAGGTTTCTTTAAGTGGCTTTCACTCTGCTCCTGTACATACTAATGATCAGAACACTCACACCGTGCATCTGTAATAGAGATCCTGTACAACTTCTTATATGTTGGAAATAAAGTCATTAAAATAAAGGTTATGATCTACAAAACAAAAACCATTCCGTTTAATTTAGTCAAGTTTGTAAAGACGATTAGATGACATGAGATCACTTCTCCTTTTATAAAGATGGTCAGATTTCTCGTCAAAAGAGCTAAAAACACATCACAGTGTTTTAGAAGTGCGACGGCAGCTCGTTTACTTCCACCTACAATCACATATTCAGCCTTCGTTGTTTGTAGCTGCCTCTCTACTCGTTGGACACATCTGTATGAGGTTTACACATCTGGTTCTGAGGAAGTTCTTAATGTGACAACAACCTACAAGAGACATTCAAACAACAAGGAAACCACTCTGATGGAGAGACGAAATATAAAAGACTTAAATATTAATTTAGCTCAGAGTCAATCTGCGTATTTTTTCATAATACAGGAGTCAGTCCTACTGTCAGGAATACGGATATATCAAAGTGCAATAGAGCCCCTTAATCCAGCTGTCAATTAGATGAAATTTGAAGTCGCACAATTCAAAACTCTTTGTAAGCCTTTTATCCGTTTCACCGCAAAATGTGTTATAATCCAAAAGTCAAACAGAGTTCAAAAGGGGGAGAGGAAGTGAGGGACAGAAAGGATGAAGGATGAAGACGAAACAAGAGACGGAGACAGAAAAGATGAGAGTGAAGGATGAAGACGAAACAAGAGACATAAAAGATGAGAGAGTGAAGGATGAAGACGAAACAAGAGACATTAAAGATGAGAGAGTGAAGGATGAAGACGAAACAAGAGACAGAAAAGATGAGAGAGTGAAGGATGAAGACGAAACAAGAGACATTAAAGATGAGAGAGTGAAGGATGAAGACGAAACAAGAGACAGAAAAGATGAGAGAGTGAAGGATGAAGACGAAACAAGAGACATAAAAGATGAGAGAGTGAAGGATGAAGACGAAACAAGAGACGGAGACAGAAAAGATGAGAGTGAAGGATGAAGATGAAACAAGAGACATAAAAGATGAGAGAGTGAAGGATGAAGACGAAACAAGAGACGGAGACAGAAAAGATGAGAGAGAAGGATGAAGATGAAACAAGAGACAGAAAAGATGAGAGAGTGAAGGATGAAGACGAAACAAGAGACAGAAAAGATGAGTGAAGGATGAAGATGAAACAAGAGACAGACAGAAAAGATGAGAGAGTGAAGGATGAAGACGAAACAAGAGACAGAAAAGATGAGAGAGTGAAGGATGAAGACGAGACAAGAGACTGAGAGAAAAGATGAGAGAGTGAAGGATGAAGTGGCAGGCAGAAAATACAACAAAGATCTCTGCATTGATTTCAAGGCCAGTGAAGATGAAAGTACCAGGAGGCTGTTTCATCAGTGTGTACACAGACCAGCACACAGGAAGTGAAGGGAGAGCGAGTGAGCAACGTGTCCCTGAGGCAGAACTGTCACCTGGACACAGTGAATGCATGAGCGACCACAAAGAGACAGAAAACAACCACAAACTGAATGATGAGGACAATTATTGGAGCACAGTTAACATTTCATTCATTTCAAAACATACACAATCACAAACTAGGACTGTACCAAATAGTCCAAATCGTTTTTGTATGTCTGTTCAATTTGTTTAAATCCGGTATTTCTGCAAAGGTGCAGATGAAAGTGGCAATGGAAGTACCAGGAGGTGCCCTTTCTGCAGGCTGTTTATCAGTGTGTACACAGACCAACGCAGTCAGAGTGCCGGAAGATCAAGTGAGTAACATTTCAGGAAGAACTGTCCTCTGTGAATGCATGGATTCAGATAAAACTACCACAAAAACACTCAATTAAAAATACAAAGAGGTGCACAAAGACCAGCGAGAAGCTACACTTTCACAAGACTTAAATATCCAGTAAAGAAATAATATTTAAAAGAAAATAAACTGACGAAGTACTTTACACAAATTCAGGGTTTTGTTTGAGGTTCGGCCCTAATAAAACCGAAAGATTCAGCAGAAACAGAGCGGGAGTTACGACACTTTGCATCAGCAGCAATGTTCTCATTGCAGGCAATTACGAACTAGAACTAGTTTACATCACTTGGTCATTTTATCCTATCAGACATCCATGTAAAGTCTTTGGATTACGGCCAAAAATGTGTTTTTGTGAAGTCACAGCGACCTTTGACCACCTGACCCGAATCAGTCCATCTTTGACTTAAAGACGTTTGTGCCGAATTCAAAAATAAATTCCCTCCCGGCGTTCAGTCACAGTTCAGAGAGACTGTCGAGTGCAGGACTAAAATAAATATCACAACGCAATCTGTCACATAGAGGCCTGTATTAATGTGTGTGTGTGTGTGTGTGTGTTCACCCTGCAGGCTGCACATGTGCATGTTTGAGCCAAAAAACAGAGTCCTGATGGTTTGAGAGTAGGAGGGCCCAGAGGAGGACGGGGGTGATGTGATTGGTGCAGGCGCCCGGGGAGCCGGCGATCATCTGAATCTTAAAATACCCGCGTGGAGAGGAATGCGTGTCTGGTCTCAGGGCGAGTCGAAGGGAGGCCAAAAATAGTGTGGCAGCTTGTGAAGGAGAAAGGGCCAAACATCAACAGACGACAGTGAGGGACGCTCATGAGGAGGAGAGGAGAGTTTTTAAATAAGGAATCATACCAGGAGTAAAAAGGAGGCCGACGGGAATGTCGTTGGTATTTCGTCATGAATTAAAACTGAACCTCAGAGATTTTCCAGGTGTTTCCAGATGTTGAGGATGTTTCTTGAGTCGGTGCGGGTTTGAAAAGTAAACGGCCTCAAGGTCGATTTTACATCCAAATGTGTCCGAAATGTCATAATTTGATCTTGATAGACATTTGTGTGAAATTGTCATAATTAGCATTTTAACTCCTCAGTTTTACCACAAAAAAAACGTGTTTAATGAGGTCACAGTGAAGTTCTAATCAGTTCAACCTTGAGAGCAAGTGAGTGACGTTCCTGAGATTTCACGAGAAAGAACCAGACGACCCGAAAACATACAAACCTGAGAGTTAGACAGAAGTGAGTTTACCAGACCTCTGTAGCTCTGCTGCAGGTTAGCACAACACATCATCTGTCAGAGAGAGAGGTGCATTGTGGGTAAAATAGGGACAAGGATTTGAAAAGAATTAATGCTTTTGTTTTTTTACTATCCCTCGTGAGTATGTGAACGTATCATCAAAGTTACTGCAGCTCATCCTGAGGAGAACGTGGACGTCTCAATTCAAGTGAGAGAGAGTGTGTCTGAGAGAGAGAGAGATGTGAATCTGGTGCAACGCTGAAGGTAAAATGAGAATGAATGGCTGCAGGGAGCTCATGAGTTTTCCAGGCGAGTGGATAAAGGCAGCCAGTGTGTAAAACTGTGTGTGTGTGTGTGTGTGTGTGTGGGGAAGTGTAATGGACTGTGTGTTTGGAAGCTGTGGAGGCTGAAGCTGAGTCAGGAAGGTTCAAAGTGTCTGTACTAAAAAGAAAAAAGAAAAACCTGTGCAAGACAAACTGCATGTTCTCCTGAATGTGCAGAGTGCTTCTGTCCGGCTGCAGCCGTCACATTCTGTGCTGAGTGGGCAGAAGCCAGATGAAGGTCACTCGTATAAAAAGGGAAATATTACAGCCTGTTCGGACCTACTGACCAGGAAACACATGTCTTGCTGCCGCATCAAAGGCATCAATCTCAGGAAGAGCAGGTTAGAGTTTCCCCTTTATAACCTCACCACAAACAAATCAAAACATCTAATTAAATGTCTTTCATTTCAGGGCTGCCTTCTGAACGTATACGGTTTGAATTATCAGTCAAACCTGACGAGACAGTCCAGTAAAAATGACCCGAGGCTGGAATAGTTTAACATTTGTGTTGTTACAAATGTCTCCCAGACAACTTCCATGTCATTAAATACACTTTGTTGTCCACTGCACTCAGTCCTGGACCTGAATCCTGTCCAGTTTCTGAAGACATCTAGAGATATTTTACCCCCACAGATGGCAGAACATTTGTAAAAAGGTGACACCTTCCATAGAAAAAAAAGCTAATAAAGTGTCGACTGTGTCCTCTCTGCTGACCGTCCATCTGCCACGTTTGTTGCTGTTGGATAAAGACGACCTCACCATCTGGTTGGATTGTTCCAGATCAGGATGACGAAACGGCGTTCAGAAACACGATATGTTGAAAAAATAATAAACCAACAGCCAGAACATGAAGACTAAAATAGATATTTTCTGCTTATTTACTCTTCTGGGCGTCGTAGTAGAACTCAGGACCCGACACCGAGCTGCAGTGGTACATGCCGGTAGTTGATGCAGTGGTAGTACTGCGTAGTACTACGTCGTATCAGTTAGTAGGATCTATATGCCATATTATGTTTGACGGTCGGATTTTTATGTGTAAGAAAGTATTTGCAAAGCAGCAAATGTGGAAGTATTAACAAAAAATGTAGCCTCAGACTTCGGTCAGGTTTAGTCGGGTCTGAGTCGGGAAGTCAAGTGACGACGTCTGAAGACAAACGCAGGACTTTCACCCAGGAAGCCACTGTTTGTGTCGGGGGCCTGAAACCTAAAGTCAACGTTATCTTATTATAAGCACTTGAGTTACGTAACGTACTTCACTTACATCTCGTAGGTAAAGAAACCCACTTCACTACAGAAAAAAAACATTATTTAACCAAAACCTCCTTTTTCCTAAAAAAGTGTTTTTGTTGACTTAAACTAAACGTGTTGGTCCATGTGAAAAAAACCGAAGTTTATTATGAGCAGTGTATGTATGCAATGAGACAAATGTACACATTTAGAGGGGTAGAGGGGTACGTAGAAAGTCATAGTCTGAAGTGTAGGGGGAGCGACGATGCATTGGCATTGTACGTTTCCGCAAAACCTGGATACGTCGAAAGGCGAAGTTTTCGTATTCGTAGTTAAAGGGGCGTAGCATATGAAGACAGGTGATGAGTTACGTGATATTTAAGTTACGTGGTCTCAAGCGGAGTCTAACATGTGAGAAAGCAGGGGGGAGCGGCAGTGGACGGGTCAAACTAAATGAGGACTTTTGTCTCGCGTGAAACCAAACGACGTTACACTTGTTACGTAACGCAGCTACACCCGATAAGTTACGTGAGAAAGTCCGCTAGGGGCCGTTATTAGTTCACACTAAACCATGATCTATTTCACACCATGAATAAGAAGTTTTATTGCCTAAATCTTATCAATCGTACGTCCGTTTCAGAGAGACGTCGACATTTAGGTTGTCCCGTGGTTCGCAGAAACGTACGATGCCAACAATTTCCCTGACTACTGGGTTGCAGCTGGCAGGAAGGAGCTCCTGGAGCAGTTTTGTGCTGAAAGTCTGAGTTGTGTAACGTGAACAGAAGAGGCGACAGTGTTGCTCATCACTGTCAGACATGCAGGTTTTTTGCAGCTTATCAGTTTGTTAGCGGTGGAAAGAGTCTGACTTTACTGTTGAGCTGTCTGGGTTTGTCATGGACCCAATTTAATGAAACCCGTTTGATAGAAGACTCACTAACAGGGACATACTTTTCCTCCCGTTATTATATTTTTTACCCAAACTGACTGGCACCAAATGTTATACTTCTACAAAGCTGAGTATGTTGTTTACACAGTCAGAGACACATTTGATTGCCTCATACAGTACGTTTTGGGGTTAATGAACAAAACATCAGTTTGCATTACAGGATTCTTTCAATTAGAAATAATTCATATTTTTTTGTCCGGTTGGAAAATGAATGCAGTGTTTGCTTGTGTATAGTGTGATGTCACAGAAACAGTTATATTATTAACCTGCTTATTTTGTTAGTTCATTTGCATCTGATGGGTGGATTGCTTGCATATGACCTCATTCAGAATGTTCTGTATCGTTAATCTACTTTCAAACAGAAATAAACAGTAATGAACTTGAAAGATGGTGGAAAGATTGTAGCTAAAAAGGTACACAGTTAATTACCAATGCATTAGCAGCTAATACCTTTTATTAGAGATAGTGAAATTTGCAGTTTTCCATATAATAATATGTATTTTTTGTCCTGCGTTGTATTGATTTCTAAATATGAACTTTTGTCGCTCAATAAAAACAAGACCGTGTCTAAAATAAAATCTATGTTGGGCTTTTGGACTGCTGCACACTGATATTTATTTAACTACTTATTAGTTTGGTCTTTCATGGTTGCGAGGTGTCCAACAAGGATCAATACTAGGCCCACTGCTCTTTACTTTACACATGCTTTACATACTCTTTTTTAACTGATTATTGCAATGTTCTTCTTTACGCTGATGATACCATCCTGTATGTAAACAGAAACAGGCCTTCCTCAAATAACAGTCTGGTTTTAATTAAGACCCACTTCAATACATTTCAAGTTCATTCTTAACTGCAAAGAGACAAAATGTTTGTATTTCAAGAGAGCACAAAACTACGTACTACTACGTGAACATCTCGCTCAAAAACCTCAAAGAAATTGAATCAGATTCTTGTGCTTCTCCTCTCAAAACAGAAGAATCATCAAATCCAGCGGATTATGTGGAGCGATCCCGTCCTGAGAGCCATGAGATTCATTACTGCACACAGCAGCAGGTCACACTCACCGCTGTGCCTTAGATCACAGGTCAGAGGTTCAACACAGAATAGATTATCTTTATAAGTTCCTCAAACCAACAGGGACAGACTGGTTTCCAGACATTTCTCTGAGAGACTTTAAAGTTCCACTTACTGATGCCATTAAATCCTACACACTTTCCCTTAAGTGAAATCCTCTTCTTCTCTTTCTTGGTTAGCTGGTTAGCTTAGCATAAAGACCGGAAACTGGGTCTGCCTCTGTAAAATGGCAAATTGCTATTTAGTATTATTATTAATTATTTTAAAAATAAAATGTGTTGTTTTTCTCTTTGAGAAGAATCACAAAACATCCAAAAGACAAAAGTCTGGTTTCACTTAAAAAAGTAAATTTGTCACTTCAAGATTTGGGAATTAATGAGCAGTTTATTTCGAGTTAACGAAAGGTCATGCAGAGCTGCTCAGTCGGGGCTCACTTCATCTCACGTCTCTCGCTTCTGGACAAAGAAAATTAAATTGTTTCTTAAAAGAGGAAGAGCTTCAGATCTCGGGACTCCAGATGACCCGCAGATAAATGACCCACTTGGAAACACTGCTCGTCAGTACTCCGCACCATGTAAGTGGAATTACAACACATTTTGAAATGTCAAATAAGTGGGTGATTTATGTTCAGACGCTCACGGCTCTTGGTTTAGGGTTGGGGAAAGATCATAGTTTGGTTTAATACATGAAGACAAGATGTGTTTCTGGAGTCAAAGTCCAGCACGTTTTTTTACATTTTTGCACCACAATTCAATTTCTATTTTCTGCTACTTTATACTTCTCTTCCACTGTATCTAATATTGTAGTTTTTATTCCACTACATTTGCCTGACAGCTTTAGATAAATTGTTCCTTTATGTGTTGAGAAAATCCTCAAGAAAACTCAGCTGGAAAATGCATCGTTCGTATTGTTCTGATAATTGTACATTACTCATAACATTGTATTTAATGTTAGTTTGTTTAACTGATGAGAGGAAATGAAACGGATGAGAAAGTCTATTAACTCTGCCCGAGTGCATTTATTTGGTCTCACTTGTAAATTATTTAATATGTTTTCTTGCATAAAACAAAGACGTAATTCATCATTTACACACAATTCTGCTCTTCTCACGATTTATAGACAATGAAATGTGAATTTGAACATTTAAGGCGACTAAACTGTTATTCTGCTCATGCGATAGAGATTTTCTTGGAGGACTTATTATGTCTATAAACTGTAGCACAGAAGAACAAATATTTAATGAAAACTCATCTTTAAAATGATGCCGGGCTGACATAACAGGCTTCCAGAAGGACATTTCTTCTTTAACTGAAGACGGTCTTAATCACAGTATTTCTTCCCTCAGCTGTTTTATTAAACACATTTATTTTCCTTGCGGATAATAAATGCTAAATCGGCTTACGAACACAATGTCTTACACTGTGTCCAAAGATTAAATATGAATTGTATTTGTGTACATCTTCAGAAATGCAGACTGTTGTGTGTTGACTTGAGATGTGCGGGAGGATTTATTAGGTCCTAAAGGTACGAAGTTACCAGACGGACTCAACATGTAACAGAGTGAGGAAAGGGGCCGCACGATTATCTCGATTATTATGATTATTCATTGATCGTATGGACAAAATAGTCTTTCACATTTATATATAAACAGAGCACTGCTTTAACTTCCATCTGGTGCTAAATTACTTTCAATGTACAAATCTTTGCATCAAAACGAGACTTAAAATATGGTTTATTTCTGTTGAAAAAATTATATAAAATATATAGTATATTACTTTTCTAGTCTAGATTGCAGCCGCATCATTTAGCAACGTTTTTCCACGCACACAGCTGGTGTGACGGCTCCCCAAAAAATGACAAAATCGCAGTCGATCGCGTTCATTTAATTGTGAGAAGCCAAAATGGTGATCTCGATCGATATTCAATCGACTGAAGTGAAGAACGTGTCTGAAATAGTCCACAATGCAACGTGTTCGTACGATATCTTACGAAAAAGTTACTCCTCGTTTTTGATGCGTTCTTTCTTTGAAACTCCAGCATATAACATGAACTCCGTCGTCACAGGAAACAACTTAGTTAGGTTTAGAAAAAGATCGTGATCGTGGGTTAAAATAACTACGTGAGTGCCGTTACTGAAGTACAGAAGTTAAAAACAAATCAACGTTGACTTCTTGTTTCACACGAACAACTGTCTTGTGTCGGTACGGCCGGAAACACACTGGACGAGGCCAGCCTGCACACCGACTACCAGAGATAACTGCAGGTAGACGCAGCAGCAGAAGCTGTTCTCACTGACCCCAGATTCCCCGTCAGCTGCTCGCCCTTTACAGCCGATGACCTTTTCTTTTATTAGAGATTAGATCAGAAAGAAAGTTAGTTCTTCGTCTCGTCGGACCACAGATTCAGAGGAGTCGTCCCCGGATAGAATATGAGGAGTCGACTATTTCATCTTTATGGTAAAACGTTCTTTCGTTCTAGTTGTAATCGGGGTCCACTACAGGCCAAACACATTATTCATCACATCCAGTGTGTGCGCGCAGCTCTCAGCAGGAAAAACCTCGGCAGATTTAACAGAAAAGGTCATCAGACACTCGTCTCTCCTCCTGTTCCTCTGTGCCCCCCCCCCTCTCCCCCCTCTCCCCCATTTGGAGGGGAAATCATTAGAGCTTTAACGCCGTGGATCTGGTTGCCCTGACACCCCGAGCTGTTGTCTTGGCAAACGTAAGCAAACGAGAGAGCGGCCGTCCTCCGAGTGATGATGGATTTGTGAACCCGCAGAGCCGTTTGTAATATCTGTGTACTTGTGTGTGCGTGTGTGTGTGTGTGTGCGTGTGTGTGTGCGTGTTAATCGTCTACGGAAAACATTCAGAGTAAAGAGCGTTCAGACGCCCGACAGCTTTTCAAACAGTCTGATGATTTAATTTAATAATAACAAACAGGCAGCTGAAGGTGGCATCAAGAATCACAAACAGGACCAGCTCCTCTCTCTGCTCCTAACAAATGAATCCTTCAGCTCCTTCTGCCTTCCTTTGTGTGTCTCCTTGAGCTCTAACAAACATGCATTTCCTTCCTCACAGAACATTTGAAGAGCAGATTTAAATAAATGTTCTGCGTTGTGAATCAGTGGAATAGTACAAAACTACTCTCTCTTAAAGTTCAAATAGTAAATATTGACAATTACAAGATACAGACATCGATGCAAATATGTTAAAAAAAGACAATTATTGGTTATCATGCATAGTGACTTAGTGATAGTGACTCATTATTGTGCAGAAGCAGGATGTAGACATGACTGCATCTGCACACACACATGAATAAAGAAGAGAGATCGAAGGCCTGAGCACGATTTACATTAGTTTTTATTTTGTGACTATATAAAATGTGGATGCATTAAGATTATTATTATTATTAGTCACATTTCTATTATTGATATCATTATTATTCTGCTATATTATTATTCTCACTACATGATATGAATCCTTTCTGTCACACGCATTGACTGTGTTGTAACTCTCTTATGCTCTCTTATCTGTCCTCTGTTGCTCGGTCAAACTCCCCACAGGGAAGCTTTAACGCCGCGGCTGAACTTCATGTTCAGAGCGTCATCGAGTGATGTCTGACGGGGAAAACCCTTCAGGTCAGTGTGCGGCGTCTTTGTCCTTTCTTCACAGCATCGTGCAGAAAATGAGGTGCTTTATTTCGCTGTACTATAAACTCTATAAATATTTAATTTTTAGGAGCAACATAATATTCCAGGGGGTCCATGAAAGGTTTTCGGATTCATTCATTTAAATTATGGTAATATACTTTTCTTTCTTTTTGTACAAAAGGCTTCATAACGAAAAATATAAAATGTGTTTAATATATAACAATCTATAACTCCATGAATCTGAAAATGTGTTGAATACGTCTCTAATATCGTTTATCTGGGGTCGCTCCTTCACATATAATAGAATAATAATAAGATTCTAGAAGTGCGTTGCTCTTTCTTGAGAGCATGTCGTCACATCGCCGTCCATCTTCACTGTGTATTAAACACACGGACGATGTTTAATTCAACCTCAGCAGCCGCTCTGCAGGAATAAATGACTGCTGCCTCACAGCTGTATACCGTTTATTAGTCGGAGTGATTGGACTTGAGAACACTTTCCAATCTCGTGCAGAACCCCCCGACATTAAAGAGAAAGTCATTTCCCAGTTCGAGCCGAGTGAGAGCAGAGTGCATCTCCTCTCTGCGGAGAACCATTAGTGGCTTTGTGCAAATGTACCTCAGGCTCTAAAACGCACAGCACTTCAATCTACCGACCGTGTGCTTCGCTCTCTCTCCGCATCTACGGTCCGTCCTCCGCATGAAGAGAAGCTGTTCACTACGGCAGGATTTTCTAATAATACCGTCGAAGAAGTTTGATCGGCTAGTTGTTGAAGCGTGACGTAGCAACAAAAAAGGAAAAGAGGTTTATACAACTTTCCCCTCCATCTCTTCCCTCCCTCTCTCTCTCTCTCTTTTCTCCTCCTCCTTCCCTTATCAATAATAAATCCTTTCTCCGGACAGTTTGTCTCTGTGGTGGAGTCTAAAAGGCAGAGTAAAGGATCGGGTTTCCACTGCGGAGGAGGAAATGGTTTTGTCCTGACCAGCTTCATCCTCAAGGGCAGCAGGCTGTCTAAACCGTAGACTGTACATTAGAAGTGGACATCGGAACGTCACCCACTGGTTTGTGGACTGACGTAATGAAGCCTCAAGTTCGGTGATTTTGCCGTCACCAGTAAACAGGAAGCATCCCCTGCTTTATGGTCTGTGTGACTCTAAATGGACCATCATGTACTAAATGAACATCATGCTGTATTGAAGAAGACTTGAAACTAGAGATTGAGACCATAAACTCATGTTTACAATGTTTACTGAGGTAATAAATCAAGAGAGAAGTAGAGTCATTTTCTCATAGACTTCTATACAACCAGAGGAGTCGCCCCCTGGTGGACACTAGAGAGAATGCAGCTTTGAGACACTTCCGCAATAGCTTCACCCGGCAGAACCAGAGGTTGCCGTCTGGTCTGGAACCAAACTGCCTCCTTCACCGGCTCTCCTGCAACAATAACATCCTCTCCCCTAAACCTCCCTCGACTGTTGTCTGAGAGGTTTGTTAACCGTCAATCTGAGATTACCCTCAATTTGCGCTAACAAATCCTGAAACACAAGCGATTACATTTCTGCCCGAGGCAAACATAAAACACAACCTGCATTTACCGATACACGTTTCAGGATACAACAAACAGAGTAATAAGCTGCTGCACGAGAGTCAGGTGACCGTGAACATGCTGCGGTTTGTACTCACAGCTGTGCTGGCTGCTGCCTGTTTGGATTCTTCGGTGAGAAACGTCAACATCAGCTCCACCTTCTGTTTCTCCTCCTCGCTGATGTAGTCCGTGTCTGTTGGTGGAAAACACACACAGACACACACACTGACTAGTCAACACGTTGTGTAATTATTCTTCATGTAATTATTCCTCAGCAGGTGTTGGACCTGTCGGACGGGTGGAGTCCATCAGGGTCACTTTTTGTGCTTCATACGTTACATCTGCTAAAAGCAGTTGCAACAGAATCACTGCAGATTCTGACAAAATACAAACACTGAGGGAAAGAATCAGCCGTTCATCACTTACTGCAGCTCAAGATAAGACCACGAACTGTGGACGTTGTAATTAAATATTTGGCGACATGAACGACTGACACAACAAATCCAAAACAGACGTCGTGCAACAGAGTAGAATGAATAGATTCCTGAATGTTTCAAACTGTTATAATAAGGACACGGTTTGTTCACGGTAATGGATTCAAATGAAATTTAAATGAAATGTTTTTCATACTTCAAACCACAAACATGAGCTGAACATGAGTTGATGAGATTCACGTCGACTGAGAACGAAACAGATTCATTCTTTCTGAATGTTTTAATTTATGATATAAAATAATAGATTCTATAGATGCAGATGAGAAGTTATTTAAAAAAGGAAAACAAATAAAAGAAATACAACATAAAAGCTATTTCTGACAATTGTTCACCTTCTGGATTCAACGAACTACAGCGGGAGACACAAACTATATGAAATATGAATATAACGTTTGAACTATTTAAATAAAAGGAAGAATAATTAGGAGCAAAAATAGACAAATTTAACTTCTCAAAACAAGTTAATTCATTAAAAAAGGTTTTCCATCTTTATGTCAAGTTTTCAAAATAGTATTCATTAGTATTCATTACCTTCATTAGTATTCATTAGCTTCATTAGTAATCATTAGCTTCATTAGTAATCATTAAGTACCTTTTCTGGAGATATTAGCTCAAGAGAAGGTGGCATTTGGTCTTTAGAAATATAAATGTTTTGTTTCTTTTTGTTTGTTTGAGTAAATAGATTAATAACGTTTGTAGCAAGTACAAACATTCATCTACTCATTCATTGTCCTCTATTGTATTTCTAATGGTATTATGGCCCTTTTTTAATTACCTGGTTCATTTATTAGCTGCAGCCTCTGTACCGAGAGTTTATGAATTTTTGTGAAAGTATGTTTTGGGGAAAATGATATATTAAAATGTCCTAAAAGACAAACTTCATCATCGGAATTGGAAACAGTTTATTTTAAAGTATGTTTGCAAATACAAAGGATGTGTCGCGGTGATTGGTGCATTACACTAAAACAAAGTGCAAGAGCATAAAAACATAATTATATTACATTTTTAATGCGTGAGCTGGAGAGGTAACAACAGGAACGTGTGATCATATGTGATCTCTGACTTCTACAAAACAAAGCAAATAATCCAACAATCGTTATTTAGTTCATGAGCGGTATCCCATTCTGATCAGAGAAGCTTCGTCATAGTGCAGCGAGACCTATTTTCTACAATCACACCGGAGAGCACGGAGCAACCACTTAGTCTCTGAGACACCAACAGAGATGATAACCTCAGCTGGTGTAAGAACAGGAAGTGAAACGGCCACGATAAAGAACCCACTTTGTGCCCTAAATGGAGGAAGCAGGCGCGGAGGATGGTGGTGGTGGGGGGGGGGGGGGGGTGTGATTGCCAATTCTCCCTGCTGGACACCGAGGTCAGTGTTGGAGTCCGAAGGACCCGCTTAACCTCCCTGATTGAAGGCAGGGAGCTGGAACAACTGACCATTCATCAGGTCAACATTTTAAAGTCCGCAATACTTTGATTTATGAGCAGAACTAATGGAAGTTCTCCTCGGCCTGCACTCTGCTTAGTGCTAATGTTAGCGTGCTAGCAGGCTAAACCTAGATGGTGAAGATGGAAAACATCAAAATGTTATCATTGAATCACAGAATGAACAGAATGTAAAGAGGTTACAGTAGAGCTGCTCTGAAGGCTCGTCAACCAACATCCCAACAAAATGTTTAACCTTTAGAAGTCAGGTTAGCTTCTGACCACTTATATAGTCATTGTAAAAACAGCCATTTCGATTAGGATACCACTGTGTATATTTAAAAAATAGTCGGTTTCTAAATCTGTACTAGTTTGATGAAGATGATTCGGCTCAGGGCTCCGTGGACGTGAGCGGTTCTCAACGACCCTTGAAGCAGCACTTGCGGAGGCAAAGCAATCAGCCGTGAACCACAAGAGAAGTGATCATATCTGGAGTGAGGAGGAGTGACATAGAGACGCCGTATACGTCTCTGGTAGAGACCTGTCAATCACAGTAAGCCCCGCCCCTAAAGCATCCCCTGCTTTATGGTCTGTTTGACTCTAAATGGACCATCATTTACTAAATGAACATCATGCTGTATTGAAGAAGACTTGAAACTAGAGATTGAGACCATAAACTCATGTTTACAATGTTTACTGAGGTAATAAATCAAGAGAGAAGTAGAGTCATTTTCTCATAGACTTCTATACAACCAGAGGAGTCGCCCCCTGCTGGTCAGTAGAGAGAATGCAGGTTTAACACATGAAGCATCGGCTTCACTCGTCAGAACTGGAGACAAACAATCCACCATCAATAGCGACGGCTTATAATTCAATTAACCCATATATATTAAAAACCCGCCAAACAAAGTCAAAGTGCCGGCGTTATTAGTCAAATAGTTGTCAGTGAATATCGAATAGTATTTTTGCTTCTTTTCATGTCTTCACGTCATAATTCCCTAAGTGGTGAAAATAACCGTCTGAAACATGCGGTCACCAAACAGAGCTGGTGTTCTTCTGTTAGTCTTCCTCCCTCCTTTCCTTCTCTCCACATTCACCCTCTCACTTGATGGCTTTCGATTTGTCTTTCCATTTACTCCCCCCTATAACCCCTCATCAGACCGATCGTCTTTCACTGTGGGAGTGGTAGCACCTCGGTCTGTGATATGGGCTCGTTGGACAGTTGCCAAGTTGATCTGCAGTGAGAGATTACAATCGCTGCATATGATATTCAGAGGATTATGGTGCCGGGAGACAAAAGGGAGGCGTGTTAGATGGATAAAACCAGACTTAACAGAGGGGAAATAAGTACTGCAGAGTGAAGCCGATGTGGAAGTGTCTTAAACCTGCATTCTCTCTAATGTCCACCAGGGGGCGACTCCTCTGGTTGTATAGAAGTCTATGAGAAAATGACTACTTCTCTCTTGATTTATTACCTCAGTAAACATTGTAAACATGAGTTCATGGTCTCAACCTCTAGTTTCAAGTCTTCTTCAACACAGCATGATGTTCATTTAGTACATTATGGTCCATTAGAGTCAAACAGACCATAAAGCAGAGTACGCTTTAGGGTGTTTGTGTATAAAGGTCATCCGTTTTCTCACGCTACGAACGTCCAGCCATTAACATTGACTCCCACTCATAAACTCCTCTGTTAGTCTGATTAGGAGAGGACATGCGCTGCTCTCAGCCATCGCTGGGTCCGGTCTCTCTGGCACTTCTTCTCTTATACATCTTTAATTACAAGCACAGATATTATTTGTTTAAATATTTTTACGGTAAGGTGGAGAACTATTGCTCAATAATATTCTAGGAAATGTTCTAGAGTGTGTTGGATTATAGAATGTTTATTGATGTACAATCTAAATTTAAAAAGTAACTATTAACTACACATCAAATAAATGTAGTGGAGCGAAAGGTAAAATGTTCTCCTCTGAAATGTCATCAGTACGGTTCTTCAGTAAATGTACTACAAGCAACAGCAACGCAACAAAAAAAACTCTCCAAACCCGAAGACGAGAGCCGACAGTTTCTCGATTTGTAGCTTTTATTTCGGTGAATAAACCTTCTGCACACTCCGTAGGAAAATAAAAAATGGTTGTTTTCTCATTCTCTGTGTCCCGTCTTTGTCTTCTAGAAGAAACACGGTGCTTCTACTACACAAGAGAGTCTCATCCATAATACAATAATACATTCAGGGCTGCAGGGATTTGAGTGCTTCAACACACACACACACACACACACACACACACACACACACACACACACACACACACACACACACACACACACACACACACACACACACTAATGAAAGGACTCCGTCCCGTTGTGTGTCAGTATTCTGACATTCTGTCACGGAGCAGAGTCGGTCTTTCTTCATAGAAACAATAACAGACATATGAGTCACATCACGTTTAACGCTGGACGATGTTTGCTCATTGGCAGTGAGCAGAAACATTACAAATAAAAAGGCTTTTGCACGTCAAGTTTCTATTGTTTGTTTGTTTTTAATCCGTCATCCGATGGAAATAGTCTTGGCGAAAATACACACATGGATGGAGAGCGATGGCTCTAAAAGGGGCAAATGAAGGAACGACAAGATCTTTCCGTACGTCGTTGGTTTCCCCGAATCCAAACCGTTCTGCAGTCGACTGCCACGATCTCGAAATTTCAGCAGCTCTGTAATTGTTCCTTTGTTTGTCGCTAAGTGCTTCGTGCCGTGTGTGAAGTGAATCAGCTCATCAAACGGATAATAAAGACGATGACTTCTTTCATGTACGGAAGCTCCGAAGTGGTCAAACAACGGTCTGAATTTTGGAAGAAAAACAAACTTTGGGGCCGGAGTCGCACCGCTCATCAAATTCCCAATTGATCGAGGCAGCCAATCAAATCGAGCGAGAGGCGGGCTCTACTACCTTACCGCTGACTTCCTGTTTTGATGCCGGTAGATGTTGTTATTAGCGATAGTTAATTTCCATGAACTATATCATCTTTCCTTCCTCCTCATTCAACAGCAAGAGCTCCATGTCTGCACTGCATCATTTTTACCCCCGTTATTTACATTTCATCGTCTAGTTGTGCAGTTTACAATTGAAACAACTCTAATAACAACAAATCCAGCCTCGAGTCTGAGTTTGTCTCTTTTGAGAGACGCAAATAATCATTGTTCATTTTATTCCCTGCACAAAAAGAGGAGAATTAAAATGTAAGAACACGCTGTCGGTCCAAAAGTAACGACACAAGAGTTAAAGAGGCTGAACTAAAATAGACCAAAAGACAAACACACCAGATACCAAAAATAGTGCAGAAACATATGCAAAGACCAAAATAACTTCAACTCTGAAGCTAAAGTGTCAATCACCGTTTGAAGAGAGGAGAGAGAGAGAGAGAGAGAAAGAGAGAGAGAGAGAGAAGAGAAGAGAGAGAGACAGAGAGAGAAAGAGAGAGAGAGAGAGAGAAGAGAGAGAGAAAGAGAGAGAGTGAGTTCAGGTAGAACAACCACCAGCAGCTTAAACACTGAAAGTTATGGATTCAAAATGTGACTTCTGTTGAAATACGATAAAACTAAAATCACAATTTGTCATCTCTTTTGAAAAGTAATGTATGAAATGAATAATAATATTAATAATTATTACTAATATCATTATGAAGTATTATCAGCAAAATAGTATTAAAAGTGTATAAAGTACAGAGATAACAGCGTTATATTATTATATTATTGACTTCTATTACTAAAGCTTAGTAGAGCTCATTGTTTATATTATTATATACGTTTTTATTTCATAAATAAAAAAAAGAGTTGTTTATTTACTAGTTACTATAATAATAATAAATAAATGTAGTAATGTTAAATATTTGCCTCCGACTAGAAGCATATTCTGACATAAAATAGAAATACCACACGCACACGTGCACACACACACACACACACACACACACACACACACACACACACACACACACACACACACACACACACACACACACACACACACACACACACACACACACACACACACACACACACCTCTCCAGGTAATGCAAACCCAAGGTGGCCATGGAAACGGCCTTGCGTCCCCATGGTGACAGCTGAGGCCTCGTCGTTTTGTTTTATTCTGATTTATATCAACAAGAGAATCCAGAGACGCGTCTGCAGAGCGACAGAGTCACCTGAAGATGAATCAGGAGCTCCTGGTTCTTCATGAGTGAAGCAGCAGAACGTCTCTATTCATTATAACTGTTCTATGAAATATCAGAACATCACGTTTCATTTGAGCCTCATGTGTGATCTCTCCTGTACGGACGTAGGACGTGTACATTCCTCTCCTCCCTACACCTCCTCCCTACACCTCCTCTCTCCTCCCTACACCACCTCTCTCCTCCCTACACCTCCTCTCTCCTCCCTACACCACCTCTCTCCTTCCTACACCTCCTCTCTCCACCTCCTCCCTCCACCTCCTCTCTCCTCCCTACACCACCTCTCTCCTTCCTCGCTACACCTCCTCCCTCCTCCCTACACCTCTCTCCTCCCTACACCTCCTTTCTCCTCCTCTCTACACCTCCTCTCTCCTCCCTACACCACCTCTCTCCTCTCTACACCTCCTCTCTCCTCTCTCCACCTCCTCTCTCCACCTCCTCCCTCCACCTCCTCTCTCCTCCCTACACCACCTCTCTCCTTCCTCCCTACACCTCCTCCCTCCTCCCTACACCTCTCTCCTCCCTACACCTCCTTTCTCCTCCTCTCTACACCTCCTCTCTCCTCCCTACACCACCTCTCTCCTTCCACCCTACACCTCCTCCCTCCTCCCTACACCTCTCTCCTCCCTACACCACCTCTCTCCTCCCTACACCACCCCTCTCCTCCCTACACCACCTCTCTCCTCTCTACACCTCCTCTCTCCTCTCTACACCTCCTCTCTCCTCTCTACACCACCTCTCTCCTCCCTACACCTCCTCCCTACACCACCTCTCTCCTTCCTACACCTTCTCCCTCCTCCCTACACCTCCTCTCTCCTCCCTACACCTCCTCTCTTCCCTACACCTCCTCTCTACACCTCCTCCCTCCTCTCTACACCTCCTCTCTCCTCCCTACACCTCCGCCCTACACCACCTCTCTCCTTCCTACACCTCCTCTCTCTCCTCCCTACACCTCCTCCCTCCTCCCTACACCACCTCTCTCCTCCCTACACCTCCTCCCTACACCACCTCTCTCCTTCCTACACCTCCTCTCTCCTCCCTACACCTCCTCCCTCCTCTCTACACCTCCTCCCTCCTCCCTACACCTCCTCCCTCCTACACCTCTCTCCTCCCGGTGTGTAATGCTAGTATAGCTGGCTAGTGTAGGTGCAGCAGAGATGAGCAGCGAGCTACAGAGGTCTCACTTCTGTTCAGCTCTTTAAACCGACTCAAGTGACTCCACACGATACTTTAAAGCATCTGGAATCCCTTTGATGTGTGATCACTCACATGCGTGGAGGGAGAAGTGCTTGCGCTCCGAGGACCCTGCGTTGGCGGCGGCGGCGGCCGAAGGGATCACAGGGGCCACGGGGGCCACGCTCGACCCCAGGGACCCGATCACTGGACGGGCGGTGGAGGTGACGGTGGAGGTGACGGTGGAGGTGACGGTGGAGGTGACGGCGGCCGTGGAGCCGGAGGAGTCCCCCCCCCCCTCTCCTAACAGGTGCTGGATGGAGTGGAGCTGGAAACAGGGGTCAGAGAGCAGCACGGAGGACGCCCGAGATATCCTGAAGAAGAAGAAGAAGAGAGAGGACACGGCTGTCATTTTAAACACCAGAAGAAGAGTTAAGCAACACAAACACGAGGGTGGATCGGATCAGGGCCGATACTAATTACTGATCATTGATCCCTTTGTTGTTTGATTATAGCAGCTGGTACTAAAGCTGCAAGCTACACTTTACAGATTACATGTGAACACATCACGATAACGTTATAATTTACCTTCAGCCAGTACTCGTGTTCACTGAGCAGAGCCTGAAGGCATCATAATGTAACTGAAGTGAACCTCCGTTGGTTAGCCGTTAGCGGTGCTGCTAACGTTACTAGCTCTCCTCTGATTGGTTGTTCAATGTAACATTATCAGAGACTAGAAACACATCAATGACGTCATGGTCACAGGTTTTGGGGGATTTTGATGCACATCTATTTGTGCTGTTACGGTACTCGAAGCAGACAAAAAAAAAAAGGTTAAAGAAAGACTTTCATTACCTCAATAAAGTATTATTAATTATTATTAATAATGTAAAATTAAAAGTACAGTACAGTTTTTGAGGAAATTAAAGGGAAAGTCGGCTCACTTTACATTTTAAAACATTGACGATTTGAAGTGTCATGATCGTCTTTCCTTCACAGGTTTGCTGAAATGTTCAGTGGAGTCCCGACTATGATCACGTAAGATTTGAAACTATTTTACTGGACAGTTTTGGAGGAAATTAAAATCAGCTGAAAATACACTGGAACAGAAAATGTGCTCTGGTTTAAACTCTCATAAGATCTTTTCCTTCACAGGTTTTCTGTCATTTTCAACGGATTTACTGTGACGGTGAAAAATCTGATTTATATTAATCATGTTGCTCCACACTAAAGGAACGAGTTCTTACTGCATTCAGATCAGCTCTCTGATTGGCCGGAGACACAGGAAGTGACTCGGGGTAAATGAGGTCAAACGCGGAAAACGGAAACAGAAAACCCAAAAGTCAGACAGGAAGAAGAGATGTTTCAGTGAGTAAACGTGACGCAGAGATGAGCAGCACAAATCTGAGCACTAGAACAACATCTCAACACTTTATGGATTTATTCCTGGAAGAAGAAAATCGAAGAAATCCTGTTTTGTTTCCTGTTTTCACACAATCAGAGAAAAACAAGATCTCACACATCAGACGTGATGAGAACCTCATCTTCTATAAATCTGTCTCCTCTCACCTCCCTACACCCCCCACCTCCCCTCTCTCCTTGCTCCATCTCCCATCCCTCCTCTCTCTCCTCCCCTATCCCCACCTACCCCCTCTCCTCCTTCCCTCTCTCCTCCACCCTCCATCCTTTTCTCTTCCCTACACCTCCCCCTTTGTTTCCCCCCCCCCTGCGGCGCCACTCAATCCAACTCCTGAGCATCAGTCTTTTATAGCGGGTCTTTTCCACAGACACATCTCTCTCTCTCTCTCTCTCTCTCTCTCCTACATTCATCTGACAGCTGTTACAAGTTAACTCACAGATTTGGATTTTAAATTAAAAAAATATATAATTTAGTTTATAATGTAGATTAAACTTCTACACTTGTGAATAAAACAAGTCGCTGAAACAATACTTGACGCCGTCCTGAATGATGTTTCTTCGTATATTAATATATTTTACCAGCATGATGGTGAACTGTATATGTGAGGAGGGATGATTGACAGGTGCTATTTCGAGAGAAACAAAGAGGGGCGGGGCTTAGAAAAACAGCGATAACTAGCTCCTCTTTTATTTGAAATCATTCCGTCAAGAGTTTGTAATCTGTCGCCACCGAAGCTCGACTGAGTCCAGACAGAAGCTTCATGTCTGAGAGGTATTTCATCCTTTCAGCTCGGAGAAGGTCCTCTTCACAAATAGATGTTATTTATTTAAACTCAACCAGAAGATCCTTCCTGTTTCACAATAAACCGTTTAAAACCTCTTCAATCTCACCACTGAGAGACTAACTCAATACTTACAGTTTCAATAATGATCGAGGGTCTTTTATGGACTGGAAAACAAATTAAACTATTTGAAAGATTGACGAAATGAAGTCAGGATAATTTCATTCTTATTTTGGAGGCATCTCTTGTTAACATAATCCTTATTACAGGAGAGAGTGAAACATGAAGACAACAGGTGGCTCGTGAACAGCAGATATCTGCGACTGATAGGTCATCGCTGTCCGTCACAGGAGGAACCGGTGAGGAAACACCGGTGACATTTCCCACCGAAATCCACTCCGACCTTTTCACTACAGCGGCCGATCTTCACACGCTCCTCCTCTACCTCGGGATTAAACATCTTGTGATAGAATCCATTGATAGGAAGAAGTCAGAGTGAGTCACAGCCATCGCGCTGGGAAATGTCACCGGCTGTGTTTTTGAGTCCATTGTGTTCCGTTTTTAATTACCACCCGACAAAAGGGCAAAATGTTTGGATTGACACGGCTCATTAGACGCCGAGCCAAACGGGAAAAATGACTCCGACGTGAATGAATGGTACCAAAAGAAAGAAAGGAAGAAGAATGGACGCTTGAATAAACGACGGGGACAAAACATATTCTCTGTTTAACCGCATGACGGATTAAATGTCAAAGTGGTCAGACTTGTAAAAACCACGTCGACATTAAACCTATTCTGACATTCTGGACCTCGTCTCCCAAAAGACAAAGTGAAATCATCTTATGAACCTTTTAAAAAGGAAGAAGTGCATATGTGTGTGTGTGTGTGTGTGTGTGTGTGTGTGTGTGTGTGTGTGTGTAGAGGAGAGTGTGTGTGTGTGTGTGTGTGTGTGTGTGTGTGTGTGTGTGTGTGTGTAGAAGAGAGTGTGTGTGTTTGATGTCCTAACATGTTAATAACTGGACCCCTATAGTGTGTGTCAGCATAGAGGTATTGAGGTTTTCTATTTAAAGTGAAAGTGTGTGTAAGTGTGTGTGTGTGTGTGTGTGTGTGTGTGTGTGTGTGTGTGTGTGTGTGTGTGTTATCTTAATCCCCTGTGACAGGAGATCAGCATGAAAAGCACTGAACTGAAGACAGCTCCTAACACACACACACACACACACGACTGAAGAAGATCACTCCCTCCAGTTGCCGGTGCAGCAGGTAATCGTTTCACTAATCAGGTGATTGATCGATCTTTGAAGATGTGTCACTGTGCTGAGTCAGCAAGATGAACGTCAATGGCAAGTTGTTCAACTCAGGCGGCAACCTCCGGTTCTGACGAGTGAAGCCGATGCGCAAGTGTCCTAAACCTGCATTCTCTCTAGTGTCCAGCAGGGGGCGACTCCTCTGGTTGTATAGAAGTCTATGAGAAAATGACTCTACTTCTCTCTTGATTTATTACCTCAGTAAACATTGTAAACATGAGTTTATGGTCTCAATCTCTAGTTTCAAGTCTTCTTCAATACAGCATGATGTTCATTTAGTAAATTATGCTTTAGGGCGGGGCTTACTGTGATTGACAGGTCTCTACCAGAGACGTACAGTATACAGCGTTTCTACGTCACTCCTCCAAATATGGTCACTTTAGTTCATTGGTTGCAAAAAACCCATCATGGTGACGGCTGACATCCAGGATCGCTGAAACTCGTGCCAATGGATTTTCTGATTGCCAGAAATAAAAAGAAGTGAACAGCCCTAATATATATTCTATTCTATATTCTATATTTATTTTGGGCTATAGAGCTACTGTTTAGAGAAATAGATGCCAAGTAACGAGTCAGAGACAGAGACCAGGTAAAGGCAGCTTTTAGCCCGTTCGACACACGCCGACGCACAAAAATTAGCAAAATATATTGCAGGTATTCATATAAAAGACATTGATCGTGTTTCCATCAATGTATTCTAATCACATTTTTGTAAACGTGTCAAATTTGCATTTTTTTTATTGCCACATTTCAAAGGTTTGCATGAAATGTGCTCGCTATATATATATATATATATACACACACACACACACACACACACACACACACACACACACACAGACACTGCATACAGCCATTCCAGCTCTGCCACCGAGAATTTAAATAAATTCCACCTGCTTGTGATGAGCTGACTCAGACTCCTTCCTGAATCTTTAACTGCCTCACGAAAGGTTCCGTAAAGGTTATAAAGAATAATTATGCAAATAAGGCACAGCGAGATATTTAAAACGCACAAGTAGCTAGAAAATACTCTCATTAAAAACACTCAGTTTAAACCTGCATGTTTCAGCCAGTAATGAGATATTAAATAAAAGGCTAAACTTTTACTTTAAAAAGACAATGAATATGTCAAAATATAATTCCCATGTATTTAAGCAATAGACCACTAAACATGGATAATATTTAGAAACAGGCTTGTCACCAGTTTACAATATTCTTCTCAGGTTGAAAGTTCTAAATTAGAAGAAATGCTCAGAGTTCATAATTTGGGGAGTAAAACCAAGAACAAATGTCCTCAAACTGTGCTCACCTCCACTGCTGAGAAATGACACAGAAGTGCCCCAAACTGCACTTCATCAAATGGCCACTTGAGGCTCCAAAAGCGAGTCGATCCCCATAGACCTCTATGTTAAAACTTTGAAACAGAAATAAACATGTTGACATGCTGGTCCAAAAAAAGAGTGTTCGATGGATAAAACCAGACTAAACGGAGGGTTAGGGTTAAAATAAGTACTGCAGAGTGAAGCCGATGCTTCATGTCTTAAAACCTGCATTCTCTCTAGTGTCCAGCAGGGGGCGACTCCTCTGGTTGTATAGAAGTCTATGAGAAAATGACTACTTCTCTCTGGATTTATTACCTCAGTAAACATTGTAAACATGAGTTTATGGTCTCAATCTCTAGTTTCAAGTCTTCTTCAATACAGCATGATGTTCATTTAGTAAATGATGGTCCATTTAGAGTCAAACAGACCATAAAGCAGGGGATGCTCTAGGGCGGGGCTACACAGTGATTGACAGGTCTCTACCAGAGTATACGACGTCTCTACGTCACTCCAAATATGGTCACTTCCTGTTCATTGTTTGCAAAACAACATGGTGACAGCCGAAATCCAAGATGGCGACGGCAAAAACGCCGAACTCGAAGCTTCAAAACTGCAGTCGACAAACCAATGGGTGACGTCATGACGACAAGTTAGATGCACAAGCATGTAAAGTTTGTTTGTTTTTTTCAAATAAATGTCAGTCTGCGTTGAAGTTTATTCACATTTAGATCGTAATGTTTGCAGAGATCTGGTTTCCCTCAGAATCCCCCTCACACTGTAGCAGCATAAGCCTCGGGTGGAGAGAGAAAGAGAGAGAGAGAGAGCGATAACGAGAGAGAGAGAGATAAAGAGAGAGAGAGAGAGAGAGAGAGAGACGTGGGGATGAAAACAACGTGAGAGCCTGAAACAGAAATAGACAAGAAAAGAGCAGTAAAAAGAGAAAAGACGAGGAAGGTGCTGAGTAAAAGTGTGTGTGGTGGGGTGGGGGGTTAAACTATAATGGAGGAGAGGAAGAGGAAGAGGAGGAGGAGGAGGAGGAGCTGGGAAAGCACCAGAGGAGGCAGACACACAGCTCACAGTCACAGCGAGTGGTGAGGAGACGAGAAGCAGCTCACAGCTCGACCTCGAGCACACTCACATCTGGACTCACATGTGTGTGTATATACATATATATACACACACACACACACGCACCTGGAGAGGAACAACGTCTCTCCTTCGATCTGTTTCCTTCTTCCTTCTGAGCCTCGGAGAAGAGAAAGAAGAGCTCCCAGCTGCATGTTTCACAGATTTCTCTTCTGCATACAAAATCTATCATCCACCCACTGCTGAAGAAA
Source organism: Pholis gunnellus (assembly GCF_910591455.1). Classification (NCBI taxonomy): domain Eukaryota; kingdom Metazoa; phylum Chordata; class Actinopteri; order Perciformes; family Pholidae; genus Pholis; species Pholis gunnellus. The sequence goes on from NC_136529.1 coordinate 26,569,710, forward strand.
AAAAAACACGTCTCTGCACGGATCAGCCGGAGGAGAAAGACAGTCAGAGTGTGAGTGCGTGTGTGTGTGTGTGTGTGTGTGTGTGAGCTTTAAGTGGCTGCGAGTGAAGAGAAGTGAAGCGGACGCGATGCTGACTTCTTTGAAAATCTGATCTGGCGACTCGGGGCGTGTGCTGTGGGCGGCAGACAGCTGGGGTCCGTGATTCACAAAAAAAAAAACAAGAAGAAGAAAAAAAAAACAGACTTGGCGTAGAAAAGACCGTGACTGAGATGAACAGCTGAGACGGAAAAAGGCTCCTCTTTTGTTTGGAGAATACAAAAAACATCACCGGGTCTGTTTACGTTCTATTTTTTGAAAATGAGTTTCACGTCCACGTGAAGCTCAAAAGAGGGAGGACGAGCCGAGGAGAAAGTCTTCCGGACCCAACGATCGGGAGAGGACTTCCTGTCCGTGTTGGAGGTACTGGAGGTGCAGCTATGGGCTAAACGGGTCTCCGAGGGAGGAGCTGAACGCACAATGTTTTCTCCAACTGGAAATAAAAGGATTCTGAAAGCACAACTCCTCTTTTTTCTTCCACTGGATTAGTTAACTGACTGAACTTTGCCTGTGTTCATTCAGAGTTGGTTTTCAGACACCCTGCTGAGCACAAATCACACAACAGAAGGGATTTTGTTTGTTTACAGCGGGCGCACCTGGACCTCTCAAACTCTGTCTCCACCTCTCTTTATTTGATTATTTATTTATTTTTAAATCTTGTTTGCCCTCTCCAGATGGCCGCCACGCTGGCAGGTGGACGCAGATGCGATCGCCTCATTCAACATTAATCAGGTTCCACAAAAATAAAAACGATCACGCCTGGAGCTGGAGGCGTTTATCACAGTGACTTTGTGTTTGGTGCCCCGTAGCTTAAATGCAAATAAGCTTCCTCTCTTTAAGCCGTGTCTTGGAAACGATGAGAGACTGAGGGGTTCGAACATTTACGCCGGCATATCTGGCTGCAGTATAAGAGGCTTTAGCTGCGTATGTAAAAAAGGACTGGAACAAGGTAAAGAAACATGAAAAACAAGTGCACACACTCTCATGTGTTAGTCTGTCAGGAGTCTGTCTATGTCAAATGTGAAGTACTTGATGAAAATGAGAAGAATCAGAACAGCATGAAGGATGTGAAACGCACGTTTAAAGAAGTTATAATACAGAAAAAACTATAAACAGATCTCTGTGCTGCTGATGCCCGCAGCCTGCTGGTGGCATCATGTCGTATGTTGCTGGGAGCGGTGGTTTTCCGCAGGGTGTGGTGGCACCAGCGGTTACAGCGGCATCGCCGTCGTGGTGGTCCGTTGTTGTCTTGTTAGTTTGTCTCCAGCTCCCCCAGCCGGGCCCGGTCCAGGCCACCGTCTGCCCGTCTGAGGGCTCCTCCCAGCCGGGCGGATGCCTCTGCGCCTCGGACATCCTCAGCTGCACCGCCGCGGGTCTGGATCAGGTGCCCCGAGAGATGCCCGTCTCCGTCGTCACTCTGGATCTCAGCCACAACTGGATCGCGCAGTTAGAGGTGGGCAGCTTCGAAGGACTAAACCGATTGGAGACGTTACGGATAGCGCACAACCGGCTGACTGTTATTCAGCTCGGGGCATTTCAAAACGCCTCTGGGACGCTGCTCCGACACCTGGACCTGTCGTCCAATCAGCTTAGTGTTTTGGAGCAGCATTACTTCCTGGATCTGACCGGGTTGTACGAGCTGCTGCTGTTCAACAACCGTATCGCCCGAGTGGAGAGCAGAGCCCTGGCCGGACTGGGCAGCCTCCGCAAGGCCTACCTCAGTCATAACTTCCTCACCGACTTCCCCTTCTTTTCCATTCAAGAGCACAGCCACCCTCACCTTACCATGCTGGACCTGTCTTCAAACCGCCTGTCCAAACTACCCCTGGAGGATATAACAAACTTACCCATCTCAATGCAGAGAGGACTCTACCTTCACAACAACTCCCTGGTCTGCGAGTGCTCCATGTTCGGACTGTTCCGGCACTGGGACCAGAGAGGCTTTGCCTCGGTGACGGACTTCAGACAGGAGCACATCTGTCTGATCTACGGGATACAGAGAGGTACCGTGCGCTTCTTCCAGCACGGCCGCTACTTTGACAAATGCAACTTGACCGCGATGAGTCAGGGGCTGAAAGAGCAGAACAGCAGTGTTTCAGTGAAGGTGGGAAAGCCGATGCTGCTGCACTGTTTGACCACTCTCGCCGGACAGCATGTGACCTTTCTCTGGGTGTCACCGAATCAGGAGTACGTGGCACCGCCGGGGAACAACGGATCCTTAAAGATGTACGCCAACGGCAGCTTGGAGATCGTGGCGGCACGTGCGGAGGACTCCGGCATCTACTGGTGTATGTCTCTGGACCGGCAGCAGCAGCGCAACGAGACGCAGGAGGTCAACGTGACCGTGGTGCTGCACAACGACGAGCTTCACGAGCCGTTCAACACCGCATTCACCACCCTGCTGGGCTGCGTGGTGAGCCTGGTGCTGGTCCTCATGTACCTCTTCCTGACGCCCTGCCGCTGCCCTCCCTGCCGCAAAGCCCCGACCCCGGCGACCCCGAGCCAAGGGAAGGAGGCCGGAGCGGGGAGCGCCCAGTCCTCCATCCTCACCCCAACCCCGCCGGCGACCACTGAGGGCCCGGGCCGCAAGGTCAGTACCAACAAGCATGTGGTCTTTCTGGAGCCGATCAGAGAGCAGCAGAACGGCAGACTCAGGGCAGGGACGGGAGGACACTTGGGTCCAGGTTTACTACTAGGGGCAGAGCAGCACTCAAAGCTCCACAACCAGTCGCAACAGAGGGCGGGGGAGGCGGAACCCATCATGTCCATGTTCTCAGACACTCCGATCACGTTGCAATAGCAGAGAGAGAGAGAGAGAGAGAGAGACACAGTATCATCACCTCTCACTCACTTCCCCTTCTCCATTACCTCTTCACCACCTCGCACTGCCCCTAGAACCAGACCACTTCCAACTGCCCCTAGAACTAGACCACCTGCCACTGGCCTAAGCACCAGACCACCTCCCACTGCCCCTAGAACCAGAGCACTTCCCACTACCCCCAGAACCGGACCACCTCCCCTTAACCCCAGCACCGGGTAAAACTCCCACCGCGCCTTGCACCGGATCACCTTCCACTGCACCGGACCTGAGCAAACCGGTAATCCATACTGACTTTCAAAATGTATATTTTCTTTGCAACAGCCTGATAAAAACAGAACAAGTTGAAGAGATTGAATAATGTCAACCACATTTAAATATATAATGTATTGTTGTTTGCCCAAAGTCTTGCCTACTAGGCCCTACAGACAGCCATCAACCAATGCACTGTGATGGGACGGGCTCAGGCAGACTGAGAGGGTAGGGACGGTGCTCACGGAGAAGTTACAGGAAAGAGAGGACAAAGACGCAGGAGAGGAAAGTAAAAAATAAAAAATCCTGCAGGATTTAAAACCAAAAATAGAAAGATTATGAACTCGGGAAAGGAGCTGCGAATACTGCCTCGTAGTCTGAGCGAGGAAACTGTGTTTGAGATGAAGTTTAAAGGACGTCAGGGATGTTTTTCCTGCCACAACGATGGAGCATGGACTGCTGCTGTCCCTTTAAGCACGGCTTGTACCTTTAATAAACATTTGCTGCAGATGCCTTCTTGTCTCGTACAGACAGAGAAAACAAAAGATATATTCCTTTTGTAGAGCTTTTTAGTGTTTCGTTTTTCTTTTCTTTTGTAGTCAGTTGATTAGAGCCAAACCAACCTGCGTAGTGTAGCTCTGTCACAATGTGAAACGTTTTAGAGTAGACAAGCTAGAGAAGAAGAAGAAGAGGATCTTTTATCAAGTAAAAATAGAAACAGTTTTAAAGGATAAGGTTTGAACTCCCTCCCCTATCCTTCCTCCTCCTCTCCCTTGGAACTTGATTACCGTCAGTCAGAACGAAGCTCGGGAAATCAAAAGGGAATAAATAAATTAAAAGCAGCTGAAATTATTTATGCTGCAGAAGAAGAATCATTGTGTTGTTGAGTTGGAGACAGGAGGACTTTTTCAGGCTCTTTTTATTTCACTGTCTGAGACAATAAATGTGGAAATGAATCGCTGACAAAGCAAAGATTCGCCTTTGTGTGGTGAATACACAGCAGGACTGACGGGACAATCAGGGCGGACATGTTATTTGTTTTTTTTATTGTCTTCTTCACTGTATTTACTGCATCTCCCCCTCCTCACACTGACCCCCCCCTCTCTCCCACCTGTCTTTACCTGTGTGTTAATAAACCTCTGTATCTGGACTGTCCAGGTGAACGCATGCCTTCTTATTGTTACTGGGATGTGAGAGTATAAAGAGTCAAGAGTGAGAGAGTGAGTGAGCATGTGTGTACAGCCAGAATCTTGACAAATTCAGCCTCGACCAGGTGAATAAAATCAGCTGACAATTGACCCTTTGCTAAGTCCCGCCCTCAAATGCAGACTGGCCAATCCTAGCGTAGCATCCTACAGCTCTGACCGGGGTCCGACAACAATCCGTCTCTGCTCCGTAGACTCATCAGTGGTTTCAGACGGTCTCCATGTTCAGGCTGGTTTAGTGGATTTGGAGCTCGTCGTGGTTAAACGTTGTGCGATCGTGATACTCGATACCCGGAGAGGTTGAAGGAGATTCTGCATATTAATTACATTTAATACTATTCTAGTTAATACACATGCTTTCTTTATAGAAGAGAGACAGTTGGAGCACAAAGAGGAACATAAAGTCAGAATATTGTTTGTGATAAATACAGAGCAGCAGATCAGTCATTGTAGGAAAAAGATGAATAAATCACGTGTGTTTGCTCAATAACATCAACACCTCCCTGTTTGGTCGTTTTACTGCCATCATCACCACCTTCACTTCTCTCACCACTCTCACCACCATCACCATCATCATCATCACCATCATCATCATGCACCAATGTCCTCTTCACCGTGAGAGAATAATGAAGCTAGAAGTCAATTGTTCCGCCTCATTTAAAGCCCCATTTTCTATTTGTTGGTCGAGTTGATCCGAGAAGCTGCGCGTATGAAAGACAACTTATTCAACACCGAATCTGGAAACCATGAAACCATGAATACATTCTTCAATAATAAGACTCAGCCTTTGGGTGCTTCTGGTAACAGAACGTTAAGAGTCACAGAGCAACAACAGAGTCAGACAATTTGTCACCAGCTCAAATCTCTGCCCGTCTCCTCACTCGTCAGAGAGAGAGAGCGGTGTAGGTGTGAGTGAGTGAGTGAGTGAGTGAGTGAGTGAGTGAGTTAAAGGATTAAGTATACTAGGATGTGAAAGGGGCTGTGAGACTGGAGGAAATGTGTTTATTAGTTGCTGTAATTGAGTCTGAATAACGGATGGGAGGATAAAAACAGACGAGGAGCTCTGAGGACAAAACGGGAGACGAATCTTTACAAACACTAAATCCGACTTTATTCGACTTTAAACTGGTTCAGATACAGCGAGGCGGTCGATCGCACACGCTCAATAAAACTCTATTAGGCAGAACACGTTCAGGAGAATGAATGCGTTTAAACAAAACGAAAAAAAAACAGCTAATTTCTCCACAAAACAAGCCAACATTTACCCCGACATATGCAAATGTATTACATCTAATCACGTCTTACATGCGAGTGCATCACCTCTAAAATTCACCTCATGTTCACCTTTAAATATCCAAACTATTCCCGTCTTTGTCTCATAACACGCATCATTACCGCTCTGATATTGTGTAAAGGTGGTGAAATAAAACACCTTTAAACTGGAGCCTTTACATAAAAGCATACTTTATTCTCACTCACTCACACACTCACACACTCACACACTCACACACACACACACACACACACACACACACACACACACACACACACACACACACACACACGGCTCATTAATCTCCCCTGGTTATTTCCTGTTTCATTCACGCCATAATTCAAATCAACACGGTATCACTGAACATCACAAACGATCCTCAGCGGCCATAAATAACCGCTGGAACCCACTGATCGCTATGCAGATCCTGAGACGCTGAAGAATGGGCCATTATTCTAAAGTCGACGAGCCCACTCGGGGGTTTGATGGCGGAGGGGAGATTTGAAACACGGAGGAGGTGAAAGTCACATCCTGGAGGTATTTTTCACACTTTATTAAAAAAAAAGCTCCACTCACATCAGTCACATTGTTCACTGCAGAGAAGAAGAAAAAAAACTCCGGAGATTTACACCTGAGAGCTCCTCTGCTGATGGTTTCCTTAAATTCATAATAATAGATAAGAGATGATTCAGCTTATTTGTAATGGAGCCAGTTTGACTACATGGAAACAAATATACAATAAAAAGAAGTTGTAGCCGTGTAGCTCTAATAACAGGAGTGACAAAATCCTTTAATATTAAAATCCTGTTATGTTGCATTGTCAAAATATATTTATTTGATATTATGAACAAGCTTTCCATCCTAATGTACCTCAAAATTTAACACATTTTGAGTAAATAGTAAAAAGCAAATGCGTATGAATCACAGAAGTAGACGTGGTCATCGTGATGTCAGAGTGACGTTTGTGGACGGATGTTGTGAAGCTTCGAGTTCGGCGAATTCACCGTGGCCATCTTGGCTTTTTTGCAACCAATGAACAGAAGTGACCATATTTAGACTGTGGAAGAGTGACGTAGAGACGCCGTATACGTCTCTGGTAGAGACCTGTCAATCACTGTGTAGCCCCGCCCCTAAAGCATACCCTGCTTTATGGTCTGTGTGACTCTAAATGGACCATCATTTACTAAATGAACATCATGCTGTATTGAAGAAGACTTGAAACTAGAGATTGAGACCATGAACTCATGCTTACAATGTTTACTGAGGTAATAAATCAAGAGAGAAGTAGAGTCATTTTCTCATAGACTTCTATACAACCAGAGGAGTCGCCCCCTGGTGGTCAGTAGAGAGAATGCAGGTTTAAGACCTGAAGCATTGGGAAGCATTGGCGCCTGAAATGAAAGCTTGTTTCCATCAACTACGGTTATGCAATTTTTAGGAGAGAATTTAGAATACTTGATAGAAATAGTAGACTTCCCTTTGTTTCATGTATTAACGTGAGGAAGATCAGATCTGATGATGAGAATGTTTTAATCTGTCGCTGTTTTTCGTCTCTTCAGCGGAGCGGTCACATGCTTCATGTACGTCATCATATGTACGATAAATCTCCATCGCATTTTGGCTTTAATTGAACTTTTCCTCAGACGAGAAGTGTTTCCTCGTGATCATCAGTAACACTAAGAATTACATCAACAGTGTAACCAAGCAGGGCAAATATCTGTATGTACATGTAGAGCTTAAAAACGTTTTTGCGATACGTCAAGATTTTTGGGGAATTTTAGGAGTCTCCACTCAGAATTTTATTGTGTGCTGATTGAAAATGCTTGTAGAAACATGTGGATGGACACGTACCTAATGAGACTCAGAATGTCTCTACACTGACACTCTCTCATCTACATTCATATAGAGATATTCGCCCTGTTTGATTACACTGTTGATGTGATTCTCTTTCTTCTACCACTCTAGAGGGTCATGATGAAACAGTGCGAGTGGTTTGTGGATATTAGATCTCAGAGGAATATCTGTGACTTTGTGAACCCAACAAAGCGACCTTCAGGTTGGTCGGCTGTGAGGTGAGAAAGTAAACTCGGTTTGAACTTCCCCCCTTTTTCCATTTTTCACACGTCACTTCTTCCTGTGAAGAGCGGAGGTCAACACTATGACGTACTGGACTGTCCTCTCATCAGTGCCGGAGCTGAAAGGGTTAATGTGTGTGTGTGTGTGTGTGTGTGTGTGTGTGTGTGTGTGTGTGTGTGTGTGTGTGTGTGTGTGTGTGTGTGTGTGTGTGTGTGTGTGTGTGTGTGTGTGTGTAGGGGGGGTAAAAGGGATGTTCTCACTGATGATGCACTTAAGTGAAATGGAGAGCAGAGCATCCATTAAATATGTAACAGGTCTTTCCTCGTCAACATCTGGTTGGAGCTTGTAAAACGACAGAGAACACAACTCTGTCATCGGAGATGAGATACGGGGAAAAATATACTTCCTGTTTCTGAGTTAAAGTTAACAGAGGAATAACGAAAAATCATGTCACACGGTAAACCTTATTGATTCGACTCCAACAGAAGAGGAAGAGTCGACTTTCACATCTACTGAGAGAGTAAAATACAGATTTATACGTCCGTGTGCCGAATGTTCCAACTCTTTGAGTTTTGTTTTCCTTTAAAAATCAGAGAAACATAAGATAAATACTTGGACTGCTGGTTTACACGAGTGTGAAGGAGACGGAAGTCAGAGGAAGATAAGAGGAAGAAAACACAAGCGAGTGTTTGTGCTGAGCGGCAGGAGACAGTCATTGTTGGCCACGTCCTGTAAATAAAGCGGCTTGGTATCAGAACACGGTGTGGACTGAAACATGTCCTACAGGACGTATCTGATCTCGGTTAGTTTGATGGCACTGGATGAAGGATTCTTATCGGATGTTAGAAGAGTCGAGTATTGGCACGAGATCATGTTTCCTCAGAAATGTGAGGCAAAGCAGATCATTTCAATCAGGAATTCAACAATTACAGGAAAAGTGACAATAACAATACCTATATTTATTATTCATCTGGTAATGATACATCAACTGATTGTGGAAATCAGTTAACTGAGTGATTAATAAAAGTTAAAGAAATGAACTTGTTAGTTGTCGGCATATTTGGACCACAAACTCTTGTTACTTATCAGCCGACACACATTACGTCATGCTCCACTTGTTTATCATCTTCAAACTAAGGAGAGTCTAGTGAACCGTAGAACATATTTTTAATACTTGACAAACAAGTGAAGCCAAATAATCTTATTTTAGAGGCTCTATTGTCTTTGATGGATTGTTTCCTGCCCCGTAGTGATACTGAAACACTTTTTACACCAACGGAATGAACACAGGTGGATCAGCAGCTTTTGTTAAAGGCTCGTCAATACAACACAACCATTCAATAAGAACTCTTGATGACTCTACCGTTTCCTGGAGATATCCTGATGGATTAACAAGCCGTGTCTGTTGATGTATTGTCCGGTTTCTTGAAGGGACACTTTGCCGATTTTCAAGCTCTTTGTATTGATAAAATGTGCTTTGGGTGGTGTTTTCAAATGAATGATGTTCTTCCTGCAGTTATATCACTTGCACACTCCACCCTCACTGCAGCAATCCAGAGATGTGTATAAGGACACTGTTTGAGGGCCACTGCAGTTCTCATTTTACAAAACACATATAAAACACATTTTTATGCAGATGATACAATTTTGTACAGACAAATCTGGCTGCTAACTACTGCGATGTCAAAGGCAGTCTGTGTGAATGTGAAGCATGCATGAAGTCTCTAAAGACTGGAGGTCAGACTCAGTGGGCGACTGGTTGAAAGACGGCCCCTGCTCTCCACTCAGAGGGTTGGCGGTTCAAACCCCGGCTCCGGCGCCACTGGTTGCATGTCGATGTGTCCTTGAGAAAGACACTTGACCCCAAAATTGCTCCCGTAGCTGTGACTACGGTATGATAGCATCTGAATTGTAAGTCGCTTTGGATAAAAGCGTCAGCTAAATGACTGTAATGTAATGCAGTTAGTTTTTCTCAAAGTGTGAATATGATGTTGGAGCAACTGATAACCGCAGCAGAAAATCCTTATTTTACTCATTTTAAAAATGACTATATTTTAAACTCTATATAGACCAGTTGTCTGTACTGTAGCTTCTTCTCAGCCATTGGCAAAATACAATCTAAATGCCAATATTCAGGTATTACAACGAGCTCATCCTTATCTCAGAAACTCATGCTCTGTATAAAAAGTTGAGTTTATTTAGTTTATCAGGTGATTTCCTGCAAATACCTCGGCCTGTGGATAAACGTTCAGTTGATTCAGTCTATGATCGGCCAGCACTGGACTGTGGTGATATCAACATGCTACTCTTTAGGTGCGTCACTCAGGCGTTTGTATTCCATGCATTTCTTTATTCCCGGTGTGATATAGTGAGCCGTGATTTAGATTCTGGGGCCTGTAAAGAAACTTGAAATTCACCACAGGACAGAGACGATGTGTTACAGGACTGCACCACAACAAACCCTCCGAACATCCATTACGAAGGAATCCCCATCTGATGCTCTCTCGTTCTCTACTAAAACGTATCGCATCATTTATTCATGAAAACCAGAGTAAATAGAATCACATCTCTCTGTAGCTTCCGCTCCTTCTCTCACTGCAGAATAAGGAACTATTGGAAAAGTAAGACTCGGTGTGTTCTGTGTTATGTTGTCACACACTTGATTTTAGGTAAATCAATCATGGTTCTAAACTTTGTGAAACCAGTATGGAAGAGATGCATCCTGGTGAAAATGAGTGTTTGTGCTTCTTTTCATTTTAAAGCAAATATCCAGGAATTTCCTTCAATTTATTATTTGAAGTGTCAGCCAGTATTAGTCAGTTCATATTTAAACATTGTGCCCGTTTATCCATAAAAACAGCATTTTAAGCTTCTGCTGCAATCACCAAAAACTCCAAGTAAATTATGCATTTCAGCAATACATTCTTTAAAATACGACAAAGATGATGCCTTCACCTAAAATCACCGCGCTGTGACTCAATCATGTCTACAACAAAAAGCTCTGTGGAAAAACTATTTTTGTCACTTTTCTTGCGAGCTGAATGCAACGTTCTCCGAAAATGTGAGAATGGATGTACGGACAACTATCACCGGATTAGTCTGATCCTGTAGAAAACCTAAAGGAGCAATATACAACATTCAGGGCATTGATGTAGCAGCAAACAACTATGTGCGCTGTCAGCTCTGTTATCCATCATGTCGGGAGCTGCAGACAGTTCAGCTTGATGGTGAAACTCCAGTTTCATTTACTTAAATGATGATTAAACGTGATAATTAACTTTGGTCGTTATTTGAGAAAAAAGAACATTGAACCGTGTGCTATCGTGCATATTTGTTAGAAATAATGTAATCAAACTGTTTCTTTCGGCCTTAAATTGCATTTATGAGGACAGAAGTACTACATCACTACATCCTTTTTGTCTTTTAAATATTAAAACAAACACGAGGGGTTGAATAAATGTTTCATTTCCAGCCAGTTATTTTCTGTGAAAAAGCCCTGCAGGCTGCTACAGCCGCGCAGTAAATCAAATAAAGGTCACATCGGTAAACAAATTAATTACATTAAGTCGTATTAATGAGCGTCGATGTGAACGGACCCCAGTGTTCATTTATTTGCATGTTAGCTTGTTTTTCTTTTGGCTCCATCTGTGCATCAGAGCTCTGCAGAGCCAAGCTACTGCTGCTGTTGAGCCAAAACTCTCATCAACGTCTCCTTCTGTCCACACCGAAGCTACAGACCGGAGCCGTCCTGGTCGGCCAATTAAATGATAGAGTCAGTTACATCGATGATACACATTTAAGTGGTTACAGCGCATATAATGATCCGCTGAATATACAGCTGTGGCTGTAGAAGGCTGTAAAAAAACAACTGTACGTTATCTGCTCAGCAGACAGACTCAGAGACGAGCTGGTGAACATCGTGCAGCATTTAGCAGCTCAGGAGACAGATATTCCCTAAAGAGGTGGAGGAGACCAAAAACAGAGCGAAGAGAGAAACATAGTGGGCTTAAGTTGACAAACTTTAAATCATTTTCTTTAAACAAAACTGGGAAATCTTTATAATAACTTTCCTTTTTTGATGTTTGGACCGATGATATCACCTTTGACCAATTGTCCTGTGTGTCTTTCTATGTTTTCAGATTTGTTTTTTTATCGACCAAACTGATTAATTCATTGAGAAAATAATAAACAACTAAATGAGACTATATGACGGAGCTGCTGCTGTCTTTATTAGGAATGTAACGATACTTCACAAGGCAGGAAATTTAGCGATGCGAATATGTGACGATTGAAAACGGGGAGATGAAAACTGAATTTGCGAGACTGAGCGGCAGAGAACAAAAAACATGCAAATTCAAAGCTCAACATGTTCATTTGTATTATTCATTTACTAATTTGATTTGGGATTTTGTTTTAGTTTAGACAAAAGATATTTTCTGTTTCAGTTAATTAAACAAAGAAAAGAAATCTGCTTTTTTCAGTTTATTCCAGACGTCAAAAAACATAAATGTAATTGTGAGAAAAACATTGTGAATTATGTAATTGTGAGACGAGTTTATGGTTCGTCTTTAATTATATTCTGTCTTGCATTAAATAATCTGACTCATTCTGTTTCTCTCTACGTCCTTTTCTCCCCGAAATGTCTCTGTTCTGCCCCTCCCCCGTTTACTACACTTTTATTTCTACTACCTCCTTTGTAACCTTTCCTCCCTCCTAAACCTCCCGTATGATCTTTCCTTCACTCAGGTTTATCCCTAAAACCCTCTGACCCTTCACAAGTCTGTGTCCTTCCTCACATCCTCCCACCTTTCCTCCTCCCCTCCATCTCACTTTTCCTCAGAACTTCCTCTTTCGTCGCCGTCTCCCACCCGCCATCCAAGCTGCTCTGCCGTTTCCACGGTAACAGAGGACCACTCAGAAGACGAGGGAAATCTGCTCCGACAATGACACACACTGTGTGTGTGTGTGTGTGTGTGTGTGTGTGTGAATTGAACTCAATTGAATCAGACATGAATGCAAATACACTTCTGAATAATAACAATAAATAATAATACACAAAATGATGCATCTTTCAACACAGTGACTACATTGAACAGAAGCTTTAATAATCCTACAAATAATAAAAAACACAGATTGTAGAGTTAGATATTCTTTCTATTTAATTCAAAGTGTAATAAATGTATTCCAATTATATATTAACACATTTCTTTCTTCTTAATTAAACTATTGGTAGGACGTCACAACAAGTTGTGGTTTAGCCGGTACATTCAACACCTGCATGAGAAAACAACTAAGATGTATTTCACAACAACCTGATATATCCACCTGTCCCAAAACAAGATTATTGTCTTCATCATTTTCTAATTGATGACCACGAATGTTTGAATGAGCTGTTTAGGAAACTGAAATAAAAGTGATGGAACTGTCGCTGCACTGCGCAGTGAATGTGTTCAGAAACCTGCTTGTGTGTCACGGCTCCTTCTTCTGCAACATGTGTCGCATGAGTAACGTTATTGAAGCTCTAGCAGGGTTGTGTGTGTGTGTGTGTGTGTGTGTGTGTGTGTGTGTGTACTACAGCAGCTGTCCAGTTTATAAAAAGGTTACGCAAACACTTTCAGTATGGCTGAGGCTGATGATGTCATTAGTTCTGCAGGTTTTTGTTCATAAATCAAAGTATTGGACCCGATGATGCCGCTGGATAAAAAAGAGGATCATCAGTTATTACAGTTCATCCTGAGGGGACCATGAACGATGAAACCACATTTCATCACAATCCATCCAATAGCTGTTTATGTATTTCAGTCAGAACCACAAACAACCTCGGAACCCATCGGTCTGAGGTCGATTTAGCCTCTGGGGGGGTTCTGTATATATTCTGTATTTTGGGGTTTCTGTATACTCAGCAGAATAATGTATAACGGAGATCTAACCAAAGACTCTCTCTGCCGGGCGCCGGTCACTGTAACTGCAACTTGGGATGCAAGAACGGAGTTGAGGGACGACGTCTAGTGACATCTGATCTCACTGCAGCTTATTTACACCAACTCCATGTTTGAGAGCTTTTCTGGGTTCGCTCCATCGGTGTGACGGCAGACGGGTCGGTACTGATTTTTAGTGAGAACACAACATGTGTTTTCCTGACCCCCCCCCCCCCCTCCCCCCTCTCCCTCCCTTTGTACCAGTGCATTCTGGGTAGAAAAGCATCAATTTAAACACACAATGTACATAGTTACTGGTCTTTAACCACAGTTCGTCAGTTCAGACAGTTAACAGTTTTCTGCAACTAAGCACCTTTACTCAAGTACTGTACTTCAGTACAGTTTTGAGGTACTTTATACTTGTACATCACTATATATCAAAGGTAAATATTGTATCTTTTACTGCAATGCATTTATCCGACTGTAGTTGCAGATTTTACATTAAAATAAATAGATTATTGGTTGGACGTCTCAGAGTTTCCCAAACTGCTTAGATAAGATGTAACAAAGAACTTTTACCTTAATTACATTATTGATCTAAATACTTTCTTGCACCACTGCCTCTGTTACTGTGGTGGCCCCTCACATGTGAACCAGAAATAGATCAACATAAAGAGTACTCGTCTTTCACTCACGTTGCATCACTGCATTCATCACCGCCATCATCTTTGTATTCATCCGTCTCATCAAGAAGCCCTTTAAATAGTCTCTGTTATTAGACTTGTTATTGTAAGACTTGACGTATAAATACGTGTATTTATACACCAGGCTCTACAGGAAGCAGCACTACCGTCACTGTAACCAGGAGAGGACAGACAGCAGGTCACATGTGAACACACGACTCTGAAATATTGTTCTCTGCTGACAAAAGCCACGTTTAATATATGCAAATCCTCCCGTGAGGCTCCGGTTCTCACTCTGGTTCTGGGTTCTTGAGTTTCTCAAGACTTCTTTGTAAGACTAATAGTTCCATTAAGAAAACATTTTAATCCAAAGAACCCTTCAAGGATTGTTGAAAGCATGGGTGTTAGAATGCCCAGAATCCAGACCCTCTCAAACACTGATTGTGAACAATGTTGTGGGTTCTACTGCACCACATCGGCCCAGAACCTTAAGAATTCTAGATGAAACCCTTGGAATATAAAAGGGTTCTCGGTAGAACCCCTTGGGATGAGATCTTGTTAGCGCCCTTAGAAGGTGGAAAGGTTATGATAGAACCAATGGGAAGTTCTGGGTGTAACCACTACAGCATAATTTAATTAAATTCTAAATATGCATTAGTCCTATTGTCTTAACTGAAGGACTTTGCGATCGTCACGTCTCAGGTTTTACTACGTATTGAGAAACCATCCTCCCGGCTCAGAGGGATCAGCAGCGATCGCACGGAGCAATAAAACTCGCAGCAGGCAGGAACACAACATCCCCAGAGCCCCGGCCTCTCGTGGTCCAAAGCTGCTAAGCTAATTAGCCTCGGTCTCAAATCTAATCTGTGCATGGGCCGCGAGCTGCTTCTGATGTCTTTCAGCCTCGAGGTAATGGACAATAATTAGCACCATTGATTTTCTACACTGTGGAGGGAGGAGAGAGCTGTTAATAGTCCCCGATGTGAGGGGAGGGAAGCACGATGGACACACGAAACCACTGCAAAGACCACCGTTAGAATACATCAGTGACGACACAGAGGGCGAGTGGTACAGAGACAGGAAGAAGACTAAACCAAACCAACAGTTGAACACATTAAACGCACTGCAGAGACCACCGTTAGAATACATCAGTGACGACACAGAGGACGAGTGGTGGAGGAACGCTGATACAGAGACGGGGACAGGAAAGGAAGAATGAAGAGGAGGAAGCTACTGTAAGATTGAAATCATCCATAAAATGTAAAAAAACAACAACAACTGTGGATTTAATGCGGCAAGAAGAAGAGACGGAGGAGCGGTCACATCACTGTGACGTACATAAAGAAAAATGTGTCCAAGAGATCCTGTAGAAGATGTTAGAATATGTACAAATGTAGTCGTCAGAATCTAAATCCACCGCTGAAAATAGTCCCAAACACATGCACCATCACCAAAACTTTAGGAGACTTTTCTTTTTTTAAACATGAAATTTGTTCTTTAAGATCTTCTGTAGGAACCAATCGGCTTTGAGCGGCCACAGACAGGAAGTGAGACGGTATTGAGAGACTGTTGGTTTAATCTGCACATGAGATTAATTATCAAAGAAATAAATATAAAACACCTCTTTCATCCTTTGAAATCCTGTCCAAACGTAATGTATAGAAATAGTTTATACAATATGTCCCAACACAACACAAAGCTTTCTATTTCTGCCTCTGGCTTAAAGTTGCATCATGTGTTTGGACCTCTGTGTACCTGCATGCAAGTCCAGTTTAAAAATGAAACTCCACATTTGTGAGCAGTGTTCTGCGTTGTTTTCGGGGTTGGGGGGGGGGGGTACTGTGCACATGTACCCGCCTACGTGCAACAATACCATATCAATACATTTCAATTTATACGGTGAATCATTCGGCCTGCACGGGACAACAAAGATTATACAAAGTCGGCATGTCGTCCCCTCTTTTCTTTTTATGAATAACAAACTGGGCTGAGGCTGCATCCCATAATAATTATGAACCCACAGCCTCAAATGTTGGTCTTACAGGAAACACATACTGCTGCTTTGCTTGCCCACGCAAAGCTGCACGATAGAAATACGTCACGATGCAAATCATACATCAAACTGTGTCAACGCCCGACGAACACTGGAGGACCACAATAATACGCCAACTGATTTATTAATAGCCTGTTATTAATTTCAGGAACATAAATATACATGAAAATATCAACACAGTATCACGGCAGTTTGTGAAATAAATAAAAATGCAATCTATTGATTTCTTGTAATAAATTGTCGCTCTGCATGACTTTTTTTTAAAGTCCAAAAACCAACAGTTGAGTTTAGGCAACAAAAACCAACAGTACCCTGTAGACGAAACCAACAGATTTCGAGGCTTTTTCACGATACTGGGCTGAAAATAGAAAACAGCGGCACCAAAGATTACAATGTTTTTAAAGATCTTCAGTGGGAACAAATGGGCTTGAGGCTGAGAAATATACAGAAGTGTAACTTCCATGGATCAAACTAAAGTTTTGTTTTGACATTGTTTCTTCAGCATGTCAGAGAGCTCATTAAAAACAAGCAGTGTTGTTGCAGAAGGGCCACAACAACAAAAAGATTCTGCTTTTCTAAAACACCTTCTTAGTCATGAGAGTAACACGTCTCATGACTTTGAGTCGGACACAAACCGGTGCAGAGCTGCACGGCTGAATGGAGGGCAGCTCCAGCTAAACCTGGAAGATTGCCTCTCTGATTTATTACATGCAAACACTTCAACACCCACGAGTGGCCCAAACCTATTAGTAAAGCCGGCTGCATTAGGACGTGAAATTAGTTCAACACACAGCTGGAGGCTGTTTCAGAGGACGAGCGTTCGTCTCCCATTCAATTAATCAGCGAGCAGCGCGGCGGCACAGAAAGAAGCCAAACAAGTCCACAACCACAGCTATGTTGCTCTGCGTGGATTTACATCATGTACTTAATTAAAAAACATTTTGATGTGTAAGAATGTGCTTTGGTATTCTTCACCAAACAGTCTTTATTTAACAGTTAATGTACACAGAAGAGTCTGAGGCTCCCGGCAACGATGCTCATTAAATATGCACAAAAAGAAAAGATCACGCTTGTGAAATCAAAATGAGCCTCAGTATATATACATACACACACACACACACACACACACACACACACGATTACAAATATATACACGGTCGCAGCTTGTGACTGTTTCAGACAGTTTGAAAGTATAATATGTACCTCTGAGATGTAGTACAGTAGAAAGTACAATAAGTACCTCTGATATTAAGAAATACACAAGTACGAGTGCCTCAAACTCGTACAGAACTTGAGTAGATGTACCACCATCGACTACATGTTAGCCTAATATGATGTACTGTTTGAAGTATAAGAAGATAAAGGAATGTGTTGTGGCGTCATCGGGGAGATAAAAAGGTTTTGAGCAGCGTGGACTGCAGGTGGATCAGGACGTCGATACCATGGTCACTGGTCAATGAATACCATTACGTGTGGACGCCATAATGGGAGCAATAAGGTGCAGGACAGACCAAAGAAAAGTCCTTGATGGAATCCCATCACAGCCCGCAGTGATAAGACCGCCGGACTAATGTCTGCACACAATGTTCTCTGTGAGCTTCTGAGGGCAATTACATGAAGCCTCATGCTTTTATCACTCGGACCCCATAAACTGATGCTTCCCTTCATTTCCCCCTTAAGTACTGAGAAAGAAAATCATAGTGAACGACATCATCATATAGAAAGTACTCCGTGTCTACTGGTTCCAGCACTTATGTTGAAGGGGTATCTGAGTATCTAGATGTATTTATACGATCATTTCAACGTATAGTTGGTCTCGCAATAATATCTTTTGGGGGTTGAAGACGTCAAAATGTTATTTACCTCAAATGTTTCAGTGACAAACACTGGCTGATATTTAACCCCTCTGAAATTATATTTCATCACATACTTAATTAGGTTTACGCAACAAAACTACTTAATTAGGTTTACGCAACAAAACTACTTAGGTTTAGGCAACTAAACTACTTAATTAGGTTTAGGCAACTAAACTAGTTAATTAGGTTTACGCAACAAAACTACTTAGTTGGGTTTAGAAAAATTCTTTTTTTGGTTAAAATATCTACGTGAGGGCCATTACTAAAGTATGCAATTTACGTGACCAATAACTCAATATTGATTTATAGTTTCACACAGAAGAAAACAGCGGTCTCCTTACTTCCTCTTTCATGATTACGTGGATGAACGTACCTACGAATTACAGCGCATCATTTTTTCGTAGGAATAGCTACGAAACGCTGGATGAGACTAGCCTGAATAGTTAAGATGTTCAGATTAATGCTCTCATGTCAATACGGTTAATATGAAGCCACAGTCAGCAGCTGGTTAGCTGCTTAGCTTAGCATAAAGACTGGTAAAGCTCACTGATTTACAATGTTATATCTGGTGTGTTGAATGTGTACAAAAGCTGAAAAGTGAATACAACAATTCGCTGTTTGAGTCCAACAAATAAACCCCCCTCAAACCACCAGTAACCAGCTGCTGTAGAGACATCAGAGTGAGAAAGAGAGAAAAAAGACTGAATTTAAGAGACGAGAGTTTGGAAATGTGATCACCTTAAGTGATGCTTCATTTTTTTTTAAAAGGAAGCGGTCGAGTACAAATTTACATATGAGAAGAACACAACGTGGGCTGAAGAGGCCGCTCGTTGGCTCAGACGGTCGGTCAGAACTCCAGATTAACTTTCACCATCACTGATGAAGACACAGATATCTGTGGAGCATCAACTCTTTATTCTCTCATCTGCTCTTCACATGTCGACGCCATGCAGGTTGAATCTGTGACTTGTTTCATGTAATACATTAGTACAAAATCAGTACAATAATCCAATAAAAACATCTCATTTTATTATATTTATAATATCTGTGCACTTATTCTGACAATTCAAACACCACCACTCTATGAAGATGGTGTTTTAGAGTATTGATACCGCTCTGTACGACCAATACGAAGCTACAGCCAGCAGCTGGTTAGCTTAGCTTAGCATAAAGACAGGAAGCAGGGGGAAAAAGGCAGCCTGGCTCGCTACAATGGAACAGGCTGGTCTACGAAAAATAACACGCTGGGATTTGTAGATCTCCCGAGAAATTAGTTTGTATGTCATGAATTGCTATGAATAAAGTATAAAGACAGGAGGCCGCCGTTTGTTCCCGTGTGGAACGAGAAATCAACGTTGACCTTTTTCTTACGCAACTTGCATACTTTCACTGCACTTCTGTGGTTATTTTAACCCAAACGACAATCTTTTCCTAAACCTCAATAAGTTTCCTGTGAAGATGGAAGTTTATTTTGAAAATACCGTATTCATGTAACGAGCAAAAATGTACACATCTTCATGGATTTCGTAGAAAAACACACAGAATGGCTTTTGCTTTGTGATAGATTTGTGACAATATGAACCACTCGGACTCCATTTACACTTGTTACTTCAAATGTCTTGAATCCAGATCAGACCAGGATGAATTATATAAGTGAGCTGCGTATATGCGTCTCTGTTGGTCAGATAATAAATTACCATCTGTGTTTTCTGTGCTAACTTAAGGTCAGATACGGTATATTACCATTCATTACAGGGGTTGTCTGATAAGAGACAAAAACAAAAAAAGGTGTTTGGTACATAAACATGAGGCGCGATGACAGAAAGAGGACACGAGGCAGTGAAAGTAGAGAGAAGAGGTGAGAAACAGTTTAACTCATGGGAATAATTAGACTTGGATAATCTGACAAAACCTCTCAAAATACTGACCAGGTGTCTTTAACACGGGAACACATGAATAAACAGTGAACGCACACAACAACACGTCTGACCCAGATTTCTCTAAATACACCGTTTGGAAACAAAAGTGCTTCAAAATATCTGCAGAAAACTTTCTCAAACTCTTAACTTCATGTGTCAGATTTTCTTTAAACAGACCAATTATAAGACACCACATCTTACATTGTAAGTGGAACATTTAAAAAAAAAAATATATATATATATATATATATATATATATATATATATATATATATATAAAAACAGACATCTCAAGAGTCCTGAACTCATTAATTTCTGGCTGATCATTTTTAATGAACCGCAAAATAAAAAATCTGTTTTTGAGAAAACCGTTGAAGTGAGCTCACTTCCTGTCACAGCTGCTTAATTGCCTCGTGTGTCGGCGTGGATTTGTTGACGGCAGCTGAACGTTTGTGTTTTTTTCAGTAAACCGACATGGCCGCTCTCACTCAGCTCATCTTGAACGGGTGGATGTGGTTCACAATGGTGGCAACATAGTAAACAGAGAATCTGTATTTGACTAAAGTTAACAGTTTACATAAGTTCTGTGTGTGTCTTTAAGTTACATTAACCAAAACCAGATTCACGAGGAGTCTTTGTGTCACCTGATGAATCTATTATTCTCTCTCTTTTTGGTCTCCACCACCTCCTGAATGAAATATCTCACTCTTTAGCTGCTAAAAGCTCCATTAAGTTCACCTTTTTAACAGTGAAGCTGCTGCTGAGTTAGGGGTCAGATGACTGCGTCCTTTGATTTATCGTTTGTACAAACACATCCATTAGGGCGGCTTTAAGCTGTATTCATGCAGAGAAAACTGATCTTCTGGTGAGATGTTACTGGTTTTCTACTTTAAAGGTTTCAGTGTCTTCGCTGCGATTTTGTGGCTTTTTTAACAGCTTGTGTGTGAACTCTCCAAAACCATGTAGTCTTTGGTTCCTCCTGCAGTGTGAAGAAGTCATCCTTCCATCGTTTCTAAAAGCGTCTTCAGGTACAACGTTTTTGGGAAACACTTCTTCAGCCCAAAAAGGTTCGCAAGATGGATTTTATTTTTTCGCCTTTTGACTACCGGTCACACGGGGCTTCGAATGTCACTATATTAATATATATTAATAAATATGAACGTATAATATAACATAGTTATGTAAGTTATGCTATGAGAGCGGTGAGAGTGAACCAGAACAGACAAACAATGAGCTCAAAATTCACGATAAAGCTTCAGCTGATCATTCGCTACCAGAGACACACGTCGTCACTTCATCTTCTTATTATAAAAACATACGTTGACTTATTAATACGTTAACATATATCAGTCACTAATGTTTCTATCCAGAGTCTGACAGCTCACAGCTCACGTCATTTCCGTGTATTTACTCTCGATGTTCACGTTCGTTCCAGTAAAAGTTTACTCATCCACACAACATCCGTCCTCCACAATCACAACAGAAGCCGGCTGAGTAGACGAGAGGGAATCGGCTCGCACCATCAGGACACTGATGACAAAAGAGCAGCGGGTCAGACTTTCACAATTACTCATTTATTCATTAATATGCGACTCACTCAGTGACGTTACTCAGACATCCACAATGAGGCTGAGAGATAAGGAGGAGCACTACAAACTGCTGAGCCACAGCACATATTAGACGACGGGGGGGGGATCAATAAATATCCTGAAGCAGCGTCCGGGGAGCACAGTGGAATAATAAAACAGGTGGAGGCTGATAACCTGAGCTGAATGTGAATGAAAAGCAACAAAAAGCTCGTATTTACAGGCTGTTGGGTATGCAGAGCAGCGCTGAATCAAGTACCAGGAGGTGCTCTGATATGTGACACGCGTGATAAGAGTGAGTTCACTCCAAAGAACGGCCGAGGTTTTGTTCCAGGCGCGAGCTTTTGGTTTTCATTCAGAGCGAACGACAGGAGCCGTTTGGTATTTTCAATGATTCTTTTGTGTTTTTGTCAAAACAAAGAGTGCCTCGTTCACTCTACTTGGCTCACATTCAGCATGACTATCATCGCACGCGTGACCGTACCTTTAAATATCCTCTCTGCCAAGTTACCAACAGCACCTCCGGTTCTGCCGAGTGAAGCTGATGCTGAAGTGTCTTTAACAGCTGCATTCTCTCTAATGTCCACCAGGGGGCGACTCCTCTGGTTGTATAGAAGTCTATGAGAAAATGACTACTTCTCTCTTGATGTATTACCTCAGTAAACATTGTAAACATGAGTTTATGGTCTCAATCTCTAGTTTCAAGTCTTCTTCAATACAGCATGATGTTCATTTAGTAAATGATGGTCCATTTAGAGTCAAACAGACCATAAAGCAGGGGATGCTTTAGGATCTATTTAAAGGTTTCGGGGTATTTAAGTAAAACATCTTCTATAAACTATTCTCTTCGCTGTCTGTTAGAATAAAGAACACTCTTGTTAACCACTAATAACTAATATCAACTAACTGTGCTTTAGAACGATATGAATTGCAAAAAAATATTTTGTTTTATTAAAATAATTGTTACTTTTTACATAGAGAACACGATGCAGCGCAACACTGTGTCTAACTGTATATCTTCCTTGTAAATATAATTTAGTTTTTTATTTATTTCTGCTTTTACATATTTTTCCTATTTAATTGCCTACTTTAATGTTCTATCCTATTTGAATATTTTGTATATCCATTTTTAAATTACTTCTGTGTGTAGCGTTGAGGCCACAATAATATTTAATTGTGCGATCCTGTATCGTATAATAGTGAGTGGATGTATAATAAATAAAAGACATGTATGTTAAATTATTCTAAAATGTCAGTTTTGTTTGCATCTCGCTATAATTCTGTAAACACTTTTAAAAACCTGCTCAACACGCACCTTTTTAGACTGGCGTTTGGGTAAAACCCATGTCCTAGACCTGCTTTTAAAATGTTTTAATTTCGTTTAGTTTTTATACGTATATGTAAATTATTGGCCCTATGGCCACATTGTGTTTCTTTTTATGCTTTTAAATGTCTGCTCTGTTAAGCACTTTGTGACTTTTTTGTCTGTGAAAAGCTCTATATAAATACATTTCATTCATTCATAATAAATGTGTGTGTGTTGTGTTGTTATAAAATCCCGTTTGATCTGATTTTACATGGAGAGAATCCTGCACTTTACAGTCTGAGACCAGAGAACGAGAGAGATTCAGTCACAGGATCTGATTCCTGTCGGTCGGCACCAGCCGGCAGCTTTTATCGTCCGCTAATTAAATTTCCTCCAACAACACCCTGTGATACGCCCCACTGTGGCCCTCATTATGTGAGAGAGTGTGTGTGTGTGTGTGTGTGTGTGTGTGTGTGTGTGTGTGTGTGTGTGTGTGTGTGTGTGTGTGTGTGTGTGTGTGTGTGTGTGTGTGTGTGTGTGTGTGTGTGTGTGTGTGTGTGTGTGTGTGTGTGTGTGTGTGTGTGTAAAATATATGTGAGAAAAATCTCTTTTCCACTTTAAGGAACTTAAAGGGAAACTTCGGCTAAAGTCTGCCGGATGACGTCATCAGGAGCCGGAGTTTCCTTTGAATGAAGTGTAACCGGAGCGTCTCAGATCCTGGACCCGTCTTTGGTCTCTGCAGGTCTTTTGGTTCAAGGTCCAGAGTCGGAGAGAACCAGGTCTTCATCTCTAATGTCTCCAGTTCATCAGCTCAGGGAAACGGGAGAGTCCGTGCGAGGTTATATCAAAGGGCAACTTCTACATATTTCAACCTGGACCTTATGCTCACACGCTTCTGTGTCTAATCGTAATTGTGTAATCGTTCGGGGCAGCTCCTCACCGTCAATGAGCGTCCACCAAAAGTGTCCGAGAACCAGAGACTGTATATAAGAAGTGAACGTAGTCACCGTGAGGTCACCCATTGGTTTGTGAACTGTCGTTCTGAAGTTATTTGAATTCTACAATATTGTGTTATAAATATGCACAGCAACTGCAATTCAATTCAACTATTGGCTGGAGTCAGGTGATGTAAATGGAAACACAGACCAAAGCCCAGTAGTTCACGTGGAGCTAATAATGCTATATAACTGTAGCATTGAAGCATGGCGGAATAGGCAAGCTAACTAGCTAGCTAGCTAACTAGCTAGGCCCTGAAAGAGACAACTTCATTTTTCATCCACAAACTCTAGTCACAGCGTAGGAAGCCATGTTTCTGTCCCCAGATAAAGAGTCTAAACACTTATTCGCCACATTTTGTAATGTTCTGATGGCTTCATTTCAAGCTACACTGGTTATGTGTGTGTGTGTGTGTGTGTGTGTGTGTGTGTGTGTGTGTGTGTGTGTGTGTGTGTGTGTGTGTGTGTGTGTGTGTGTGTGTGTGTGTGTGTGTGTGTGTGTGTGTGTGGTGAAAGGAGGTAAAACATTATTCCGAGGTTAAAAACCCAATTATCCAGTCATCCACAGGGCCAAACACCCGTCAGCCACATAATGCTCCACACAGCGGCACAATCGGACACACTCTAAAGTAAAGAGATGGAGGGGGGGGGGGGGCCCAAAAAACACCGTCCCACAGAGCGGATTCCTCTCAGTCTGATCCACATGGTGCCAGCAGAATCTTCACGGCGTCATGTGACAGCAGCGTAATTGAGAGGTAATGAGTTTGGATTCATGTCACCGGAGGAACAGCCTGTTAATTAAAGCTCAATCAAATGTTGATGAAAAGCCGGCAGCCACGGCTCGAACGCACCGCCGAAAAAATCTGTTCCTCTAATTAGCGTCTCCTCATCAAGCGACCAAATCCCCCCGTTAGCTGAAGAAGCCGTTCTCTGTTCTGCAGCTGCAGCAAAGATCATCCAGACCAAACAAACACTCCACTTCCCCACATGTTGCTGTGGGTTCTTATCTGTTTACATTTCTTTACGCTTGTTATTCTGTGTCTGTAGAAGATGCATATAAGTATAATGTAACCATAAAACCTCCACTGAGGGCCTATAATACTTGAGTAACATTATTATTATTAATCAAGATTACTATCAGGATGCTTGTTCATATTATGCAGCAGGATAAAGAGACGCATCTGAGTTTCTACTGTGAATAAAAGCTTCCAGAATATTGTGAATATTTGGGCAAACCAATAATCGATTGATGGGTTTGATTAAGTAGAAGCATTCGGCTCCGCGGCTGAAGGGACAGAGAAACAATGGTGGGTCTTATATTGCATTTTCCACAAATTGATGTTGTATTTTAATTAAGAAAAGTTAACGGAACGAGAAAGGCACTGGCGTGGTGTTGTTGTTGCACACGTGTTGTTAGAACCCAGACTACGGACACATTTTGGATTTAATCAAGTGTTTTCTAATCATCAAGTATCGACGTTTAGTAACGAGCCGACCGGCCAACTGACGACGCAGCACTTTACACAACTTCAGCAAAACAAGTGGGTTTTCACACACAAGGAGTTCAACTTTTCATCAGGTGAAAAACAATAACTCGTGTTGGTTCAGATCATAACTACGAGAAACCGCTCACGTCAGCCTCAGAGCTGTAATTCATGAATTTCTGAAACACTACAACCACTAAATAAAATCAAACATTAACATCAAGTCATCTGATTGAGAGGAGCGATACACAGTTCGTATCCGGCAGCACTGCAGGTTTCTGTTCTCATCGTCTTCCTGCATCTTCAGTAAAATCACCCGAATAAACTCAACAGCGACCGATAAAGAACAAACACTCTTTGTTTCAAAAGCTTTTGAAACAAACTAACCAAGAAGAAATCTAATGTAGTGAAACTTCCTTCTGTAGGAAACCAGCTACAGCCAGACAGAAACACCTGCTCGGGTGCATTGTGGGTAATAAAAACTTACCCCTGTCTGTCTCCGTCCACCAGGATTCGGACCAGGATGCCTGTAACAGCCACCAGGATCGGGTAGTGGTCCACACTCTCCAGACCTGCAGCACACAAGTACTCAGTTCAGTTTGACTTTATTAGATAGAAGTAGAGATGAAAGTAGAGAAGAGAGGGGGAGAGAGGGAGAGAGGGGACGACATGCAGCAAAGAGGTCCAGGTCCAGATTAGAAACCAGGTCGCTGTTAAGGACTCAGCCTGAATACAAACTCATTCAGAAGCTTCTTGTAGCCTCATTACAGGCAGACACTGTAGGTTCAGAGAGTCCTCGACTGACAGCTGATGCTTCACTGGATTATTATGGCTGGATATTTATCAGTTATTCTACCTCATAACTACAGAGTCAGACACAAACTAAATCCATCCCATCGAGCTGTCAGTCATGAGGAGGAACGCATCAGATCCTTTAACAGCCTGTTTCAAGATCAGAGCACCAGGAAACCTCAACCTCCCCAACAACACATCAGGTTCCTTATAATAATCATATAATAATAATAATAATAATATTACTTTTTATTTCATCAAGCTGTTAAATGGACTCATAGATCCATCTGTTCACAGTGTTCACTGACTGATCTCTGCAGGCAGCATTGCTTTACATGTTTTTTTAATAATAATTTTGATAAGCACAATTATACAAACGTGTGTGTGTGTGTGTGTGTGTGTGTGTGTGTGTGTGTGTGTGTGTGTGTGTGTGTGTGTGTGTGTGTGTGTGTGTGTGTGTGTGTGTGTGTGTACCTGGTAGTCTCAAGTTGACCACTCGATCAAACAGGTTCTTCTCTGCCGTCACTCTGTTCAACACCTGGTTCAACAACTGCAGAGGAACAAAAATACAGAATATATATGAAAAACCATGTTTTACTTCTTTCTGAAGTACCAGAGTCCAGGTGTGACTTACCTGAGCGAGCCGTCTGAGGAGGAGCTCTGCAGACGGACGGGACCAGTCCAGGAAGATCTCTGGAACCAGAGTGACGGTCATCTCCAGAACTCGCAGCAGACTGACAGACAGGTCGAAGCAGGTCGCACACACCTGGAAGAACACACGTTACATCATGAAACGACATTGATATTGAACAGTTTCATTGATGAAGCATGTTGATGGTTAAGTGTGACAGCAGCAGGAAGTGAAGCCGCCTGTCACAGAAGGAGCTCTTCGTGAAGTCTTCATGTTATAATGACGCAGTAGATTCCAGTGACATCACGGTCAGAGATGTGATCACACTGGTGACGTACTCGCAGTCTACACTTCCTTCTGTATATTGAAACACTGAGTGAAGCTGCGAGGTGGTTCGTGTTCTCACCTTCAGCTGACGAGTGTCCACGAAGTTCCTCTCTGGACGCTCGGCCGCCTGCTGGATCTGAAACAGGAAGTCAAAGAAACGACACGTTTGTATCTGTGACCTGCAGCTTAAAGACACTTCAACATCTTCAACATGTTTGATTAT
This sequence comes from Pholis gunnellus, assembly GCF_910591455.1. Lineage (NCBI taxonomy): Eukaryota > Metazoa > Chordata > Actinopteri > Perciformes > Pholidae > Pholis > Pholis gunnellus. The sequence goes on from NC_136529.1 coordinate 26,597,203, forward strand.
CCAATTATAATTCTGACAAACCTTTCAAAATAAAAGCCCTGCTACGTAATACATAACACTAATAATAACTTCAGATGACACTTTAAGTGAGACCAATTTTAAATCCAGTTTTATTTTTGATGATTCACTTATTCTCTCGTCATAATGAATATTAGACAAACATAAAAGAATGTAGTATTTTGAGATAAAATTGTTTGTAGTGTATTGATATTATCATATTTTATATCTTGTAAAAAACCATCTTGTCAATAATATTGTACGTAGTCATATCTGATGCATATCAATGTGATGTTCTCTGTAATATTATTATATTTTATAAGTGGAGGCTTTAAATAAGCCCAGCTGGCTTTCTGCCTCTTCCTGCACTGTGATATCATTTATCTCTGTTACGTTTGTGTATTTTTATTTTATTGTTTAAATTGTGCAAAATAAATAAACTAAACTAATTATCTCCCTGAGAGACTCATCTACAACTCGTGTGATGACAAAATATGATTTCTTTATTTCTCCTCTTGCTGATCTGAACAACATTATATATTCAATGATAATAATAATAATAATAATAATAAGATTCAATGTTAAAGCCTCTTTGTCACTAAACCTCGTCGGCTGCACTTGACAGAAAGTCTGTTCTGCAGAGAGAGAAAAGTTATTATAATTCAAAAGTGTTGAAGTGATATTAACGTCCTCTGAACTGCTAAAAGACTAAAAAAAGAAAAGACAAGCCGAGGCTGCTGCTGCGCCTTAAACACCAGATACTCCTCCAGCAATGAGATCAATTAGAGTCAGACGACTCGCAGCGGATTAATGAGGATTCATCAAAATAATAACACACAGAATGCGGTTTTATTTAATGTGGCTGCATCTCAACTGCTCTCATATCAATGATTGATGAAGTCAGTGACGTCGTGTTTATTAAAGGACCCGACCAGTAAATTAGTCTTATAGTTTAAAGGATTTCTCCGTCCTTCCACAGCTCGTTGGGTTCACAGCAGTCCGGTGTCAAAATCAACTCAGAGGATTTGAAACGTCGAGGCTGCAGCGGATGAATTATTAACCTTTATTCAATAAATGTGGACTTTTGGACTCACACGCAGTCACCACTGGAATCTAATTAGTCAAATAGTTTAATACGAATAATATTAGTGTAGCCTGACCTTTATGTCACCAGATGGTTTGTTCACTCAAAACCATCCGAGCAGCAGTCACTGGGAATTCTTTGGTAAAGGGCAGGCACTCTCAAAAGACACTCGGATGAACCATCCGTCAATCAAACGCTCGCCGAAGACAGAGGGTGCTGCCAACACGACGATGTGATCCGTAAAAACCTGTCCCGCATTCCAATCACCAGGCCAATTCTTTCTACTTATTCCAAAACATTTTTGCATTAACCGTGTATTTATTTGCGACTCCAGTGAAGCAGTTTTCAGCAGCGTGAAGATCATCTGATCGGCCTTTGTAGAGATCACCGATCAAACCATTTAGAACCAATAACGTCCGGGTAAAAAGATCGACGGCCGATCGATCGTTGATTAATTCTTACGACAAGAGAACTTTGAAATTCAGCTGCAATAGAGTCTGAAGTTTGGAAACTCTAATAATGACTTGAGGTCACCGTCAACAGTGGAGGACCCGGTGTGGATCAGCACACCTGGAGCTCCATGTTAAACTCCAGTGGAGACGCACATTGACGGCGTGAAATGTGTTCTCACCTCCTGGATCATGCCGATGAACTCGGAGAAAGCCCAGTTGAGTTGGTTCAGGACGCTGTTGAGGAACGAGGCGGCCATGTCTTTGTCCACGCTCAGCAGCTCCGCCATGTGTCTCTGCAGCAGCAGCGAAGGACACGGCTCTGGACCAATCAGAAGGGGAGAAGAGACGGTGAACAAACCCGAGTGGAAGCAGACGAGTCGATCACGCAGAAAAGTTCAACGTTGAAAGTTTTTTTTCAGTTTAAGAAAGAGGTTCAACGTCCACAACCCAAAAGATCAGAAGTCTTTATTCTACACCATCAAACCCTTCCACTACATTCCCAAATTAAAAGTACATAACACGTTAAATGTTCTTTATTGTGTCATAATAATGCATCCTATACGTCACATTTCTATGAACTTTAACACCTCCCATGTCATTTTATTACGAGCCTCTGTACTGCCTGTAACAGTAAAAACGTTTTATTTAAATTCATATTCTACTTTGTTACAGTGTCAATGCTCTGCATGCTGATAAATGATGTCTAGAACTTGTAAATCTTATATATTCTATTTTTAGAGAGTAACACATCTCATCTGCTCCTTTTTGTCAGAAACTGCAGATTCTTACTATTCATGACATCAATATTTCTCAAACTTGTGTTTTTATTTATAAGATAATATTTCTGATCATTTAAATACTCTAAAGTCAATTCACAGGTTCACTCAGCTCGTCAATCTTCATCCTCCTAAATTACTCACTGAGTACATTTTCAATAAGATTTAGAGGAACCAAATTATGGGATGACTTTTCCCACCTAACAAAAAGAAAATCTAATTGTTGTTTTGTAATTGCTTTTTTTTTTTTAATTTAATTTAATTTATATATATATATACATATATATATATATATATATATATATATACACACACACACACATACATACATACGTACATACACTCGACACAATCACATTTTCTTTTGTTGTTTGTAATGTATTGATATTGTTAAATTTCATACCTTGTAAAAACATCTTGTCAATAATATTGTACGTAGTCATATCTTATGCATATTCATTTTATGTTCTCTGTAATATTATTATATTTTAATATTCTATAAATATAAATGGAGGCTTCAAATAAGCCCAGTTGGCTTCTTGCCTCTTCCTGCACTGTGATATTATTTATCTCTGAATAAATGTGACGGATGAAGAGAAGGAAGGATGAAGATGAAGATGAGGGTAAAGTCTACAATGACAGAGCAGGTATCAAAAGAGGAAACAAGGGGAGAAGATTGAGGAGAGGAAACGGGGTCGATCCGAGAGGAAAGGGATTAACAGGACAGAGGAAGGACAAAGCAGAGGATGAGGAGGAAGACAAACAAGGAGACGAGGGGACGCTCTCCGGTAGGAGTCAAGTGTTCATTCTCTCTAATAATCCCAGATTGGTTTTCTTTCCTCTCTGCCCTCCGACTCTCCGACTCTGCGTCCCACAAGGATCGAATGTGAGGCGTGAAAGACGGTTAATTATCCGACACAGAGGTCACACACACACACACACACACACACACACACACACACACACACACACACACACACACACACACACACACACACACACACACACACACACACACACACACACACGACACTCTGACCAACTTGTACTGCTTTGTATTCTACTCCGTCTGCACCTCAAGAGGAGAGTATTGATGTACTTTGTACTGCAACGTAGGTATCCGACAGCTGGAATAACACGATTTTAAATTAAAATATATGACTGTTTACATATTAATCTAGCCGACTGTATAGAAAGTAGTTAACTAAGTTTTAATGGTCCAATAATATTTTAGTAGCAGCATTTACTTTTGATACTTTTTAAGCTATAATACTGATATATTTACATGCAGGACTTTAATGCAGTATATTTATACTGCAGTATTTATACTTTTATTTAAAGTGAGAAGAAGTTCACTCAGCCATCAAGATAAGTAAAAGTTAGATATTTTTACAGAATGATGCATCTTTTTAAGCTTTTTACAATGAAATTCAAGTGAAAAAAAATACAAATAAAAAATTAATTTGAACAAAAGAAAGGTGTTTCTGTGAAATATACACTTTCCACTTTGTTTTATTTCTAAAACACTAACAGTGTCATTTGGGAAGTTACATATTCTCTACAATCTAAATCTTTCACATCTACTGAATCAGACGGAGGAGCTTCAGGTGAGACTGAAACAAAAGGTGAGCGATTTTACTAAATAAAAAAAATATATTAAAAAAAATTGGGGATGAAAGCAGAATCAGAATCAGCAGCGATGGAAAAATTAACTTACTTTGGAAACTAGCAATGGACAGATCCCCTGAAAGGCATGCAGAGGAAAGTCAAATATCATGCAGGAGAGAGCAGAAAATCAGTTAAGTGGGAAAAGAAACTTTAAGCAAAGAGGACGACGACACGGGAAGCATGAAGAATACAACATGAAGACAAAACAGGAAAAATAAAGAGTGCAAAGAAATACAAAATAAAGCCATAAAACAAGCATCCCCTGCTTTATGGTCTGTTTGACTCTAAATGGACCATCATTTACTAAATGAACATCATGCTGTATTGAAGACTTGAAACTAGAGATTGAGACCATAAACTCATGTTTACAATGTTTACTGAGGTAATAAATCAAGAGAGAAGTAGAGTCATTTTCTCATAGACTTCTATACAACCAGAGGAGTCGCCCCCTGGTGGACATTAGAGAGAATGCAGCTTTAAGGCACTTCCACATTGTCCTCACTTTTCAGAACCTGAGTTTGCCGCCTGTTAAAAAGCATTCTTGATCAAGAACGACAATCGACCGTTTCAGCAATTTTTAGATACCGGTTTAGTAAATAAAAATAAAAGAAAGGTGTTTCGGTGAAATATAAATAAAATGGGATCCAGGATGGATCCTTGAGGCACTCCGGACCTCATTGGGTTTGTCTTTTTCACAGATAAAAGAACAGAATCCTCTAAATCCTCTTCTTCTCTTTCTCTCTGAGAATCTAATGTTCAGATCTCTTGTGTCAGTAGGCTAACTAGCAGCTGCTTAGCTTAGCATAAAGACTGGAAACAGGGGGGAAAAGCTAGCCTGGCGCTGCCAAAAGTAAAAAAATAACTACCAGCGTCTCTAAAGCTAACCGACTAACTTCGTGCATCACTTTTGTTTCATACATCCAAAAAACAAGAACTAGTTTGCCACGTGGCCTCCATAGAACAGACTTGTTTTTACGTGTAGGTTTGTGCACAGAATGAACTGCGGTATGTTAGATATTGTGAGAGAGGAACAGAACAAAGTTTCATGTTTTCATTTACAATCACTGTATTGTGTAATCACCTCATTTTCTGAATCAACTCTAATCACTCAGTGCTTCCTAAAGTAAAATACAGAAACGTGCCGGACAGCTTCACTCACTCACTCCACCGTCGTTTACCTTCACGACACATTTATAGATGACACACAGATAATTAAAGCCGTAAATCAAAGCGAAGTAGTAAAAATATACACCTGGTCTAGGAAAGCAGCCGCGGCCTCAATTTATTTATGGAAAATCATGAAAGAGAACGAGGAGCCCGACTTGAACCGGGAACAAGAACTCGAACAACAAAACAAAACGGACAAGAAGAGGATGTAGAGACAGAAAGAAGAGACAATTCAGCTTAGTTCGTTTTAGGTGCTGGAAGTGATCCTGGCAACAGGAAGTCTGCAGACCTTCATCATTCACTGGTCCACCAAAGAGATAACTCACTCATTCACATTCACCCTGACAGACAGCTTAACGGATGAATAAATGAAATAAAAACAGAGACCACCTACTCTGCAGACTGGGCAGGTTGGCGTCCTCAGGTTTGGTTTTCAGCAGGTGAGGAAGACGAGTGTATCTGTATCCAAAACCACAACCCTGAGAAACAACAACAACAACAACAACACGGAGACAGACGGAAGTATTAGCATAGAAATATAGAAAAAGTACCAAAAGTAAAAGTACTCACAGTGGAGACTAATATATATTATCATTATTATTGATGCATTAATGCGTTGATCACTTTAATGTTGCAGCTGGTAAAGGTGGAGCTCATTTTAAGTACTATTTATACTCCTGGGTAGAATAAAACATAATCCATCAATTTATTACATTTTCTATTAATAATCTGTCAAATATAAAATAGCAATACATATAAATATTCAAGTGAAGTACTATTAATCTCAAAATGTTACTTGAGTATAGTACTTTATAAGTCAGGAAAACATTTAATATAGCTTGAGATAAATAAACTTCTGTCTTTCTGCTCCGTTCAGGATTCTGCTAAAGTTGAATTAAAAGAGACGTCTTTCACTCGGCGGTCCGTTAACGCGTCGTTCTTTCTTCCAATAGAAGCTAAATGAAAGTCCTGCATTCAGACAGAAATAAAAAACGGTGGCGTTCTTCTGAGCAGAGGAGCTACGAGTAAGGAAACGTCTAATTCATGCAGAGGAAGAGGCCAGAGGGCATTCAGAGCCCCGTCTCAGAGCTGCTGTGTGAAAACCTTATTTCTGTAGATTACTGAAGATTTATGAAGCGCTGCAGAAGGATCCATGTTTTCTTTTTGTACTGAAGTGGCTCACACAGATTCTGGTATTAAAAAGATGCAGCTTTTTAATATTAGACTGATTTTTTAAAACACTTTTTGAATAAAAAGAGTTGAATTGGAAGAAGTAGCTGTGTGTGTGTGTATGTTATGTGTGTGTGTGCATTGTGTGCATGCTCACCCTCCACAGTCTGACCAGGATCCAGTTGGTCTGGGCCCAGGGTCTCTGTTCGTACGGAGCCAGCAGGTTTCTCATCATGGCGACGCGTCTGAAAACGTACGTGACATCATCATCATCACTCAGACTTTCTGCTCCGTAAATATGTCGTAAATAAAACCTAATGAAGCTCCTGAGCAGAGGAAGCCGCTGCCCAGAACATTCCGTTTGGAAGCGAACAACAACGATAAACAATGTACAACAAACCTCACGTCTCATTGTTCAGGTTTATTTGAGCTCCGACTTTAAACTACGTCATCAGATTCACTAGATCTATTGTAATAATAAAATAATAATGCATTTTATTTATATTACTTAGTTGATTTACAACAGATCAGATAAAAACAACAAAACGGGATAAAACGATAAAAATTCTAAATAAAACAAGATTAAAAAGAACAAACTGATCTCAGAGCAAAGTCACTTTGTGTTGCCATAACAAGGAGAACTATTCAGCGGTATATATTCGAGTAGTGAACTTAAAGGATCGTTTGTAGTGCGGTAGAATGAGGTACTTCTGTGTGTACTAAATGAGGTACTTCTGCGTGTATTACTACAGTAGACGGAGGTTAACATCAGTTTGTGTTGCTGTGTGTCTTTGGTGAATCCTGTCACAGAATATATTAACAAATACCAAAAAGAATATTAAGAAGAAAGAAAAGTGACCAATTATGAAGATAACGGAGAAGAGTTTTGAACCAATAAGCACTCACTGTTCCTCTGGGATCCTCTCCACTGCCCTGAGGGATTGTGGGTAACAGACGTAGCTGGCAAGAGCCTGCATCAGAGAGTCTTTGATGTCTGAGAGGACGAGAGGAAGAAGATTCTTTTAAACACAGAACACTAGAACCAGAACTCTTCTACAGTAGGTCGGTAGAACCAGAACTCTTCTACAGTTGGTCGGTAGAACCAGAACTCTTCTACAGTAAGTTGGTAGAACCAGAACTCTTCTACAGTTGGTCGGTAGAACCAGAACTCTTCTACAGTAGGTCGGTAGAACCAGAACTTTTCTACAGTTGGTCGGTAGAACCAGAACTCTTCTACAGTAGGTCGGTAGAACCAGAACTTTTCTACAGTAGAACCAGAACTCTTCTACAGTTGGTTGGTAGAACCATAACTCTTCTACAGTAGGTCGGTAGAACCATAACTCTTCTACAGTAGGTCGGTAGAACCAGAACTCTTCTACAGCTGGTTGGTAGAACCAGAACTCTTCTACAGCTGGTTGGTAGAACCAGAACTCTTCTACAGTAGGTCGGTAGAACCAGAACTCTTCTACAGCTGGTTGGTAGAACCAGAACTCTTCTACAGCTGGTTGGTAGAACCAGAACTCTTCTACAGTTGGTTGGTAGAACCAGAACTCTTCTACAGTTGGTCGGTAGAACCAGAACTCTTCTACAGCTGGTTGGTAGAACCAGAACTCTTCTACAGTTGGTTGGTAGAACCAGAACTCTTCTACAGTTGGTCGGTAGAACCAGAACTCTTCTACAGTAGGTCGGTAGAACCAGAACTCTTCTACAGTTGGTTGGTATAGTCGGTCGTCTTCAGGGCTTTACTTTCCAGCAACTTTGGGCAATTCAATACAAACTTCACGTATTCCTGAAAGACCACCCAGACCTACAGATATATGTAGAACTGGTAATAAAACATGAATAAATAAATAGAAAATACAAAGAAATGTACTTTCTGAGAAGTAGTACATTTGTGATCCCTCCATCAACCAGTCATGTTGCAGTTTATATTCACGTCTGTCCAAACATGTCGTCACTTCACCGTTTTAATCTACGAGACATTTGCGTGAAATTGTCATAATTAGAATATGAATTCTTGAGTTAAGAATATTACAGAATAAACAAGAGAAAACACAAATAATGAAATAGAAACAATATTAACGGATTGTCTTTTCAAGACAATATAATACTCAAATAGTGTGTTTGGGTTAATGTAATGTGCATTTGTTGGCGTTCCCATTCAGAGGAACAACAAAAAGCAGCTTTCGTTCAATCCAGAATGAATCTGAACAATAATCTTAACAAACGGGCAGATTTTTTTTTTTGCACCTCACACGACCATCAGTCTTCTTGTTGAGCAGACGCATCATATTTCCTGACATGCATACTTGATGAACACCAGCCTGCAGTTCCAAAAACATACATCTCTTCAAACAGCTCCGCAGCAGGAAAGTGCTGTTTTGCTTTCTGCACAAAAAGTTAAAAGGAGTTTCTCTGTCGATGGACTATTTTAACAAAAGGGACACACTCTCTAAGTGGGAACAGACCGTTCGGCTGCACTTTATCAGACGAACTGTGTCTGACTCACATCTGTGCTCTCGCGAATTTACAACTCAATATAAAAACTGTGGCGACGCAAAGTTTGACCCCTCTGGCATCAACGTAAGTAAATATAATCACGGCAGACGTGAGAAAAGAGGCTGCAGTTAATGTGTGTGTGTGTAAGTGCGTGTGCAGGTGTGTGTGTGCAAGTAGGTGTGTGTGTGTGTGTAGGTGCAAATGCGTGTGCAAGTGCAGGTGTGTGTAGGTGCAAGTGCGTGTGCAGGTGTGTGTGTGTGCAGGTGTGTGTGTGTGCAGGTGTGCAAGTAGGTGTGTGCGTGTGTGTAGGTGCAAGTGCAGGCGTGTGTGTGTGTGTGCAGGTGTGCAAATAGGTGTGTGTAGGTGCAGGTGTGTGCGTGTGTGTAGGTGCAAGTGCGAGTGTGTGTGTGTGCAGGTGTGTGTGTGTGTGTGTGCAGGTGTGTGTGTGTGCAGGTGTGTGTGTGTGTGTGTGTGTAGGTGTGTGTGTGTGAGTTACCTGTTCCTACTATACGTGGATCAGCAAAGTGCTTGGCGAGGATAGCAGCTAGTTGCGTCAGGGTTTCTTCGTAGCCTGAGGACGAGAAAGAAACATGAAGTGGTGCTGACGAGCAGAAGAAGTTGTTCTGAACGACAGAACGCGTTAAAGTCAAACCGGATTCTGCTTCAGTTCACGCTGAAGAGCTGAAGCAGCATCGTGATGAGGACATAAATCAATCTGTGCTCCTCACACCAGTGAGTCGAGAGAGGTTATTGATTATAGATAGAATTACATATTAATGTCACTTATATTACTCTTTATATACGGTAGACTTTCTGGGGACCTACTTTAAAAAAAAATGACAAACCATCACCAGCAAATTCACAAAAGACCTCGAGAAGAACCTCACATTAACCTGAAGAGCTAAACCAGAGACATATGTTCTGTGTGTACATGTCTTTTAAAGCAGAAAAATACTAGAAATACTTTATAATGGGACCATATTAATGCATTTAGCTGAAGTTTTGTTTACAAACTATCCCATCGGTTAAACAAACTGGACGTACGCTGGCCTTTTTAAATATTACATTAAACGTTACGTTATAAATTAGGGCTACAAATATCGAACATCAAGGCTCCCTCTTGTGGCTTAAATGTGCACTGCAGATATAAAAGTAAAATAAAAGACGGTTAGCGTCCCTTATAAAGTCTCCTGCGACCAAAACGTGTGTCCCAACCCAGTCTTTGGTAGATAAACTATGCTTTAAGTCCTTCGGCACTACATTTAAACAGGAAGTAGAATGCTGCCATGGACTCAGTGAGTTATCTCTGAGCTACAACTTGAGTCCAGATTCTTTTGATCCTACAATTGTTCACATTTAGTCAAATAGTCTCCATTTAAAGTGGGCTGAATCATCTATTCGCAGCTCCTGTTCGTAGTGTAAACATAGATGTACAGACAACTATTACTGGATTACTTTGATACTGAAGAAAACTTAAAAACATGATTATTCTTAAGCAAGTTCTGTGGCATCTTTTTTTCTATGATTTCTAAACAGATTTATGGACGTTTTCCTTATAATAGAACTGTAAAGAGGTCGTTTGTTACAGGATGTTTCTGGTGGAATGAGTGTTTTCTTCTACCTGGTAGCTCCTCCATGCTGTTTGCAGGGCTGAAGTAGTTCTTGAGGGCGCTGTATGCATTCATGGCCACGCTGAGGTAGAACTCCGGAGAAAAGGCGAACAGAGAGCCGGTGTTGTCGGCGTGTTCGATGGTCCGAATACAAACACACAGCAGCCAGTAAACGTCCAGCATCTTCTCCTGGACAGACGGACACAGAGCGAGAGTATCAGTCTTTATTCCACAACAACAACAACCTAGAACTAGAGTGAGTGAAGCAATGAGAAGAGTTTCGTTAAAGGGTTCAATAGAAAAAAGTTGGCAGAAAATCACGAACTAGAATCAATGCCGAAATTGTAATAATTAGCATATCAGTTCTTGAGTCATGGATATAGACTGTTTATAAGAAGTAGACTTACTCATCGTGACGTCACCCATTGGTTTGTGGACTAATGTTATGAAGCCTTAAATTTGTTGATTTGGCCGTCGCCATCTTGGCAATCGAGTGACGTTGTATACGTCTCTGATAGAGACCTGTCAATCACTGTGTAGCCCAGCCCCTGAAGCATCCCCTGCTTTATGGTCTGTTTGACTCTAAATGGACCATCATTTACTAAATGAACATCATGCTGTATTGAAGAAGACTTGAAACTAGAGGTTGAGACCATAAACTCATGTTTACAATGTTTACTGAGGTAATAAATCAAGAGAGAAGTAGAGTCATTTTCTCATAGACTTCTATACAACCAGAGGAGTCGCCCCCTGGTGGACACTAGAGAGAATGCGGCATGAGGTCGCTCGTCCCTTTGCTTCAGAGCAGCTGGTGTGCAGCAACAGAAGGTTTAAGATGTTCTCACTATTGAGAGACGCTACACCAGAAAAGACTCTGGGTTTTAAGGGAGAGAGCTGCACCTCTATTAAACACAATATAATAAATAGAAGACGAATATAAGTCTTTAACATGATTTAGAACAAACAAAGTAAAAACTGACAGAAACGGTGAACATGAATTTACTCTGGTCGTGTTTTCTTTGTGTTTTTTCCGTTAAAGTTAAGTTGACATGAAGACGTGATCTCAGAGCAGAGTGATGGATCTTATTCATCATATTTATCATCTGTTCCTTTTTAAGATGAAACACATCAGAGGGCTGACAGAGCTCCGCCCCTTATATGACATCATCTGAGACAAACAGGAAACAGTTTGTTACTGTTCAGTTCTCAGTGAGAAGAGACTCACCGACAGACAGACGGTAAGATTTACCTTCATTACAAAGCTGTGACTTCAACTGAGGACAGTTACAGGTAGAAGTACTACAGTACATTAGTACTACAGTACTGCAGTACTAATGTACTGAAGTACTTCTACCTGCTGCTGACTCTTTATGAAATAGTTTCTCATGCAGATAAAAATGAGGTAAAACCTGTTAACCAGTGAGCTGTGAAGGTGTGGTAGGTGTTTGTGGAGTGAAACACACCCCTGTGTTACAGGTGAAGTGTTTATCAGAGGAGGAGTGACAAAGCTCCACCCCTCACCTGACTCACCTGAGACAAACAGTTTGTGATTCTTCCTCACTAAAGAGACACACAGACTGAGAGAGAGACGATCAGATTCACCTTCAGAACAAACTAACAACTTCCTCTGAGTGAGTTCATCTACAGGAGAGAAAAGAGGAAAACTACAACACTGCTGCTTCAACCTGCTGACGCTCCACACACTGAATGTGAGTTTGACTAAAAACAGTGAAGTTAGTAGAGGACGGAGGGGAGCCATGACTGATGTACTTTCTGTGTTTTCAGCTTCACTCAGAGACTAAATGGCTTCCAGATCAGAGGAGGATCTCTGCTGTCCGGTCTGTCATAAAGTCTTTAGAGATCCTGTTGTTCTGTCATGTAGCCACAGCTTCTGTAAAGACTGTCTGAAGAGCTGGTGGAGACAGAAACCAACTCAGGAGTGTCCAGTTTGTAAGAGAAGATCTTCAAAGGATCATCCACCTGTTAGTCTGGCGTTAAAGAACCTGTGTGAGTCCTTCTTACTGGAGAGAGATCAGAGAGCTTCAGAGACTCTCTGCAGTCTGCACTCTGAGAAACTCAAACTCTTCTGTCTGGACCATCAGCAGCCAGTGTGTCTCGTCTGCAGCGTTTCAGAGAAACACAGCGACCACACAATCAGACCCATCGATGAAGCTGTTCGACAACACAAGAAGAACCTTCAGGAAGCTCTGGAGCCCTTAAAGGAGAAGTTAAAGGTTTATGAAGAAGTTAAAGTGAAGTCTGATCAAACAGCAGAACACATGAAGGTCCAGGCCCGACGCACAGAGAGGCAGATTAAGGAGCAGTTTAAGAAGCTTCACCAGTTTCTAGAGGAGGAAGAGGAGGCCAGGATGGCTGCACTGAGGGAGGAAGAGGAGCAGAAGAGTCAGATGATGAAGGAGAAGATGGAGGCTCTGAGCAGAGAGATAGCAGCTCTTTCAGACACAGTCAGAGCCACAGAGGACGAGCTGAGAGCTGAAGACGTCTCATTCCTGAACAACTACAAGGCTGCAGTGGAAAGAGTCCAGCAGCGCCCCCTGCTGGAGGATCCACAGCTGCTCTCAGGAGCTCTGATAGACGAGGCCAAACACCTGGGCAACCTGACCTTCAACATCTGGAACAAGATGAAGGACATGGTCTCCTACACTCCTCTGATTCTGGACCCAAACACTGCTCATCCAGAACTCATCCTGTCTGAAGATCTGACCAGTGTGAGTTTTGGAGAGAGACAGAAGCTTCCTGATAATCCAGAGAGGATTGATAAACACCACGCTGTTCTGGGCTCTGAGGGATTTAACTCAGGGACTCACAGTTGGGATGTCGAGTTAGGAGACAGTACAATCTGGTCACTGGGTGTGTTAGAAGAGTCTGTCCAGAGGAAGGGACGCATACGATCTGGATTATGGAGAATAGTGTTCTGTCAAGATAAATACTTATTAGAGTCACCATCAGCTCCACTCACTGATCTCTTAGTGCAGAAGAAGCTCCAGAGGATCAGAGTGAATCTGGACTGGCACAGAGGAAAGCTGTCATTCTCTGATCTTGATACTAACACACACATACACACCTTCACACACACTTTCACTGAGAGGATGTTTCCAATCATTGGCACTATTGATAAACTGAAGATATCACCACTGAAGGTCTGTGTAACAGTGGAACAGAGCAGTTAGAGATGAAGAGGGTGATTATATTTACGATGTTTATTCCTTAAAATGAAAAGTCTCTGAATTTAACCTGTTAAGCTGAACCTGTCCTCCTGGTGTCTCATTACTGAAAATATGTTGAGTTTTCTTTCACTTATTGTTTTATAATTTTATTTTTGTTTTTAATTAGTTCAACAATTAACTTTTTGTTTCTATTGTAAACATTTTCATATGTAAAAATGTTTTAGTTTTTGATTATTTTGATTCATGTGTTTGGAGCCATGAAGACGAGGAGTCTCTCATTCCCTGATTTTAAGCTTCCTCGTCTCCTCGTCTCCTCTGTCCTCCGGCGTGTGACCCGGATATCGATCTCAGCGCTCCGTCTTGAAGGACGTCCTAGTTCCTAAAAAGCACCTCGAGGATGGAGGAGGCCTGCTGGAGGAGCTGTGAGCGAGGAGACATCGGTGCATCCTTTGAGGAACGTAAACAAATAACAGAGACGTTGAACACAGCTGGAATAATCTCTAATCATGGCGGGACTCTACAAATGTAACTGTTCATAAAAATATTACGCACCGAGGCAGCGATGTAATAATTACATAAAGATCTGTTTCCTCGACTCCTCTCTCCTTGCATCTCTTCCTCGTCTCCTCTGCTCAGGAACCACTTAGCGGAAGGTGATGGGATCCAAATAAAGACTTGAGGAGTTTATCAATAACTGCTTTGACTTTTAGTCGAGGGAACTTCTGGAGTCGGACGACAAAAATACGTCATCTGCAGCTCTCTGTTTGCTTTCTTTGTCTTTGACGGCAGCATTTTGGGATTTTGTTACAAATGAATGAATCATCTATCGGCTAAATCTGTAATTTATAGAGAAACATAAATTCATTATATTACAGGATAAAATGATATATTTGTTCATTAAAGTATGTTAAATTGTTTTAAACTCAGTGTCAATGAGTGAATAATTAAACAATTATATTTCTTTATTCTGTGTTTGAAATGTAAACACATCTTTTAAATAAATGTGTAAAACCTTTCATTGGTGTTTGTTTGTTGTTATTAGAGGATAGTATTTGTCTTCTTTTCATATTTCATCTCATCTATTTGTCTCCTGCTTCAATGTTTAACTCATATTTTTAACTAATAAACATAAAAATAAGCAACAGAAGCAGCCAACACAGAGCTCTGGAACGACAACATTAATATTATAACTACTTGTGTTTACAGTTGAGTAAAATAAATCGAGCAGGTAGTTAACTTCAGTAACAATGAGAGCGGACATGTTGGATTCTTCAAGTCTCTGCATGTTGAGTTTCAGCTTCATCTTTGATGTTACATTAAAACAACACGCTGAACACACTCCTGCATGTGCACGCCCTTATTACACACACACACACACACACACACACACACACACACACACACTTTGTTGAGACTTGTTTCAGTATGTGTGTCTGTTCAGCAGCATTTGTTTAGTTCCAAAGAAGACAAACAGTCAAACAAGAAACCTGTTTTGTCCCGGTCACATGACCAGAGAGACAGTTTGCCGCCTGGTTGTTGCCAAAAGCTTGTTTTGTGAGGTCACAGTGAGCTTTGACCACCAAATGTTAATCAGTTCTTCTGAGTTCAGGTGGATGTTTGTGCCAAATCTGAAAAAAGTTCCCTCCAGTTGTTCTTAAGATATTGTATTCTAGAGAATGGTGCGGACAAACAAAGAATGTGCACCGGCAGAAAATAACTGAAAACAAAAAAACATGTAAATGGATAGAAAATAAAAGAAAACAAAAAGTCACTCGAGTGACGAGAGAGAGTTTGAGACAGACGGGCGTGAGGAGGATCTGGATCACCTTGGAGTAGATGGTGGCGTTGATCCAGGCCAGTCTCCTGCAGAGGTGGTTCAGCTTCTCCGCAAACACCTTCTGGCTCTTCTGGAGCTCGTCCAGGATGTCTGGTCTCTGAAGGACAGAAAACAGCGTCATCGTGTCACCAGCTGACTCTGTGACTGTCAGCAGCTACTCACTGCTTCCGTTACTGCAAAGCACACGAGAAAAAACGCATGTAATGCAGCTCGAACTGAGCCGCAAAGCAAAAAGGGTCCCGGTGCTGCTGAGCTATTTGAATGGTAAACGGTAAACGTAGAGCTTTTCTACACATCATACATTCACCCACTGATGACAGGGACCTGCCCACAACTAAACATTCATATACATTCATTCACTTTTGTTAGCAATTTTGGGGTTATGCGTCTCGCCCAAGGAACCATCGACATGGACGAGCGGAGCCGGGGATCGAACCGCCGATCCTCTGATTGGAGGACGACCTGCTCTGCCTCTGAGCCACAGTCCACCAGGTAAGTGTTCTTCTTCTTCTTCTAAATTCACCATTTTGAAAACAGAATTTTTTTTGTGTAACATTTGTCTTACTGTGCAAAAAATAAAATGCACATCGTTTCCATAAAAAGCATTAATTTAATATTTGTTCTTATTTATTTTATTAATAATAAAAAGATTCATCCACCAGAGAGGACACATTTACTTTCATTTGTAATGTCCACCCCTGGGTAACGTCTGCAGACATTTGGTGTAAAATTGGCTCTTTTCTAAGCAAACGAGCTTCACTGCAAAGAAACTTCAAAGATCAGCTCCAACAGTCACTCTCAGTTACAGTAAATCTACGAGCGTCTTCAGAGAGTTTGGTGGGAACTGAAGTGCTTTTATGAGGTCAGGTCCCAGTAATGACGACAGCATTGAATGATTATTCTTTTACAGTCAGAGTGAGATAATAAATCACAAATAAGGTTTCTCTCCGTCACGTTTAAACTCCTTAACTGAAGTTTTTGAGGAATGCTTCTGCAGCTCATCGGTCTAAAAACACTTTGTTGTCTCTCTGCCATCGTTTCCACCTGACAAACGGTAATTATACTCGTCCTGACAGATGTTGCAATCAAACAAAAAAAAGACTCTGCGGCAATATTTATGTTGAATGAACTGATGTGTAAATGTAGATGTTTGGGATATTTATACATTTTGTTTCTACTTTTATCAATGTGAGGCTGTGATAGGGCTGCACGATTATGGCCAAAATCATAGTCACGATTATTTTGATCAATATTGAGATCACGATTATTTATCACGATTATTCATTAATTTTAGGGACAACATCTTTTCATGTTTAAATGAACAAGAACACTGCTTCCACTTCCATTGTTATGCTACATTCTGGCTAATGTACAGATCTTTGCATCAAACTGGTCCTTATCACAGTGCATCTGGTAGAAGGAAAATATAAATAATTTCAGTACAACACTTTTTACCCAAAATTAAATCAACAGAGCACTGCTTTTACTTCCATGTTGTGCTATATTCCAGCTAATGTACACGTCTTTGCATCAAAATAAAACTTATACGGTTCTTATTCACCTGAAGCAAAATATAAATAAAAATGTTACCCAAAATAAAGGGCTAACTAAAAATAAATGTGCCATCACAGAATGCAACCAAATGAAAACAATTCAGGCCTATGCCGAAAAGGCAATAACAAGGTGTTAGAAACACCAGCCTGTCGACATGTTCGGGCCTGAGAGATGAGCTCCCGTCTCTCTACTCTTCTACTGATACCGGAGTCGACTGCAGGCAGAACTTGTGTTGAGGCTGCCGCTGCAGGGTGCGCGCATGACTCCTCCCATCTCGTTCTCCCGCTGGTGGTTGGCTGACTGTTAGTTGAGGAAGCGCTTGATTTGATATGTAGCGGAGCATTTTAAACGTCAATGTCGCCGACGATCATGCTCATTTAATTGTGGCAGCCAAAATCGTGATCGCGATTAAAATTCGATTAATTGTGCAGCCCTAGGCTGTGTGTATATATTTATTTATATTATATTTAAATGTGTAGACGGTACTCACCGTATTGTGCTGTTGGATACATATGAATAAACAACAAACGAAACATTGTGATGTTTCTGGATTAATGAGGGCTGGGTGCTGAAAGTGATACTTTTACTTATACACTATCAATTTATAAGATTATTAATAAGTCTAACTCTGTCGCACATGTACAACTTTATTTGGTTTTTAGTGCACAACACACCAAGAGATGGTTAAAGCTCTTTCTTCAGACAGATACTTTGTCCTCCAGTGAAGTTACCGTTAGGTTAGCAGTGGCGCTAACGAGACGAGCTGTCACAACAGGCTGACGGGTGTGTTGACTGGAGCACGGCTAATTATCTGAAACCTCGAGCGCCAACAAACAAAGAGTAACCGGCCCACACAACCAGCAACACACTGCAAGATACACTGAAGCATTACATATTTAGAAGTGTTTTGACACAGACTGAAGACCAGAATGTTTTCAGCTATGATCTGAGACACACACACGCACACACACACACACACACACGATTAAGTGAACAACACACACTGAATACATTAAGTTATAACTAAAGAAGCTTACTTTTGCGGGGCATCGTGCGATCTTCTCCTCGGTGTCCTTCAGTGCGACGGCGTATTCATGGACGTCATCTGAAACCACCACCATCTGCAGGAAGACCGGACGCAGACATTTACAGAGCCGAAGATTCTAGTGTTTTACTTTAGCTTCATGATGCAACAGTGACACTGTAGTCTATGAACACACAGCAATTATTGCTGCAACCCAAGTGAGGCGGTGAAGACGCCAGAGAAAAGTAGAGAAACATCCAGAAACCAGTGGAGCAACTTCAGCTGTACAACCAGAAACACGTGGAGCAACTTCAGCTGTACAACCAGAAAACAGAGGAGCATGTAGGTTGATAAAACTGATCATGTACACACAATCACACACACACACGCACGCCTCTACTCAACAGAATATATAAAACCTTCCCACTGAAGTAAAGACGTTCTTCTCTGAGCTCGATGCTGGGAGGATTTTGATCCATATGTTGCAGAAACATCTCATCACAACAGTCTGCTGAGATGACGACCAATAAAAAAACCGATATCATAAACACAAGACGTCAAACAGCACATTTCCAAGCAGCGATGGAACAAATCTATCTCAACAGAAAGCTATAAAGGTGGTTCAGCACTGGTGGGTTGTCGTATTTTCTAAATTAGAAAAGCGACGTGACAATAACAGAGAGGTGAAGAGGTCAGAGCGATTCAACAGCAGAGCAGAAACTGTGTAAATAAAAAGAGACGAACCAATCACAGCCAGCAGGGAGGCGGAAGAGTGTCATCAGAGGATGAAAACATTTCAGGAAACTATAAAAGATTCATTTTAAGAAAATGTAACCACAAAAAAAACCTGCATAAAGCAGAAAGAACATGTTTGATGTATGCAAACACATTATTCATGTGCACGCCTGCAGTTGGTACAGGTCAGATGAAGAGGTCGAATAATAAAGATTTACTCATTATAAGCACGTCGTCTCCTCCGAGTGACACATAAACATGAAATAAAGACTGTTTGCGAGTGTATATACACACAATATGTAGGGGTATTTGTGTTTTCAAGTGTAGATTGAAATATACCCCATATTAGCGCGCGCACACACACACACACACACACACACACACACACACACACACACACACACACACACACACACACACACACACACACACACACACACACACACACACACACACACCCGGGGATCGAACCGCCGATTCTCCACTGATCCATGTTATTGTGACAAAACAAACTTAAACTCTAATAAACATTTGTGAGCTAGAGTTTACATGAAAGGCCGGTCTACGTGAAAGCTAACGATTAGCATTTAGCGATTCACGGACTAATTAAAAGGGTAACGGCTACTCTTCCTTAATACTAGTCTCTCCAAAATCTGCAGAGTCGGAAGACGGTTTTATAGGAGGGGGGGGGGCTTTGTTGATGACGAACGCTGGCTCCACATCAGCCAATGGCACAATTAAATAGTAGTCGGTGTGCATGTTTATATAACAATAATAAATAAAATGATAATAAAATGACACGATGACTTTACAATCAGTTTATCAGAGTCTCCATGTGAAGGTCAGATTCTCACATATGAATAAAATATACAACGTTAACCTTTTGTGTTCCTATCCTGACAGACGCTCACTTCACATAATATAATATAATATAATATATATATATATATATATATATATATATATATATATATATATATATATATATAAAAATACTCCCCTTTAAGTCTTATTCAGTCACAAACACTTAGCGGTTATGAAGTGTTTGTGACAGTTTGAGATGCAGTAGAAGCACAGACTCACCTTTCCGAGCTGCTGGTGGACGCTCAGGTTGTACATCATCACGATACCGTCGACTATCTCCAGCAGCGACTTGTCCGCGATTGGCTGATCGGGCTCCTCCAGCGGTCGCCCCAGCAACAGGCCGTCGTTACCATGGCTTCCCTCGACTTCAGGTTGAAGAGAGAGAGAACAAAGTAAACAAAACATTCAACGCTGAGGGATTGTTTCTGGAACAAAGCTCCTCTGGACAATAATAAAATATAATCACACCGACTTTAATAAGATTTTCTACTCATGTCACTACCAGCCCCTCCTCTGAGTCTGAGGTGAATATAACTGCTGCTGGTGAAATGTTGAATTTGTCTGATGAAGGCCACATGCCAGTGGTCTAACTCAGCCATAATAACATGAAATCAACATGAAGCTCACAGTCGACATGTTGGTTTGATAAGGCTGCACACAGCTTAACATGTTTAAAAAGGAAGATAAATCATTCTGATTCCAGGAAATACGATATTAATGAAATAATACCACGTGACCGATATAAACGTCTTGATATCAAATGATGTCGTCAAGGATTCCAGATCAATAAAAGAAAGTAGGGATGGGCACGAGTACTGGATTAAAGTTACTACAAGAAGGTTTTAACCGACTGAAACAATATATATGATCGACATAAGCCAACGAGAAAATGTGCTTAAAATCACACAAAACTATTTACGGCACGCAGCGGAGGTTTACGTTATATAAACATATATGTTTTTGACGTTATATATATTGTGGTTGTCGCTGATGCGTCACAAACTCTCACTTCACAGCTGAACAGTAAACCCCAAAAATGTTTCTGAGAACATTTGATGCGAGAAATTAATTTGCACAAAGTTGAGTTCAAGCCGCGACAGCGCTGGTATCTATAAGAGCGATAAGAGCAATAAGAGCGCTGGTATCGATCAGAGCGCTGGTATCGATCAGAGTACTAGTCATTACGAATGCGGTGTCAAGTCCTCTGCGGCTTTGGGGGGAACATACCCCTGATGATGTTAAAGTGACGTCATCAGGCTTGATAAAAACTATCCAGCTGCATTATGGGAAATGCAGGATCCCAGGGTTTTAGAGTTAAAGGTCTGCTGCATCCACTAGGACCCTTGTCATTCCCCTTCAGTCTCAATGTCTCCAGCGTGTTTACAGACTCACTGTCCTCCTCGGTCCTCTGCTCCACGGCGAGGGTGCGGACCTTCACTTTCTCCGGCTGCGTGAGGGGTCGTCTGGGCGTCATGAGGCTGACGGCGGCCGTGCTCAGGAAGCGATTGGCTCGACCCAGAGTGGGCGAGCTCAACCAGCTGGGCCTCGCCAGAGCCCCGCCCATCGCCGCCGCACCAAACGGCCTCTGTCGGTAAAGACACACAGAATTCATGATTTACATCACAAGACACTAACGAGTGTTTTCTCTCATTAGAGTCGATATAATCGGTCTAAAAACCACGATATAGTTCTTGAACTTGAAACGTTTGTTGCAGAGTCTCAGAGAAGAAAAGTAATTGTTTATCATTGTTATTAAAGTCAAAAGTAATCTTTTTAAAACATTTTGATTAATGCGTTTTATTTCCAACATTTTTATATTTGTATTATCTATAATATTGTTGGGTTATCTTTATGGATGTTTTGCATATTTTTAGTGTCATTTTGCATCCCCTTCATAGTCATCAGTGTCTTCTTATGAACGTTTAGTACACATTGTGTGTGTTTGTAATCGTTCATTGTGTTTCCTTCTGGTCATTTTGCATCTCTTTTGTTGAGTCATTTGTGTCTTTGTAGTCACTTCTGTTGTCGATTTACGTCTTTGTTTTGTTCCGATTTTATTTGTCTTCTTGCCTCTTGAGCGTTTTAATCCTGGCGTTTGACCACGTAGAACAGTTTGTAACTTCTTTTTGTAAAGAGTATTCTGAATAATGTTTGTTATCATGAATGACACTGATACCAACATAGGTGTCGTTTTCTATCTAGTTGGTGAAAAGCTGATTTTGTCTATTAGCTACACCCGTTTTCAAACATCCACTTCGGTCGTGTTGATTAGACGGCCTGTTCTAATGATTGTAGAGTGATTACTTCAGAGATGACAGTAATAATACACACACATATATAAACTTTAAAATATAAACAGGAAACCTGAGCTGCTCCGCTCTCCTCGTCCTCATCCAGGTCATCCATAGACGTGGCCTGGATCTCTGCAGGGTCGATGATGATGTTTGCTTTACTGGCCAAGTCATCTGTAAACATGAAGAAAAGACATTGACATTAAAGCAACAGTTCAGTTTGATCCCAGAACATATGTAAAGCTCTGACCATGAAATAAAATACATCAAAAAAGCAGACGGACGTCACTCTGAAACTCCAAAAGCCCGACTCAGGTTCCAGTTTATAAAACAGACTTTACATCGTCAGAGTAAAGACATTTAGTCAAACCGTCTCCATTTAAAGTATGCTGAATTATCTATTAGCAGCTCCTGTTTGCAGGGTACCAACGAATGTACAGACAACTATCACTGGATTACTTGACGCTGAAGGAAACTTGATTCTCAGGCAGGTTCTGCAGCGTCCGGTTTTCTATGATTTATGGATGTTTATTGATGTTTGACGTCAGAGATATTAATGTTGACCTGATGGCTCTAGATTAAAAGTCGGAGGATCACCAAGAGTTCATCCTGAGGACATCATGAATGATGAACCACATTTCATCACCATAGATCCTCTAGACTTCAGTCTGAACCAAAGCGTTCTGACGTACTGACGCCAGCATCCTCAGAGCTACGATGCGAACAGAAAGCTGCCGAGCGAGCTTCCTTCCTTCCTCACGTGTACTGTATGCAGAAGGAAAAAAAAAGCCCTGCCTCGCATTCAATCATTTTGATTGGTCAGCTAATCGATGAGTGAGGTCACGCTCAGTTAACGACAGATGACACAACCTCATGAGAGCGGCCGGCGGGTGATTTACTGAGCTAAATGATGGGGGCTGTGAATCAAGCCCTGATTAAAAGCAGGTAGAGAGTTGCTGCCTGGACACGAATACTGATGAGGGAATTAGAAGGAGGGATTAATGAAAAGAGAGAGAGAGGAAGAGGGGGAGCAGAAAGCGTGCAGAGGAGATAGGAAGAAAAAAGGTGGAGAAAAAGGAAGTGCGAAGAGTGAGAGTTCAGTAAGTGGAAGCAGTTTTTAATACACCGACACTCCACAGATGCAAAGCAACCACTTAGACTGAGTATTTGTCACCGATACATTTGTGAAGTTATTTATTGTCTTTTTAAATATCTTTGTACAGTTTGTGTCTCTTTGTAGCGTTTTGTGTCTTTGTGTATCTAGTACTTTGTGTCTCCGTCGTCGCTTTGCATCTCTCTGTAGTACTTTGGGTCTTTGTGGTGTTTTGGGTCTTTGTGGTCGTTTGCGTCTCTCTGTAGTCAGTAAAAACTTTATCCGCAATTAACACTTACTTTCATCAATAAATTTAATTAATCAACCAATAAGCCGATTATTTTCTCCATGAATCATTCTGTGATAAATGTTACAATAGGGCTGTGCAATATATATCGATAATACATCATTATGACATCATTATGACATCATGATACGAGACATCGTCTTAGAGTTTGGATATCGTGATTATGGCAAAAGTGTCTTTTGCTGGTTTTAAAAGCTGCGTTACAGGAAAGTTGTTTTCTGAACTCAGACTGTTCTAGCTGTTCTATTATCTGCCTTTAAACTTCGTCATTATCACATTACTGATGATTATCTATAAAATAGTCAACAAAACAATATTGTTGCAATATTGACATCGAGGCATTTATTCTCCACATCCCCCCGACCGTTAAATATATATACTGTACATCAGGGCTGTCACGGTTTGTGTATTTTAGCCGAACCACAAGGTTTGAGACAGTTTAAAGCCTCCAGCTGATCTGGAACTGATGACGGTCTCCTTTGAGCTCCTCAGCCGTATAAGTTGCTCGGTGTTCAGATGAGTGACTTGTGACAAAGCGTCCTCCCTCACGGCTGCTCTGAATGAAGCTGAAAAGCAGCTCTACCTAAAAAATAAATAAATAAATAAAAATTTAAAAAAATCGAAAAGGAGCGAGCCTGTGTTGGAGGTAATTGATTCCAGCCGTGCCGCTCGGTCTGCTTTGGCACTGAATGAGGGAATATCAATGCACATTACACACCTGCCTCCACATCTGCTGACAACGACAAGCAAACACCGGAGCGCCTCCGCACGAAGAGCCTTCATGCCGGGTGGTTGTACTTTTCTTAATTTAATATTTACACAGCTGCCAGTCTCCTGAGGAGCCTGAGCGCCTCCAGACTCATGAAACCTCTTAAATATACACGACTCCTTTTAAATGACTTCAGCTTCAATGTGCTACTTTCTGGTTCCACACGTTTATGCATTTATTAAAAGAGTTTAAAGAAATAAACCAGATCGGACAGAAAAGTTTCTGTATTCAAAGGAATGAATGAGGGAAAAAAAACAACTAAATAAAACTCATAAATATAATTCCCATGAATATTTTATCAACATGTGAATTTGTTCATGATATCTCGGTGTATAAACTTGTTGTAACACAAAGCGATTCCTCCCTCTAGTGGAGCTCGGGGACAGTTCTCCATCAAGGTCTCATGAAAACAGCCTCTTGAACACTTTAACTCAGATTCAGCGTCGGGCCGATCACGACATATTGTAAACGGATCGTAACAGCTAAAATAAAACCGATCTGATGCAGATGTGGGATGGGAACTGGTAGAGTAGAGATAACTGCTTCAGTTCTCCGTCTGAAATACAGACTGTACGGCTGTCTCAAGGCCAGGTAAACGGCGAAAATATCAAACAAATAAATATATCGTAAACTTGAACCGGTCTGGATTTATTTTTAGGAGGGTATTTCTTTCAAGTGGCTAAAACACGATAGATTGTTTTGCTGCTGTGCCGGTACTCGTGTGTACTTCTCCAAACTGCAGATAATACACCGACTATGGATAAGTACCTCTTATAAACCCACTTCAAACTCTCTCATATCAGATCAATCATTGAAACAGAATATTTTGAATCAGGAGCTTCAGTATTTGGATCAAGAGGCACATTAAAAGTGTTATTTTAATGTGTCTGATACATTCATCTATATTCCACATCTGCTGCTGCTGTGTATATAATTACTGTTATTATGTAGACTGAGCATCTTTGTACGTGCAACGGGCAGCTGTGTGATTTGGGTAAATATAAGCGATCGGACTCAAACCCGGACCGTACCAACCTTTGAGTGTTTTCTTCAGGTGGGACAGGAGCCCCCCCAGTCTCTGCAGGTCAAAGTAGTCCACCTTCCCGTTGTAGAAGAGCTGTGGGGGGACGTAGGCGTCTGGAGAAAGATGACAGAGGGAGAGGCAGTCGGGGGGGGTTTAGGAGTGGATTGGGAAAACAAAAAGAAGGCAGATAATGAGCAGAGAGGAAGAGATGAAGGGAGACGAGGGAGCAGAGACACAGAGCTCATCGTAAACAACCTTCAAGAGCTTCAACTCATTAACATTAACAATTAGTGCCGTTGAACAGCCGGATCACTTTGTTTAAAATGTTGTATTATAGTGTTGTGGATTTATTGTGGCTGGTTTGGTTGTTTCCTTCCTGAGATTTCATTAAAAGATTGAAATCGTAGCAAAGTAAAGCAAGACTCCCAATCAAGGCTTGCATTCTCTCTAGTGTCCACCAGGGGGCGACTCCTCTGATTGTATAGAAGTCTATGAGAAAATGACTCTACTTCTCTCTTGATTTATTACCTCAGTAAACATTGTAAACATGAGTTTATGGTCTCAATCTCTAGTTTCAAGTCTTCTTCAATACAGCATGATGTTCATTTAGTACATGATGGTCCATTTAGAGTCAAACAGACCATAAAGCAGGGGATGCTTTAGGGCGGGGCTACACGGTGATTGACAGGTCGTATACAGCTCTCTACATCACTCCTCAGTCCAAATATGGTAACTTCTGTTTATTGGTTGTGACAAAAATAACACGGTGACGGCCGTAATCCAAGATGGCCACAGCGAAATCACCGAACTCGAGGCTTCATAACACGATGACTACGTCTACTTCTTATATACAGTCTATGGTGTGGAGTCGTTTTTTGCATTCTAGTGTGGAAGGAGACATTTGGTAAATCGAAGGTTGTGTGGACTGGATTTTATTCTCAAACTGTCTCTAGACATGTAGACATGGGCCTTATGTTCCTCTCCCTGAGACCAACCTCAGGTCATAACTGATAAAGCTGAACGGTTTCATAGGAATATAAAAATAAACTGGGAGGTTGTACCTTCACTGCCGATGCTGCTCGGACTCTTCCTGCTGCCGTCGTCCCAGCTGGCCCTCACCGCCGTGATGAGGCGGTGGAGGAAACACACCATGTACTCAGGAGGGCACAGAGCGGTCGGGTGCTGCTCAAACACACAGAGCAGAAATGTAAAAATGTGAGTCTTCTTGACTTAAAACCAAAAACTGGAGCTGCCGGGACATTTCACATGATAAACATTGTGGTCCAGGAAGACAAGGGTCATGTGACTTCCTGTTGAACCGGACCAGAACTAAGAGACGACATAGATCGTTCATGTCGGGTCCAAAACGAGGTTTTATTATCGATATATATTATTATTTTCCAGCTTAAATCGGTTAAATATTTGTGTAGGAACTATAAGCAAATAGTGAAAAACGCAAATCACAGTTAACAAAACCAGAGTCCAAAACCAAAGATATCCAATTTATTGAGATAGAAAAAATATTCACATTTCACGTTAACATTTGAAGAGATGTTTGCATCTCAATAACTTCGCTATAGTTATTATCTAACACAAACCTTTACTGATCCCAGAAGGGACATTGCAGCAGCATAAGTAAAGATAGTGAAACTCTATAAATAAATGATTAAAAATACATAATTCAATGTTTATGAAATAAGAATAGAATAAAAACATAATCCATCAAGCCAAGTGTGATTATGAGCTTATTATTAGTTTAATAAATGGGTTATTAGTAACTAGATTAGTTACTGCGTTGTGTTTTCTTACCCCTCTGTTGCTGGCATTTTCTTGGAGAAACTTGCGGAACTTGTTGAGGAAGATGTAGCGAGAGGCTTCTCCCTGAGAGAGAAAACGTTGAGATGTAAAAACGTACACACAATGAGAGCGACGAGGAGACAGTGAGACAGGAAACACCTCCTCACCTGTGACCAACACTAATTAAACATCAAGAGGATGTGATCCAGACTACAGATCAGGAAACCTCACAAGGGCTTCTTTAATTCGCTTTGATGTCACCGTGATGTGGGGAGTCAGTATCTGAACGTTTAATCAAGCAGACGCCAACCAAGCGTTTTACAATAACACGCGACACTGCAGACTTTATAATTGACCCGTCCATCAGCTGCTCGGGGATCAGCATCACAACTGTTAAGACCTGAAGCCGTCAAGAGCCACAGCCGCCAGAGTCTCAAACCCTCAAGAGTCTCAAAAACTCAAGAGTCGCAGCCGTCGGGGCATCAG
The DNA here is from genome assembly GCF_910591455.1 of Pholis gunnellus. NCBI lineage: Eukaryota > Metazoa > Chordata > Actinopteri > Perciformes > Pholidae > Pholis > Pholis gunnellus. Next base: position 26,624,595 of record NC_136529.1, read on the forward strand.
TCACAACCGTAGAAGTTGCAATTATTGGTGTGGCAACCGTGTGAGTGGCAACCAATTTAAAGGTTGTAGCGTAATTCAGGAGGAGTTTTAATGAGGTTTTTGTTTACTTCCTTCTGTACACAGTATTCATGACGTGGACACACACACACAAGCTCAAAATCCCAGATTTACATGTGTTGTCTGCGGGAAATATGTGGATCTTAATTCCAGGTATTCAAACCTAAAACCCATTAATCAGTGTATTGTTAAAATAACGTACAATAATAGAGACACAATATCAACTGTACATACCGTAGTTTTGTCTTTGTTATTGAGCAGCAACTTCAGGATCTGAACCTGCAACTCTTCCACCACTGAGAGGAGATCAGAGGAGAGTTCAGCAGGTTGTAAAAGTACTAAAACTACACAGTAAAAATACTCTGTTACAAGTAAAAGTACTAATACCACACAGTAAAAATACTCTGTTACAAGTAAAAGTACAATTGTTTGTAAGATGTAGTGGAGCAGAAGAAGAAAATGTAATGAAATGGAAATACTCAAGTAAAGTACAAGTACCTCAAATCTGTGCTTGAGTGTAGTATTTAGGTAAATATACTAAGTTACTGGTTTGAAGTTAGTTTTCATTCACTTTATAGATTAACAGGAGTTCAGACATCTGGCTGTGAATCAGGTCCAACTAAATCTAAAGTGCTCGACAGCTAATTTAAACTACGAATAAGAAAATATGCATTGCAGATGATATCTGTGAGGACAGTTTGATGAGCCCTGAATGTGAGTAATAAAGACAAGGAAGTGTGTTAGTCCTTAAAGGAGAAATAGAGCGAGACCTTCGATCCTCTTCTTCAGTCTCTGACAGCCTCTCTCGTACGCTCGCCGTCTCAGTCGCTCATCTGCACTTTCGTCTTTGGGCTCCCGCTCATCTTTCCCCTGAGAGCGAAACAAGAAACGACAATAATAAAGAACGAGTAAACGGTGAAAACGTTCAGCCAGTATTCTTGTTATTAGTCGACCTTATCTGCCTTCACCGCAGACATCACCGAACACAAAGCCAAAGAGAACCTCGGAGAAGAAGTTAAGCTCTCACATGACGCCTAAAGTTGCAGGTGCAGATGTGAAGCAGTCGGTGTCAAACACAAAAGACTGAATTTACACGAGGAAGAGTGAATTAACCTGATCTCTGTTTAACCTCAGTGACATTAGAGAGTAAATACATGAACACATCTCCTAAAGAACTGTTGCTTCTGACAAAATAAATCCTTGTTTCAAAGCATTACTTTAAAATCGTAAACAACGTCCATCAAATAATCTTTAATTCATGCAGAAACAGATTCTTTTGATCAGCTTCCATCTGCTGCAGCTCTAATAAACAGAGAGGAGTCATTGCAGCTGATAAAGTAGTTCAGTGGTCGTAGTTTTACTCAATGCGTGCTCCGAGACGTCTGATAAATATAAACCCTGATCAGTCGGACTAGAAGCCCCCCCGGTGAGCGAGTGTTACCTCCTTGTCGAAGTGCGTGGGCCACCAGGTGGTCGGGATGAGCTCCTCTAGCCCCGCCTCCTTCACTCTCAGAGGGGTCTTGATGTAAAAAAACACGACCGAACGCAGCACATCAAACGTGAACTTCAGTTAAGGAGAATATGGATGACGGTGAGACGGTGGTTTGTTAAGCAGAGACGCAGCTCATACAAGCACACCTCAAAAGACCCAAACTATCCCTGTAAGAGGCGTCGGTAGCAGAAGGATATAAGACGTTGTTGAGGAGGTACTTCCTGGACTTCTCGTGGTGCAGGATGGCCGTCGTCAGACGCAGGTAGTGGATCTGAAACACAGAAGTATTAAAGTAGACTGAACTTTAAAAACTTCACTGCAGTCAGGAGGGATTCAAAGTCAACAAACAAGTGGATTTTAGACATTATTCTTTTGTCAAATTTTATATTTGACATTTAATTTACTTTGAAATTACTTTTAAGAAAGTACTAATGTAAAAAACATTAAGTCTGTTACAAGTAAAAGTACTCAATGATCCGGGTCCTACCTGGAAGCCCAGATCAGGGATGATGGGGGAGAAGCGGTAAGCCCTCAGCAGGGACATCATCAGCTGCTTCAGACACTCGTTCACTTCATAGTCCTGCAGAGAGAGAGACAGACAGACAGACAGACAGACAGACAGACAGACAGACAGGCAGACAGACAGGCAGACAGGCAGACAAAACAAAGAGGAGAAGTCAGAAAACTGTAAACTGAAAATGATGCGTTTGTTTCTGACATGCTCAGTAGTAATCAGCGTGTACGTGTATAAACCTTTGGATGGAGATATTTGAAATATGCATCGCTCTGTGTAATTCACTCAGCTGCTACTTTCTCCGTTTTGTTTGGTCGTTTTATTTAAAACACACACTGAGGAGGAGCCTCAAGAAAAAAACATGGCGTACTCAATTCAAAGTAAAGTCAGTTACGGTCAATAAGATTAAGCAACTAAACCTTGGAATTGTCTCAACTGTATTAATGACGCCAAAGTATTTTTGAAGCATATTCCACGTACGTGGGGCACAGATACAAAAGAACGGGGGAGTTTCTGAAATTGCAGAATCACCATTAAATCACCAGTTGAATTAATCAAAAGAGGCACTTTGTCAGAGATGAGTCGGACCGTCAGGAGACATCGAGGTGTCTCACCGTCTTCAGGTACGATTTGTTCTGAAAACGGGTTGTGGCTGGATTTTGGTGTTTTTACCTCCATCAGCAGCCAGAAGAGATCCAGAAGCTGCTGAATGAGCTGGTGTTCTACTGAACCTCCTCCCTCCAGAATCCCCAACAGGAAGTTCATCAGCACGTCCTCCACCAGGTACACTTTACACTGTAAAAGAGAACAATACTCTCATTACTTTACACTGTAAAAAAAAAAAACTGCTCTCCTGCACACACATTAAAATTAAATAAAACTGCAGTTTGTAAAATCGTCTTTTAGTCGTCTTTAGCTTCAGCTCAACGTTTAAGGCCAAAATGCTCCCTGGGAGTCGGAGTTGTGCTTCTCTTCTTTAGTTTTTTTCATCCAAAAGGCTTCTAGAAGCTTTAACTTTTGAACAAAGATTCAACCAGGAGACTTTCATGCACATTAAAGAATGGAACCATTGTCAGAAGACGATCGAGCACTTCCGCTTTTCACACGAATACAAGACCAAAAAGAAAGAACGTTGCGTCACCATGAGTGGAGCGAAGTGGTTGAAGATGTGAGCCATGGTGACGAGGACTGTGGGTTCTCCATGAAGCCTCCAGACTGAACAGTCCTTCTCCACCATCCTCTCCTCCTGCAGACACAAACACAACAGGTTCAACTCAAAAGAGCTCAAGTCATCATGTTTGACTTCATCCTAACATGAGACAGAAACACGAGGACAGATTTTTTGCATGAAGTTTACAGGAAAACCCAGCTGATGTAAACGGACGATTACAACTAGTTTAATCTGAAACAGTAATTCTTTGTTTCATGAAAGACCACATGTTCACACCCGCGTACGGACCACCTGTTCACACCCGTGTTCCTACCCACGTACGGACCTCCACGTGTTCATACCCCCTTACGGACCACGTGTCCATACCTGTGCGTCGATGGAAGTGGAGAGGACATTCTTGATGTAGCCCAGCAGTTTGTGGGCTTTCATGAGGTCTGTAGTTGGGGGGTTCTGGAGAGGTATGTAGCCGTCCACAGGATACGTGATCACACTCAGGTTAAAGACAAACACTGAACAGGTAAACAAGTAAGAGGTGTGTTGAAAATAAAGTGCTTCATACATTAACATCGTTTCTGTTCAACAACAACCAACAGTTTCAATAAACTGACACATAACTTTAGTTAGTTTTTAATTTCAAGAGTATAAAACAGATAAAACACTAGATGAGCTGTCGTGTGTCGTGTGTGGACTAAAAGGATATCTGAGCGGTCTGCTGCCAAAGTTGAAAGCCACCGACTCTTTAAAGGAGAGGCTGATGGCAGGAAAGTAAGCGACGCCCGGACCCATCTTAATGTTGCTGAACGCTGTGCCCAGAGACTGACCATTCCTGAGGACACACACACACACACAGAGCAAACTAACTCACACTGTAAACAATTCAGATGTTCTCTGAGAAACGTCTCACTGCAAGATGGCAGTTCAGTCTTTGACTGTTAGTTATGTTGAGTGTATCTGAAGACGTCCTTGAAGACGAGACAACAGCTGCTGACTGCATGTTTTATTTAAAGAGTTTTTCAGGGCTTTTTTAGGTTTTTGATGACCATTTCTGGACGGGTAAATGTACGAAGGATTTAACCAGAACTGAATATATCAGAGTTTATTTACTCACAAGCAGAAGGTGATGGTCGCCTCGTCCAGGTCTATCAGACAGCTGACGATGTCTCCAGCCGCCCACGACTGAGGACAAACAAACCGCTGTCAGCACCGAAGCAAATAAAGTCCACAGAGCTTCATCTTTAACTCAGAGCTGAACCCTCGTTCACCTTTCCGTAGTTAGTCGTCGTCACGTTCCACTTTCTCACTCGGTTTCCATCGTAAGCGTAAGAGTCCGGAGTGTCGCCAACACCCTCCTACACACACACACAGTGTTTAAAGTTGCAATTTACTGAAACGTTATCGTATATTTATTATTATAGATCCATCTGAAATGTCAACAGATTTTGTGAACATGAGAATAACGAGCAGTGTGTGTGTGTGTGTGTGTGTGTGTGTGTGTGTGTGTGTGTGTGTGTGTGTGTGTGTGTGTGTGTGTGTGTGTGTGTGTGTGTGTGTGTACCTCCTGGTTGAAGCGACAGTTGAGTGTACACCACCCGATCTGCATCAGACCCTGGGAGGAGATCAGCACCTCGTAGGCCCATTTACCTGCAGACACAACAGAAACAATAAGTAATAAATGTTCGTTTATTTTAAAATGTTTAGACAGAAGATGTTTTAAAAAGGGCCAAACGAGGGGAGCAGTAAAGCTCCGGGACGATCGTGAGGACTGAGAAGTATGTTTCGGTTCATTATGAAACTGTGGCGGAGCGAATTGAACGGCATTTGACGACGTTAATGTGGTCGACATTATGAGAGAATCTCATCTGTGAGCGATGTGGACAGGATTTACCTTTATAAACACACGTGGTGGCTCTGATGGAGCTGAAGTTGCTGTGGCCGATGACCTGAAATCAGAAAGAAGAATTAAAATCATTAAAGAACATTTAATACAGAAACAAGAGAGGACGTCTGTAACTACAGTGGTTACAAGTTCTATGATACGAATCCAGTCACCATCAATTATAATCCATAACAACAACAACAACAACAACGTGGTGTATGAAAGCTTTTTACTTTATGTATTCAACCAGGAGAGAGTCTCACTGAGATTACATATGTCAAAACGCAGCAGCACAATGACCAGCGCTACAGACACAAAAACACACTTATAACTATTTAAAATGACATATTACAGAATGAAGAAATATTAAAAACATTCTTCACAAGTCATCAACATCAGGAACCGATCAATCGAAACATCTACGGCCAGATGCGTTTGCCTCCAAGTCATTTACATTTCCTTTAAAACGCGTCCAGAGAGACCAGCTCACAGAGGTTCAGGAGGTCTTTAGGGACAGATCGTCCAGACGACTGTCAGAGATTAATGTTATAGTTTGGTTTTGTTTTAATCAGGCGTGGTTTACCATCTGTCCCACAGCGTCCGTCTCCAAAAGAGACCGTCCAGTCAATTTGTAGTGAATCTTAGAGCTGCATGTATGGAGGCAAACACTGTGACCTCAGAGTAGATGATATCGTATCGCGTTAGGTTTGAGAGGATGAGCTGCGATTCGAGGCGAAGCTTTTCAGAGAAGGAGAGAAAACCATCGCTAAAAGATTTTAAGCGTCGTCCTCAAGAACAGAGTTGACCAACGCGTCCTGAGAGTTATTCTGCCTCCACCATTACGTCACCACGTTTACTGACAGAAAAGGGTTCATACGACAGCTACACAGATGTTAAAGGAGGCAGCGATAAAGTCTCCTTTTGGTCGTGAAGAGAACATAAAGACATGTTTCTAATATAAAAACACAGCTGCTGGACGAGAGGCTTAACTGAGAGAAATCATCAATTATAATTCCTCGATACTTTTACTGAAATACAGAATAAATCTCAAAGGTTCAGAGACTTTGAATTTACATTTCTAAACATCATGAACTTTGTTTTTCTCTTTAACAGAGAAATCTGACCAGGAGCCTTGTTACATGTTGTCTAGTAATTAAAATAAATGAAGGGTATTAATATCCTAAAACACTTCTAACAGACAGCTGGAGGTTTTAAATCTGAAAGTCACCACACGGACAGCTCTGTTGTCAGCTGAAGCCTTTAATTCATCTCCATCAACGCCTTGTGTGTTAGATGAAGATGTGATAACATATAGTATTATACGTTCCTGATCTTACCCCCAGCAGGTCATCGTCTACAAACAGAAGTCCTTCAAAGCCGCTGGTGTGATCCAGGACGACGGGCTGAGGGCCCAGACGACCTTCAACAGGCTGATCTGAGGACACACAGACGCATTCAAACATCAAACATCAGCACTTATTTTGTTTTTATAGTCTTCAGTGTGCAGCTGATCACATTCTCTACATTTCATCCCTCAGTTCAGACTCAAACTGAGCTTTTGTCAGACGGCCTCACAGTTTCAAAATGATCGTTTACATGTTTATTAAATCATATTTCAATCGTTCAGTTGTTGAATTCAGCTGCGTTGAAACACAGCGAGGTACCGACGTTACACCTGAATCAAAGGTATCAGTAGTTCAATAAATGCAAAGCGTACTTTGACACAATTCAAATCTGTGCATTGAATTCACTTCATTCATCACCGCTCTGAGTGAAATGTTAAGAAAAAGATCAAGAAACTCAACGTCACAGGCTGCAAGGACGGACGGTCAGCTGTGTCATGTATACATCATTTAATAAATGATATGCAACTTTTCCTCTTTTCTTTATTTGTTTTTTTCGTGCATTTGTTGTTTGTTTTGCTGTATTTCTGAAGCACTTTTCTAAATCAATAAACGGATGTTTTAAATAAAATACATACATACATACATACATATATATATAAAATAACTTTACCTCTAGTGTCCTCAGCAGGTTCTCCCTCTGACAACAATCTCTCCAGGTGAGCGCCAAGATCCTGGAAACCAAGAGGCTTCCTGCAGAAACAGGAGGAGGAAGAAGAAGATGCATTATTAGTTATTAGAGTAAAACAAAGAAGAAGAAGAAAAGAAAGAGAAATATGTGAAAACCATCCTTTTGTCAACTTTCTTTTTTTACTAGTACTGTGACTAAAGCTAGATAAACACAATATTTGAACTGCACATGATGAAGGGACATTATTTCAACCCGATATGTTTATTTCTTAACATCTATATATTTATTAATTTTTCTAATGAATTAAATCAGTATTTCCACGTCTGTAATATAATCTAATGACAGGTGGAAGAAGAGCCTGGTGCTCTAAACGTCATTCTAATCTTGGTTTTATTGCAACCAGAAGTGAAACGAGAGAATACGATATTTTTAGGCGACCAACATTTCATAAAGTAAAGACACTGAAAGAGTTCAAGTTCTAAGACGAAAACACAGACAACTCCGTAGAAGCGACCTGTCAATCACAGCATAGCCCCGCCCTAAAGCATCCCCTGCTTTATGTCTGTTTGACTCTAAATGGACCATCATTTTCTAAATGAACATCATGCTGTATTGAAGACTTGAAACTAGAGATTGAGACCATAAACTCATGTGTACAATGTTTACTGAGGTAATAAATCAAGAGAGAAGTAGAGTCATTTTCTCATAGACTTCTATACAACCAGAGGAGTCGCCCCCTGGTGGACACTAGAGAGAATGCAGCTTTAAGGTCACTCCGTATCGAGTAAAAAATAAATATTGTGGGCGTAAAAACGCGACTCAAGCACACGCACCGAGCTCCGTAAAGATTAGGATGTAACGAACAGAATCGGGCGTATTCACTGCTTTATTTCTGTATTTGTCTGTGGCCAGTTTAAATGAGTGCAGCTTTATTTTCACACATGAGCTCTGCTGTGCGGCCTTCAGACCTCATCAACACCTGAAACTCAACCTGCTGCCAACGCTCCCAGCTGATCCTCACTGTCGAGTCACTCCAGGGTTAACCGGTAGAGAGGTGCGTGTGTGTGTGTGTTTGTGTGTGTGTGTGTGTCTATGTATAGAGCTGCTGGGGGGGGTAACATGAATCTGCCTGGCTTAAGGAAAGGAGCCGGGTCAGGGTACAACACACGAGTAAGTACACAAATACATGTCCTCAAGTTTCACCAGCTGTAGTGTCGCATAGCCACAGCTTTCTCCTCAGCGCTGTGTCAAGCATGTGTTTAAGGTGAAGTGTTGTCAAAATACCGTTTTAAATTTACTATTGACGTGCTGCCGACACGTCATATTATACAAACTTAAAGAAATATCACACCGTAATAATTTTAACATTAGATAGATAGATAGATAGATAGATGCTTCATGTGTTAAAGCTGCATTCTCTCTAGTGTCCACCAGGGGTCGACTCCTCTGGTTGTATAGAAGTCTATGAGAAAATGACTACTTCTCTCTTGATTTATTACCTCAGGAAACATTGTAAACAGTTTATGGTCTCAACCTCTAGTTTCAAGTCTTCTTCAATACAGCATGATGTTCATTTAGTAAACAATGGTCCATTTAGAGTCAAACAGACCATAAAGCAGGGGATGCTTTAAGGCGGGGCTACCCAGTGATTGACAGGCGGCTACCACAGAGTTGTCCGGTCTGGGATTTATCAGTGTTTTTGTATTGGAACTTTAACCCTTTCACGGTGTGTTTTCAGCTGATGAAAGTTAGGTTTTACTCAGCGTCTGGTAGCTCCACCCTCTCGTGTCACTTCTGCTTGCAAAAACCAAGATGGAGACGGTCAAAAATGCTGAATTGGAGGCTCCAAAACGGCCACAAACCATTAGGAGACATCAGAGAGACTTGATCCACCTTTTAAAAACAGTTCATGGACTACACCAGCTGTGACCTAGTTATCATGTGTTGCTCAACAAAACACCGAGCCGAGGACACATTTGTTTATCCGACAGGTTTCCACACACGAGATGTGGAGACATTTCACCACACATGTGGCCCTCATGGTGGCGCTAGAGCGGAAGGTCAGAGGATCACTAAAGTCATGGAGGTTCAAGCTCAGGGGAACATAAACGTCTGCACAAACTTTCATGGCAATCCATCCAACACTTAGAGATAGTTCCTCCTCCCTTGGATATTTAAAACTGAGTCACTGACCGAATACAGCAGAATGTGTCCACGTCTCATAAAACAGCAAATAATAAACACATTGCACTTCCTCCAACAGCTTCACAATAAAAGCCTGATTAAGATATAAGATACAAACATCCTGATGGACTGAGAGGTGAGAAAGGACTGGAGTTACCTGAGGGAGGCCAGTGCAGGTCCCTGTTTGGTGGGAGGAAACACATGGTGGAGGTAGTCACTGAGCAACTTCTCGTTCACGATACCTGAGAGAGAGACAGAGAGAGACACACAGACAGAGAGACAAACATTAACTCAAACAACATGTGTCTGTATCTGTGTCTTCATCTCACCTGTATCTCTACTGTGTTTGTTGTGTATGTGACATGTACACACAGAGTATTGTAGCAGCAGGTCCTACCTGTGGCTTTGGGTTTGTCTGTGTCTGAAGCCAGTCTGTAGTTGCGGCGGGTCAGAGCGGTGCCTCCTCCTTTAGAGCTCATACTGACTGACTGGAGTCACCTGAACACCTGGACCTAACACCTGCAGAGGGAGAAAACATGAGTAGTGTTTATGTAAACCATAAACGGAGAAGACTATATACAGATTTGCTTTGGCAGTATGTACATATACACATACATACATACTGTATACAGCCAAAGCAAATCTGTTTAGCTAGCTAGCTAGCCACAGATAGCTAACTTTAGCACCAAAATGAAGTGTCCTTCTTTTCTTTATACAAAAACGTTTTAACCGGATCAAGATCAGCCGAACTACACAGGACACGTCACGTGACAGTTTAAAGCATCACAGAGCTGCAGTGTAGTTGTAATGTAGTGACATAAACACACTGTTCTATCTAAGCAGCATCTCTCTAGCACCCAACAGCTAGCGTTAGCTAGCTGAACACGACGAGCTGACAGCTGAACACCTTTACCTGCCGCTTCCTTCCGCTTTACACGAGCCTTTCCTGCAGCTGTGACCCGCTCGTGTTCAGGTGTGACTCAGAATAAAGCAGATAAACTGTGTTAACAGCTGTCGGGACAATAATTTCTGCCACAACAGTCAACGCCTCTCGCGTTACGGTGCGCCAGATGGGACAAAATAAGAAGCGTAATGCTTGGCAAAAAGCAAAGCGAAGGAGCAGAAAACGAGACATCCAGCGGTGGAAGAAGTATTAAGTCCTTTAAAATAAAACCTATGTTATTACCTCGATGTAAAGTATTTTTATATTAGATATAAAAGACTTACATTTAAAAACGTACGTCATAATGCAGAGTGTCCCATCATCGAATAATGTATGCTCATTTTAATTGTTTCATAAACTGCAATGTAGTTTAATCTATAATAATAAATCATACTTTGTTATTTGATTATATTTTGTATTAATATTATGATAAGTACAATATTTAAACTTTGTCCACAGGCTATATCAACAGCTGAACTGATGATTATACATGCCTTTATCTCTTCACGCATTGATTATTGTAACACACCTTCCTCCTCACTCAGTGTATCTGCTCTCAACTGTTTGCAGGATCCAGAATGCTGCCGCCAGATGATGGAAATCATGTGAGCAGATTAACTGCAGACGGAAGAATCAGAAGAATTGAGATACAGCAATACAAGTACAATACAGGACTGTAATCACCACTAACTCTGAAGGTTTCTGCTTTTAGGGAGTATTTCACTTGTGCTTGACGTGTTTTTTCTCTCTTATCACGGTCGCAGTTTTAAACAGTTTTAAACCGTTTTAAACATCCTTCTTCCCAAAGCAGGCTTCTGCAGACCAGTGTTGTTGGATGGGAACTTGATTTTATGAGACAGTGCCATGCTGGTGTGTCCAACATGCAAAATGCTGGTAGTCTGTTGCACTGGTTCCCAACATAATTCCAGCCTGACGGTCTGCTGGTAACATGGCAGCAAAGAGGAAAAGAGAACCAAGTCATCTAGTTTTGCTCTTGTTTTGTGAGATGAGGAAAAGAAATTGAAAATATTCAAACTATTCCATCTTTCTGTATCTCAATGGCAATAAAACTGGTCATTTAATTTGGACCAGCATTTGACCAACATTATATCTTCTCATCTTGACCTTTGACCTCTTCTTTTTAACCATTTAATTCAGGATTTAACTGTAACAAATAAATCAATGAGGTACTTAAATGATATATAATGTTTAATAAGAATAAAACAAACATCTCTTTTTCATTATTTATTGCCTCGTGATCAACATATGCTCCCTCTTCCATGAAGGAATGTTTAGTTCTTAAATGACACAAACATAACAAGTAAATACATGATGTATACAACTAATGCACATTAACCATAAACACCAAATATCAGATGAAATAATCAGCATTAAATACATCTGTATCAATCACCTAGATAAATATAATGTTTAAATACACGTATACTGCCGTCTAGTGGTAGAAAGGGTGAACTCGTGGTTTCTCTCCTTCACACCTCGAGTGAAGCAGCTTCTCACAGAAGAAGCTTTTTATAAAGTCTGCATACAAACTTGCTGTCACGTGATACATTCCATGAAACCATCGTCTGCGCTCTCCGAGCAGAGGGAGTCCTTCTAGTTCTCTCTGGATCTCTTCTTACTCGTTCCCGTGTCAGTGTGTTTGTGTTCAGCACAAATCTGCAGGTTGTGTGTGTGTGTTTTTTTTGTTGCTTTCTGTCCAAAGCTGTTCAGTTGGCCGACTGACGTCACACGTCAACTTCTGCTGCAGCCGACTGTCTGATATCCAGGGCTGTGGGTGTTTAGGCAGCCACTCGTTTCTTGCAAAAAAAATGTCGCAAATAAAAGGAGAGAATGAGTCGAGATGTTTCGTGTTGTTCAGTTTTATTCCAACAACACGGGGGGGGGGGGGGGGGGGGGGGGGGGACTTGAAGCGATTAAGGAATATGCAAGAACTTCAATCTACTTTCAGTTCTGCTTATTGATCATTTATAATTTGTTCTCAGAGGGCTGACAGAGCTCCGCCCCTTACATAACAGCTTCTGAGACAAACAGGAAACAGTTTGTTACTGTTCAGTTCTCAGTGAGAAGAGACTCCGACAGACAGACGGTAAGATTTACCTTCATTACAAAGCTGTGACTTCAACTGAGGACAGTTACAGGTAGAAGGACTAGAGTACTGCAGTAGTACTGATGTAGTTCTACCTGCTGCTGACTGAGAAAATACTTAGAACACAAAGTGAAAGTAACTGAGGCAACTTTACGCAGCAGGGAAAATGAAATCCTGTTTTAACGTGCTGTCTGCTGTGTTTTCAGCTTCACTCAGAGACTAAATGGCTTCCAGATCAGAGGAGGATCTCTGCTGTCCGGTCTGTCATGAAGTCTTTAGAGATCCTGTTCTTCTGTCATGTAGCCACAGCTTCTGTAAAGACTGTCTGAAGAGCTGGTGGAGACAGAAACCAACTCAGGAGTGTCCAGTTTGTAAGAGAAGATCTTCAAAGAATCCACCTTTAAACCTGGCGTTAAAGAACCTGTGTGAGTCCTTCTTACTGGAGAGAGATCAGAGAGCTTCAGAGCCTCTCTGCAGTCTGCACTCTGAGAAACTCAAACTCTTCTGTCTGGACCATCAGCAGCCAGTGTGTGTCGTCTGCAGAGATTCAGAGAAACACAGCGACCACAGATTCAGACCCATCGATGAAGCTGCTCGACAACACAAGAAGAACCTTCAGGAAGCTCTGGAGCCCTTAAAGGAGAAGTTAAAGGTTCATGAAGAAGTTAAAGTGAAGTCTGATCAAACAGCAGAAGACATGAAGGTCCAGGCCCGACGCACAGAGAGGAAGATTAAGGAGCAGTTTAAGAAGCTTCACCAGTTTCTAGAGGAGGAAGAGGAGGCCAGGATGGCTGCACTGAGGGAGGAAGAGGAGCAGAAGAGTCAGATGATGAAGGAGAGGATGGAGGCTCTGAGCAGAGAGATAGCAGCTCTTTCAGACACAGTCAGAGCCACAGAGGACGAGCTGAGAGCTGAAGACGTCTCATTCCTGAACAACTACAAGGCTGCAGTGGAAAGAGTCCAGCAGCGCCCCCTGCTGGAGGATCCACAGCTGCTCTCAGGAGCTCTGATAGACGAGGCCAAACACCTGGGCAACCTGACCTTCAACATCTGGAACAAGATGAAGGACATGGTCTCCTACGCTCCTCTGATTCTGGACCCAAACACTGCTGGTCCAGAACTCATCCTGTCTGAAGATCTGACCAGTGTGAGACGAGGAGAGAGACAGCAGCTTCCTGATAATCCAGAGAGGTTTGATAAACGCAGCGCTGTTCTGGGCTCTGAGGGATTTAACTCAGGGACTCACAGCTGGGATGTCGAGATTGGAGACAGTATAAACTGGAGACTGGGTGTGTTAGCAGAGTCTGTACGGAGGAAGGGAGACATACTGTCTGGATTATTGAGAATAGGGTTCTATGAGGGTGGATACTCAACATGGTCACCACCAGGTCCATCCACTTATCTCTTTGTGCCGAAGAAGCTCCAGAGGATCAGAGTGAATCTGGACTGGAACAGAGGAAAGCTGTCGTTCTCTGATCTTGATACTAACACACACATACACACCTTCACACACACTTTCACTGAGAGGATGTTTCCATACATTCACACAAGAGATAAAGTGAAGATATCACCACTGAAGGTCTGTGTGTCAAAACAACAGGTCTGAGAGAGACTTTAGTCTGAACATGGAGATTATCAGTTATTGACCTTCTTAAAATGTACCTCCTGTGTCTCTATGTTTTTACTTTTCAGCAGCAAACTGTAACAGGAAACTAGAGATGCACTAATCTGATCTGTCAGTATTTTTTCAGACCTCCGGTAAGAAGTGAACCTCCGTCGTACGACTGAAAACCCAGGGTTAACCCTGACGTCCCCTCGCTTACCCCAAATCCTGCTCCGTAGTTCAGGTTGGAAGAAAAAGTGGCATATAAACACAGAAATGAGATGATGAGAAATCAAGACACATGTGATCAGAAACCTGGATGTTGTTAGAATCATAATAACTGTAAATAACCAGGTTTCTTATGATCCATGTAAACAAAAATATACGAGCAACCAACTTTCCTTCTTTTATGATAATTTCAGTAAGCTGTAAGAAGATATCAATTAAGTTTCTCTGCTGACTGAATGACTGAGATTACTTTGATCGGACAAAACAAAAGATATTTTATCATATAAATAAAGTTTTGCCTCTTCGTGACAACAGATGGGTCGAGATCTTTTTTGAGTTTTCATTCATGTATTTGTGTTATAAACTATATTTACAGGCTCTGTCTTCACTGACTGTTACCTGTCATGTTATTGTAGTTTGTTCTGTCTATAACTGGAGACACGTTGTTGTTGTTATGTATATATTGATCTGTATGAAGTGTGGCTTATGTGAATGAAATGTAAAGAGAAATGTGATGCCAAATCAAATAAAGGAAAATTATGAACAAAGAAAATAAAACAGTGGTGATTATTATACAAACTGTAGATCTGATACCAGTGATCATAATTAAAATATATAGTGGTCATATCTTCATGTGTTGTGTTCATTAAAATGTTCATCAGTCTGATTGTAAAGATACAGTCTGGTCTGGAGTTATATATGTATATATATATATATATTTATTTAAATTAAAAGGGATTACTAAACTCACTCTGTCAATATCAGCAGTGAGGCTTCCTACTCTCATCCCAACCATTTCAGAATCAGTTTCAAACTGGCCCAGTGCTCACTAGATAAACCAGCAGAACCAGGTGATCCATAAAAGTAAAGATGCAATCCTCAGGTCACCATGCCGAAACTCTCAACTCATGGGCTGCACCCTTTGTCAACCTTCTCCAGCTTCATAAAACATAGACTGGATGGATAAACACCTATGACCGTTCCAGCATCTTTGAACAGGTAAAACATTCCCTCATTACTGAAGAGTTGATCAACCACGACTGCCCCACAATGTCAAGTCTTCAGCATTTCAGTAGCAATCTCATCCACCCCAACACCTTGAGACTGTGGTGCTTTTAAACTACCTCAGGTCTTTGTCAGATAATTAGTAAATAAGGTTACAACTGTTCCTCAGAGTGATCCTTCTACCATCACACAATATCTTTAGTCCAGGTCAGCAGATCTCATCTTCTGAGAAACAGCGAGGGCAAAGCTCTGCCTCCCCCTCTGGAGTCGTCAGACATTTTGCTTGAACCTCTTTGAGGCCAACTGAAAGTCTTTCTCCATGGCCTCCCTAAACTATTCCTCTTCATTCATTCAACATCTTCCTCCTGATACCCGTCTGTGACTTCAGGAGTCCAATGGACCAACAAAGCCTGAAAGAACTCCTTCAGCTTGACGGCCTCTTTCACAAGCAGCTTCTTTGGATAACAACAGGCACCAAAGTTGATATTTATGTATATTGTGTATTGTGTATTTTCCCCCCATTTCTTGTTCTTTGATGTATAATTATGGAATCTTTCAATAGTCACCTTACAATCTACATTTACAGCACATTGAACTCTCCTGTTTCTGTAACACAATGGAGACGCTTTAACACCATCTGGTTTTGTGTGATCTTTGCTCAACATTATTACATTACAATGTGAGAAATAACCTTTGAAATCAAAATCCTGCAACACTTCACTGATCAAAGTTCCATCACAGCTGAATGATATTTTATGAGCTCCATGAAGATAAAAATGTCCCGTACGATATAGATGAAATAACACCTGTTAATCATCACCTCGTATTAGAACGAGGTGATGGAACTTTGGAATGAAACACACCCCTGTGTTACAGGTGAAGCGTTTATCAGAGGAGGAGTGACAAAGCTCCACCCCTCACCTGACTCACCTGAGACAAACAGTTTGTGATTCTTCCTCGCTAGAGAGACACAGACTGAGAGAGAGACGATCAGATTCACCTTCAGACCAAACTAACAACTTCCTCTGAGTGAGTTCATCTACAGGAGAGAAAAGAGGAAAACTACAACACTGCTGCTTCAACCTGCTGACGCTCCACACACTGAATGTGAGTTTGACTAAAAACAGTGAAGTTAGTAGAGGAGGGAGGAGAGCCATGACTGATGTACTTTCTGTGTTTTCAGCTTCACTCAGAGACTAAATGGCTTCCAGATCAGAGGAGGATCACTGCTGTCCGGTCTGTCATGAAGTCTTTAGAGATCCTGTTGTTCTGTCATGTAGCCACAGCTTCTGTAAAGACTGTCTGAAGAGCTGGTGGAGACAGAAACCAACTCGGGAGTGTCCACTATGTAAGAGAAGAACTTCAAAGAATCCACCTTGTAACCTGGTGTTAAAGAACCTGTGTGAGTCCTTCTTACAGGAGAGACATCAGAGAGCTTCAGAGACTCTCTGCAGTCTGCACTCTGAGAAACTCAAACTCTTCTGTCTGGACCATCAGCAGCCAGTGTGTCTCGTCTGCAGAGATTCCGAGAAACACAGCGACCACAGATTCAGACCCATCGATGAAGCTGCTCGACAACACAAGAAGAACCTTCAGGAAGCTCTGGAGCCCTTAAAGGAGAAGTTAAAGGTTTATGAAGAAGTTAAAGTGAAGTCTGATCAAACAGCAGAACACATGAAGGTCCAGGCCCGACGCACAGAGAGGAAGATTAAGGAGCAGTTTAAGAAGCTTCACCAGTTTCTAGAGGAGGAAGAGGAGGCCAGGATGGCTGCACTGAGGGAGGAAGAGGAGCAGAAGAGTCAGATGATGAAGGAGAAGATGGAGGCTCTGAGCAGAGAGATAGCAGCTCTTTCAGACACAGTCAGAGCCACAGAGGACGAGCTGAGAGCTGAAGACGTCTCATTCCTGAACAACTACAAGGCTGCAGTGGAAAGAGTCCAGCAGCGCCCCCTGCTGGAGGATCCACAGCTGCTCTCAGGAGCTCTGATAGACGAGGCCAAACACCTGGGCAACCTGGCCTTCAACATCTGGATCAAGATGAAGGACATGGTCTCCTACACTCCTGTGATTCTGGACCCAAACACTGCTCGTCCAGACCTCATCCTGTCTGAAGATCTGACCAGTGTGAGACGAGGAGAGAGACAGCAGCTTCCTGATAATCCAGAGAGGTTTGATAAACACTCGTCTGTTCTGGGCTCTGAGGGATTTAACTCAGGGAGTCACAGCTGGGATGTCGAGGTAGGAGACAGTACACGCTCATCACTTGGTGTGTTAGCAGAGTCTGTCCAGAGGAAGGGAAACATACAGTCTGGATTATGGAGAATATTGTTCTATGAAGGTAAATACTCAGTATGGTCACCATCAGCTCCAGTCACTGATCTCAAAGTGCAGAAGAAGCTCCAGAGGATCAGAGTGAATCTGGACTGGAACAGAGGAAAGCTGTCGTTCTCTGATCCTGATACTAACACACACATACACACCTTCACACACACTTTCACTGAGAGGATGTTTCCATACATTACTACTTCAGATAAAGTGAAGATATTACCACTGTGTCAAAACAACAGGTCTGATAGACTTTAGTCTGAAGGTGGTGATTAGTAAACAACTCTTCACTTCTTAAAAGTGAATATGAGTCCATCTATTTATGTAGATTGTGTACATGCACGAGAAAACAAATGATGAATTCAGTTTAAACTTTATTGATCTCTGTCTGTCAGATATTTGCAGTTTTAAGTAACAAGACCTCAAAGAATTGATGATGTGTGTTTGATAGAAACACTTTAAACTCTAACATACGATGCTACCAGTGATAATCAATCAATCAGACCTCTGATCAGGTTATGTAACGTGGAAACATGATATTGGAGAATTTTAAAGTTTCAATAGAAGAACACAAGTTTAATGTTTTAACGTGATGGTTTTCAAAGTAAAGTATCAACTAATATTTAATCATGTTTGTAAGAATAAAATGATTTTGATCTTTCTTTGCTTCTATAATAAAGGGGTTAACAAAACTAAAGTGTTGTATTGTTTCATGGTGTACACAAACTCAGCAGGTAGAGCGGGACGTCCACTGATCGCAGGGTCGTGGGTTCGATTCCCAGCTCCTCCTGTCCTTGATTACCAACATTTATAACTACATTGTTACCAAATGGAAAAGATTGAAAAGCATTCAATGGCAATCCAAAATGTGTTCTTATTAAAGGCTTATAAGTAACCTATAAAACAATATATATTAACCATTATTACAGTTATTAAGTACAACTTATGAATCATCTGTGAAGGATGTTTTATTAGAAAGTAGAACCAAAATCTTTATCAGCAGATTAACTTGTGATTATAGCTGTCAAATAAATACATATGTTGTAGTGGAAGTATAAAGTAACAGCAAATAAATACACTGGAATAAGTTGAACTAAAGCAAAGTTTTGTCACGAACACTCTCGTCATAGATTTTTCACCATTTATTGCAACAAATGGAAATACAAATTTTCAATCGCTTTCAGTGGATCTTTGGTTTTCACTGCAGAGAGGAAGACCCAATTGCTTCAGGTATGCTTGAGTGCACTAATGCATCGGGTAGTAAACAGAACTAAATCATACATAACTCGCATCACAGGTCAAAAGCAGATTTAAATAGGTGAGCTTAAAGTGCAGTTTTGAAAGTTGCGAGTGACGGAGAATGTCTGAGGTGCTGGAGGAGAAAGTTCCAGAGGGAGGGGGCAGCAATAGAGAAGGCCCTGATACATAATAGTCATTGTGGAGGTTTGTTTATGGCTTTTTGCCGGTTCCACCTACAGTCTTTGGGCATATCTATGAGTTACACTCGTCTTCTTTTTGTTTCTTTACAGTACATTTTATTTGTACGCCCTCTGGGGTTTCGGAGAATAATGCAGCACAGAGAGTATCAATGAGTCTTTACATACCTGGAGCTTGTGCGCTGTCTGCAGAGGAGAAGCACGAGTACAAACAAAGCTTAAAGTGGAGGTATTGGGGTCCAGGTCGGAGTCTTCATGCCAGACAGTGATTTATTGAGGTCTGAGGGGAAGATTAGGGAGAACCGGGAGAAGAACCGACCTATTTCAACCAGTTGGTTGTAGATGGTCTCATGTTTTTCTTTGTAGAATGAAAGATCCGTAAGCTGATTCATGGAGGTTTGTTCAGGACGGACATCGGAGATAATGATATCACAGGAAAGTGTACGTCAAAAACATGTGTTTCATGTCTGTGTGGTCAGATTTGACTAATTTACAACAGAGAGAAGGAATTTGATTTTTGGCTATGACCTTGTTAAAGCAGCGTTACTGTGGCCCCATGGACTGTGGCCCCTCACTGTTATAAACTATAATACAGCCATAATATATATATATATATATATATATATATATATATATATATATATACATAAAAATCAAAACCAATAAATGATTAGAAGCAGAGAAACAACAAAATTAGCCCAAATTAAGATAGTAATAATTTAATATTTATTGTTAAAAATGAACTATCTACAGTCTTTCACAGTTACTAAAGCAGGCACGTTCTGAAAATAACATTCTGCTGCATTTGATTGAGGACAGCAAGAGATCAAATATAAAATACTCTTCAGAAAATATTTGTTTCTCATAAAGTTTGATAAAAGACAAACCAGCAGAAATGTCAGTCATTATGAACATTTTCATCACTTTAAAAATGCAAAGTGACATTACAACATGTAACGAGGGAAATCACAGCAGGTTACACATTAAAGTCATCAAATTCAAACTTCAAGACACTTTCACAGCTGACTTGAATTACACTGAAAATAACTGCTGTGTATTTATGTTTTTTAATAATCTTGCTTGTTAATCAGAGGACACATTTCACCGCGACACATAAATCTAACAAATTTGGGACAAAAGAGGAAACAAACTGTTTCACACAGATCTCTGAAATGATATAGAATATATGAACTTTACACTAACAGATATGAGACATTAATGGCCTTTGTGTTCAGAGACGTAACATAGAGGAAAACTTGTTATGTTCCGATATTGACCTAAAATAATATTTGAATTCGATGTGGGGCTGCAACTTACAGTTATTTTCATTTTTTTAATAAATCTTTCAGGTATTCTCTCAATTAATCATTCAAGCTGAAATCTTCAAATGTTTTTAACCAACAGTCCAAAACACCGGCTGAATATCTATCATCAGAATCATTATAACTGTATTTTAACTGCTACTGTGTAAAGAGAATACTGCTGTTAAAAAGAACCTGATTTGTTTAAGGTGTTTGCTAACCAAATGTTATTGCACTTTTGTTCAAATAGCAGTACTTTCAAAATAAAAGTGCGCAATACACTACTTTTGAATTCATTATTGAATTTTGCGCATAACAATGCAATTAATCGCAAAAAAATCATGCGATTAATCACGATTAAAAATTTTAATCGTTACCCAGCACTAATTAAAATATATATATATTTATAGTTGAGCATCAATAGACAGTTTTTCTTTGACAACAAACATCGTTGGACGGCAACTAATTAACAGCGAAGAAAACGAGCGGATAAAGTGTGCAGAGGATCGTCACCACGGAGCTCCAGATTGATGGACGGAAGACTTTCTCACCACTCTGCTGCTGATTCTGCTCCATTCGTGTCCACAAGACTCCTCGTTTCATGTCACAGAAAGTCCACCTGTTGTTGTTGGCGATTAGAGAATCAGCTGGTGCAGGGAGGGGGGGGCTCCGACTGGACCAGCAGGCAGCAGCACTGGACTCAGCCCATGTAGGAGTAGCTCCAGTCTGTGAGGGGGACGTGGGTCTGCTTGACCACCTGCGGCGACGTCCATCTCAGGACGTAGTGTGGACCTCCGGGTTTGTCATTCGTTCCTTGATAGAGAGGAAAGTTCAGTTTATATTTATTTATTTATTCTGAATATATTAAGAGTAAATCCAACTCTGACGTGTCCAACATGAAGCTAAACAATGTATCCAGTAGAATACTCTCCACAGACCTAATAAACAAGAAAACTATCCTCATGAACTGAAAATCAAGACGTAAAATCAGTATTACAAATCTACTAATCCAACACATACAAAAATAAAAAAACACTGACTGTGATTTAATTTGGAATACATTTGTTAAAACCCTTAACTCTTACATTTTACACAAACGTCACTAATCAACTCTTTCTGCCTGGTCACCATCCACAATAAAGATACACACCATCATTGGTGTATGTATATATATATATATATATATATATATATATATATAGAATTATTCTAATTCTAATTATTCTTTATTAATTATCGTTGTAATAATACTTAATACATTTTATTGATATTAAAACCAACTGTTACCTGAAGTTCTGGCTCCACCAAATGGCTGCTGAGCAACAACGGAGCCGGTGCATTTATCGTTCACGTAGTAGTTCCCCGCAGCGTTTCTCAAGACTTTAGCGGCCTCGTCAATCACATTCCTGCAAAACACAAACAAACATGTTATGAATGAATCACAACAAACTCTGCAGCGTTTTCTAAGTGGATTTATATATTTTTTCTCCGTTATGTCCTGAACGATGAGTTAAAACATGCCTAGACTCCTGATAAAAAACGTGTCCCTCTAAGTCTCCCGATGAATCCTGGTCCCCGTCTTACACATGCATGTGTATGTGTGTGTGTGTGTGTGTGTGTGTGTAGATAAACGTGTCTCACTGGTCCTGAGCGAACACTGCTCCCGTCAGAGCGTAGGGAGACGTGTTGTCTATCAGCTGCAGCACCTCTTTGTAGTCGTTCTCTGGATACACATAAACGGCAAGAACGGGCCCGAAGATCTCCTGCACGACACAAAAAACACAACGAATGTTTGTAACATAACGTACACTCTGCCGTGTGTGTGTGTGTGTGTGTGTGAAGATGAGCGGTCTGCACCTCGCTCATGATGGCGTCCCGCGGGTCCGTGGTCTCGATGATGGTCGGCTCCACAAAGTAACCCTTGCTGTTGTCATAGTTTCCGCCAGCGACGATTTTCAAACCGGAGGAGGACTTGGCGCGGTCGAGCCACATCTTTATCCGAGCAAACGACTGCAGGAGGACACGGAAGAGGGAGTGCAGTGAGTATAAAACACAAAGAACACAATAAAAAGAGGACTTTATTTTGAAATAGCGGTAGAAGGAAGCTCCACCTTGTCGTCGATCACAGCCGAGAGGAAGGTGCCGAAGTCTTCAACAGGCTGAAGGACAGAAACATAATTAATCATTAACAACGTTGATGGGTTTCGATTCCCGGTATTAAACGGGCACCAAAGTATTGATGAGCTTCTTTTTAACGTTCTGGTGTAATTTATCGTCACACTGTTGCATCTCTTCTGCTCTGTGTCGGAGCTGAGCTCCTACAAGCACACGCAGTACTTTAGTAGTACTCACACCTCCCACAGTGAGCTACTGTGTACTTAGTACTTTAGTAGTATCCATGTCTAATACTGTGAGCTGCTGTGTACTTAGTACTTTAGTAGTATCCACATCCAATACTGTGAGTTGCCGGTGAATGTAGTACTTTAGTAGTACTCACGTCTCCCACTGTGAGCTGCTAGTGAACGTAGTACTTTAGTAGTACTCACGTCTCCCACTGTGAGCTGCTAGTGAACGTAGTACTTTACCAGTACTTTAGTAGTACTCACTTCTCCCACTGTGAGCTGCTAGTGAACGTAGTACTTTAGTAGTACTCACGTCTCCCACTTTGAGCTGCCGGTGAATGTCCAGCAGCTGATCCCTGATCTGCGGCCACAGGCTGTCCGGTACGTACATCCTGGAGCAGGCGGAACACTTCTGACCTCCGTACTCGAAGGCTGAGCGGATCGTTCCCTTCACCACGCTCTCCACTTCCGCAGACTTGTGGACAAAGTGGAAGTTCTTCCCGCCGCACTCTGAAAGTGTGAACAGAAAACTCTTCTCTCAACATGTGTTAAAGGAAAGACAGACTCTGGCTCTGATCTGGAGTCAGTTTGACTTCAATCAGATCATCGGTGTCTTTGAAATCCCTTCTTCAAAAGGTTCTTTTACAGGAAACCGCTTATGAATATTTCATTTGTTGCTGGATTTAATCATCCCTCTCTGGCCATTATATTTTATCCTCTAGTGTTATGTTTATTATGGTTTTATGACCCTTCTGTTTGTGTTCTTTTCTATTATTTTATATCTGATATTTTCTGTTCAGCACTTTGTTACCTAGTTAAGAGACGTGATAAATAAATAAAGTTTATTATTACGAGAAATGTCAAGCTTACGTTTTATTTGATGTACGTTTAGTATATATTGAAGAACGTATCGACTGTTCAACATTTGGTTGAATCCTCTCCTCATGATAAATATATATATTTATTTTCTGTCAGTGTGTATGAACCATCACTCTCTGTTTTCTGACTGATTGTCTCGTTTCAGAGGTTCTGCTCACCTCCTGCCAGTCGAGGGAAAGTCCTGTAGGAGTCCAGGTTCTGAGCGACCTGCTTCCAAAGACGCTTGAATGTCCTAAAAAAACCCCAAAAACAAGAAGAGCTTAATTTAAAGCATTTATATGGTGTGATAGATAGATACACATACACATACACACACATCACAGGATTAACAAAGCCATATTACAGACACTGTGATGCCATATTAACATTAAGCTTTAACATTTATCTTATATGACTTTAAAGGGATATGACTGATATTTTGAAGTGTGGTTGTGTGAGGTACTTTTCCATAGTCAGTGTGTTGCTACAGTATATAATACGTTCACCTCTTTACTTTGCTGTCAGACAGACCTTTCTGACGGGAAACTGGTAGTGATTATTTTTTTTAGGCGTCTAAAATACGTAATAAAAGACTTGAAACAATCCGAACTATCCCTTTAAGTTGCAGTGTTTACAAGGCCTGAACAAGAAGAAGATACATTTCAGTTAATGAGTTTCCCCTTCAATGACACACCGAGTCATATTTTAACCAGGTAAAGCAGCATGTGTTGTGGTTCATGTCTGTGCAGCAGCTCAAAGTGCAAAGTGGCGATGAAGTTTTAAACGAATAGAGCTGGTGTTTAAGCCAAACTTTTATGCACATCTGAAAACACAACTCCCAGTAAAAGAGATCTCCTTACGGGACGCTGCCGGTGAAGTTGATGCCCGCCAGGTGCTCAGAGGAGGTGACGGCGTCTCCGAACACGGGACCGTCGGCTGGTAGGAACTGGATAATGTTTGGCGGGAGGCCGCACTCCCTCAGGACTTTGTAGACGGCGTAGCTGGCAGACATGGCGGTGTCGCTGGGCTTCCACAGCACCACGTTACCCTGAACAAAAAACAGACGGCAACACGCCTTCAGTGAGAATCTCTTTGTATATTGATCGTCCAAAAGACGCCGGAGTATGCCCTCTGTATTGAATGCATTCCTCCTGAGCTGAATCACAGAAGATGACATAATCACACTCACCATCACAGCAGGAGTTCCTGCCAGGTTTCCACCAATAGCGGTGAAGTTAAAAGGAGCCACGGCTGCTACAAACCCCTGAGGGGGAAAGAATGTAGATAAACAGGAAGTGAATATACATTTATTTATTGGACAATGTTATAAAAAGCTCTGCAAACACCCAGTCCTGACATATAATCAAACAAAACACTGATTTTGTTCCATTTAAAGAACAATAACACTAATTCTGGGTTATTTATTCAGACCGTAAACAAACATTTATTAATAAGTTCATAAATAACCTCCAGCCCACGATACAGCATGGTGTTCGTGCTTCCCTCGGCGTCGAGCGGCTGCTGTTTCTCCAGCTCGACGGCATGTTTGGCGTTAAATCTGAAGAAGTCAATCAGCTCTGCAGCGGCGTCGATCTCCGCCTGGACCACCGTCTTACCCTGCGCCACAAAGACAGATAAACAATTAAATATCAATGCATACAAAAGGGTTTTTTCATCACAGGCGAGTGTGTTTAACGGTGCCTCGCTACGTTGTTTGGGTTGCGTTCAAAAGGATAAGTTTGAATTCAAAACCGACTTTTGGAGAAAGTGACGTCGGGCTGAGCCATTAATCACATTTAAAAACAGACATTGTGATGTAATAGAACGCCGTTTTTTTAAACCTGCGATTTAAAGAGGAAAAAATAAACAATCGCAATATTGTCTAAAAATGACAAGTGTGATTATTTTCCCATGTTGTTCGGCTCTAAAGTGACGGCGCCAGACCCCCAGAGAGTTTGCCCCCCGTGTCTCCTGTACCTGCCCGATCATGGTCTTGGCGAGGACCTCGGCTCTCTTGGGTCCAGCGATGACATCGGCGGCCTTGAAGAGGACCTGGGCTCGGTCCTGGACGGGCTTCAGGTCCCACTCTCTCCTCGCTGCCACGGACGCCAGGATGGCTCTGTTGATCAGCTCCTGTCACGTTCAGGATAGAGGCCTTTATGTTTATAATATTAACATCATTTCAAAGTCCCACATTTGGTACAATTAAGCTTATAAAAGTTAGTTATTGGGGTTTGTTAAAATAGTTAAAACCAGTTATAAAATATGAAAATAGCATCTTTACACTACGTGTAAATACACCAAAGATAATGATAAATGCAGCCCAAAGATCTAGAACATCTTTTATAATAACTTACCGTGTCAGCATAACAGAACTTTGCCACTTTATGGGAGTGATTGAACGGCTTTGAAAGGAAACAAAGAAAGTCAATGAGTTATGACATTGCCAAGGAAAAATAACGCCGCCGTGTGAGCAGTGTTCTTGTTCTCTACGGTGTTCCTCAAGGTCTCTGGGTGTTATTGTGGTATTTTTTACCAGTTTTATGAATTTCCAATTGTGTGGTGGAACGGCGTCAACCGTACAAAATGCTGAAACAACTTGTGAGACATTGAGACATGGTTCTTATCATCATAAGGTTCTGAGCCCCTAAACACTTTAAACTTTCAACATTTGAATAGGCGACTAAACCAAAACACGATGTTTATTACAGACATACGACTAAAACACCTTCAACGCTCTGCTGAGCTGCAGCTCAAATGAAGAATTACAGATGATTTGTACCACTTCTATGAGGCATGTACGGTTGACCTGCTATCGCCCCCTAAAAATAAAAATAAGACATAAATGGGTCTGTGTGGGTCTCTTCGGGTTCACTACAGTCGTTTCTAACAGTGAACGTGAATGAATGCATGTTTGAATAATGATGCCAGTAGTGATACGTTCTGTTGACTTTTACTCACGGATAGCTGATATCTGATGTCTTTGGTCCACACGTGTTCGTCTCCGACCACGCACGGGATCTCCTCCGTCTTCCCCTTCAGACTGTCCAAGGCCTACGGCGGGAACAATCCAGACGCATGATCAGAAGTCATTACATCAACTCTTAGGTCCGTCTTTGGGATTGTTTCAGGTGAACAAACCTTCAGCAGCTCTTTTCTTTCGGCGCTCCCCTCGGTGAAACCAAGGATCGGCTCATTCTTCACCTCCACCGCCGCACAAGGGAACGTTTTGAACCTTCAAAAACACAAACAAACGCAAAACTGTGTTTAATGCAACTATAAAAACAGTCAGTCAAACTCCGTGTACTGTATTATATAATCCAGCAGGGAAGCAGGTTCAGCTGGGCCTCTGACCTGAATTGGCCTTAAACTGGCCATAAAGGTCTGGGCCGTGGTGGAGGATGTTCAACTCCTTTAATGAATACACGGGATCAAACATAACTAAGATCATGAACTGCATGTTTCCCAGTCATAGACTTTGTCCAGCCACTTGAGTTGAAGCTGTAATAAGTTTAACAGCTTCAGCATGAACTTAAACTACATTTAGAGCTCCGGAAAACTGCTAAGATGAATCCGGAGAGACTTTAAAACATTAATGATGCAGATTTTTTAATTTGGACTGCGATGTTGTTAAGTTACGCCTGTTTGACAGGTCTGTAAATGAGTAGAAACAGGTCTGGAGTTCCTTTAACAGCTGTTGTTAATAGTAGATTAAGCTGCTGGTTCGACAGATTTACATGAAATTATTCAAAACGGGAACAATAGACTAAACTCGCTCACATGACTTGTAATCCTTTCTGCTGCTCTGCCTCTTTTCAAGCATAACATTCTCTGGTGTTAGTCTGAAAAGTGGAGATTTGCTGTTTTGTTTTGTTTTTAGAGTGTCAGTCAGACAAAACAATGGATTTAAAATATGTCAAGTCGAGCTTTAGTGACTTAATTTGATGAGTCACTTCAGTCTTAATTTTTCTGATGAACAATTCAAGTCTAGATTCATCACAGCTTGAACTCCGGTGTCCTCTCTCTCTCTTCATGTATGATTAACTACACTGGAGTGAACCTTATAAACTGAAGGTCACAGGAGGGGGGGGGGGGGCAGACAGGCCAGCTGGTGGCATGATAGGTTTTCTCATACATACGAGGTTCGCTCAAACGCAACCAAATCTCTCTCTGAAGCCTGAACACTGAGGGAGAAAGACAACAAACTCTCTTTTAACAGATGTCCCAGAAAAATCAAACATTTGTTCTTTTCCTCGGAATCAGCCGGCGGTTCTGAGAAGCAAGAGAAGAAGAAGAAGAAGTAGTAGTAGAGTTGTATCCAAGTGTTAGTGTTACTGGTGTTACTGGTGCACCCACTGCCACATACTGTACCTCATGAGCCTTCTTTACTGGCAGATAATAACCCAAACCCACCACACGTAAGGATGCCAATGTATTTGTACGATTGTTTAGCCTGTGAGCGTCGGTATGCTGGTTAGGAGTCCTGTCCTGGTGCTAAAGCTTTATTCAGGATGAGACGTTTACAGGAAACGTGGATATTCACCCCCCAGTTAGTCTCACATAGCTACATTCATCTGTTTTACTTTGTTTTAGGGCTACGAAATAAGAATGATCCCTGTGAGACAGCAAATGTTCTTCACATATTCTCTGCATGGGAACACAAACTGGGACGTGAATAACCGGGTTTAGATGTACTCCGAACATGTATGGTAACTTTGCATCCCTTTGTAAGTGTTTTGCATCTATTTTTGGTCATTTTAAATCTCTTTGTTATTGTTTTGCGTATCTTTCTTGGTAGTTTTGTGTCACTTTTTGGTATTTTGTTTCCGTTTATTTGTGGTTGTTTTGTGTTTCTTTGTAGTTGGGGGGTGGGACTGAATAACCATGTTTTTAGATGTACTCCAAATATGACCAACAACCAGGATACGGCTCATAAACCAGGAGACCAGTGAGCATGTTTACACACTAACACATGTCAAGACAATAGTCACAACTTTACTAGTTAACTAGCAATAACGCTGTAAGTAAGTCTGACTAGTTAACTAGTCAAGTCAAAGAGCATTCCAGCGGGTTAACTGGTGAGCATTTTGACTAACCGTCATATATTAATGGATATAGAATAAATGCTCAAACAGTGTTATTCATATGAAGCTAAAAGCAGCTACTTTAGCTACTTTCACCTGCTGCACTCACAGATTAGAGTTTATTATTAACGTTACATAACGTAAACCAGACTAACGGTTGAGGTTAACGTCAAATTACGTGTCAGCACCGACACATTAAGAAGTATTTAAGAATAGTAACAGGTGCTGGAGTGTCTTTAAGTTTAGCATTAGCTGACAGGTCGTCAGGTCGTCAGGTCGTTGTCGAGGTGAAGGAGTCTCGTGAAGGAGTCTCGTGCGTTGGTACCTACCCCCTCCAAGACTGGCTCACAGCCGCCCTCACGCGCAGCATGTTTTTATCCGAAAGGTGAAAAAGTACCAGTGAAAGTACTCTCCAATACTGCTGACCAGATATCGATACCTGATCAGATACAGCTCAGACAGTATTGACTGACTAACTAAACTAGCGTGTAAAGATACGACAACATGACCCGCCCTGAATCAGAGGCCGAGTGGGGCGGGCCATAGACGGGGTCGTAATATTTTATGGTATTAACGCTAACGTTTATTGTTGAATACCAGATTCCCGCTCATTGCTTTCCAATTAATTTAATAATAAGCATTTTAACGTTTTAATGAACGTAAGGATATACGTTTATTTTTTTGTAAACGTCCTCCCCATCCTGCGAAATGGTACCTTCCACGGGCGGGTCTGCGACCGGCCAATCAGCGGACATTTAAAATGTCCTCAGCCAATCACAGGGCCACATGTCAAAGTTCTATTTCTGAGCAGCCTCTTGAACTTTCGATCTCGTCTACACTGACTTCATTCATCACCGCCGAGTAGTTATGAATTAATTCAGACATATTCATCGAGATACACAGTGTAACACGGTCAGGATCGGAGAAGAACATTATAATAATAACCGATAATAAATGGTTAAATGTATGTACACCTGCACCTTTTCCCGGATTACCTGACCATATATTCTTCTCTATGTAATATTGCTGTTCTATATATTATTATATTACTACATTTCAACTCATAATACATCTTATATCTCCCATGCTATATCACAATGTACCATTTTGTATTGATATCAGTTCTGTTTATTTATTTAACTTTCTCTATTTATCTGTATTTGTGTCCTTGTTCTGCTGCTGCAACAACCGAATTTCCCCTTTTTTCATTTTTATCTTATCTCATAAAATATGTTATAGACATTATATACGTCATCAAAATGATGTGCAGTACAATGTACCATTTGTATAATATACTGCCAATAGTATTCAACTATAAAGTCGAAGGTAATGCATTGTACAAATTGAATATCTTATTTTTAGGGAACCGCTCTGAAATCTAAGGTGGTTTGGAACATTTTATTATTGTTAATATTATTATTAGTCCTCAGGGTTTTGTACTCGTTTTCTTCATATCTCCATTATTTGTAGGTCATGGAGCCAATAATTATCTGTCATGACACAGAATGACCACAAGACAGAGTCATAAACTTCTGACTGAAAGACATTTCAGAGATATATTTCAGAATAACATGTTTTAACCAGTTTGTTGTTGGGCTCCTGTTGCCTCAATGTTCACAGGAACTAAGACATCTGTCCAGTTTTCTTGGAAGTTAATTTGGGAAGGTGCACGGTGATCTTTTTTTTCAGTATCAAAGTAATCTGTAGAGGAACATTGCAAACAGGAGCTAATAGCTAATTGAGCACAGTTTTAAATGGAGACTCTTTGACTAAATATTAACAAATATTGATTAAAAGACCTACATTTGTAGCAAATGCTCCTTTTGTCTTGTAATTTATGAAATTAACGTAGATGGAGCTTCTGACCCAACTGGATGAACACCTCATGAATACGACGCACGAGAAATATTAATATTTTCTTTAATGATCACTTGATAATTCTGAACATGGACGGATTATGAGACAGTGGGCCCCTGGTCACCGACTAGCTTACCTCCTCTCACATAAGAACAAGAGCCACAGATTTAAAGAGGGCTTTGTAATCGTTTTGTGCTGTCTTTTTGTAGTTTTGCATCTCTTTGAAGTCATTGTGCATCTCCTTTTTGGTCGTTTTGTATCTTACTGTAAGTGTTTTGCATTTCTGTGTGGTCATTTTAAATCTTTGTTTTTGTTTTGTGTCTCTTTCTGGTAGTTTTGCATCAAGCTCCACCTACTTCATGTAGATAATCGATCACACTACCCATTCAATATTTATTCCTCCACTCTTTGCATTCTTCTTTTTTAAACATTTATTAAAACAAGTTCCAAGTCTCACACAACTTTACATATACAAAGACATTTGGTATTAGAAAAAAAAACAGTTACAATACAAAGAATTCAGAGAGTTTTTATATGTACTGTCACATTCCTCCCAAATGATCCATGAATGTTTACAATATGTTCACTTTGCTAAGCACAATATAACAGAAGACCATCTTTCTAAATGAATGTACCTCCAGAGTTGCAGTCTGTTGTGTTTTCCGTTCAGTTCACCAGAGGTCAGCATTGTTTTCTTGTTCCCTCGCCTTAGCTTAGTGGTGACGTGAAGTCATGTGACCGAGGTGCAGTTCCTTTATAGCCTGACGTTAGCTCTTTACTTTTGCTGATTGCATTCAAAAATCACAAATGTGACATTCATTTGTCAAGAATATCATGCAGAACGAAAAGTAAGTATCATAAACAATATGGAATAATGCAATGCAATAATAAAAAATCTAATTGTAACAAAAAACACTGTTTTTGTGGAGGGAACCAGTATGAAAAGTCCTCATCCTGCAGCCCTCAGCTGGTCAAAGATTTGTGGCGTTGAGTGAGTTTATCACAATCACTTCATGAGCCATTAACACAAGAGCTCAGAGAATATATCATTTACCTAGAGAGACATTGACTAGAATCAACTCATGTGGTTCAAATGGTCTAAGTTAAGAAATTATCTTACTTCATTATTTTATCTTCCTAATAAACTTGAAGTTGAACAAAACCCTTAAAAAGTGTGAATCGGCTCCAACAGAGAGGACGAGATTTACTGTCGTTGGATTCTTTGGTGTCTTATAAAAGTCTCATCCTCTACTTCCAACCAACTTCTGTCCTAGTTGATCTTTGCATTCTTGTTTAATATTTACAGAACAAGTTGACATTTTATACTGTTTTATATGTATTTATTTACTTGTCTATTCTTTCAGGTTGTATGCACATTATAGTTAAATGTTTATTTTTATCTAGTTGTGTCTATCTCTATCTTCTTGTAAATTGTTATAGGAACTGTGTGAAACATTGAGAGCAACTTAAAACCACAGATTCCTTTATGTGTTCACTTGATTTTTGTCTTATTTTGATAATCAGGCAGGAAGTTCAGTTGAACAGACAGGAAGTTAAAGAAGCTCTGAAGACTTTTACTTCTCAGTTATACTGAACGTTAACCTCATTATTCTGCTCTACTCTTCTTTCACCCTTTATTTCCTGTTACTGTTTGCTACTGCAAATATCTGACGGACAAACAGATCAATAAAGTTTAAACTGAATTCATCATTTGTTTTCTCGTGCATGTACACAATCTACATAAATAGATGGACTCATATTCACTTTTAAGAAGTGAAGAGTTGTTTACTAATCACCACCTTCAGACTAAAGTCTATCAGACCTGTTGTTTTGACACACAGACCTTCAGTGGTGATATCTTCACTTTATCAAAAGTGTTAATAAATGGAAACATCCTCTCAGTGAAAGTGTGCGTGAAGGTGTGTATGTATGTGTTAGTATCAGGATCAGAGAACGACAGCTTTCCTCTGTTCCAGTCCAGATTCACTCTGATCCTCTGGAGCTTCTTCTGCACTTTGAGATAAGTGAGTGGAGCTGATGGTGACCGTGCTGAGTATTTACCTTCATCGAACCACATTGTCCATAATCCAGCCAGTATGAGTCCCTTCCTCTGGGTAGACTCTGCTGACACACCCAGTAACCAGCCTGTACTGTTTCCTACCTCGACATCCCAGCTGTGAGTCCCTGAGTTAAATCCTTCAGAGCCCAGAACAGACCAGTGTTCATCAAACCTCTCTAGATTATCAGGAAGCTGCTGTCTCACTCCAAAACTCACACTGGTCAGATCTTCAGACAGGATGAGGTTTGGACCAGCAGTGTTTGGGTCCATAATCACAGGAGTGTAGGAGACCATGTCCTTCATCTTGTTCCAGATGTTGAAGGTCAGGTTGCCCAGGTGTTTGGCCTCGTCTATCAGAGCTCCTGAGAGCAGCTGTGGATCCTCCAGCAGGGGGCGCTGCTGGACTCTTTCCACTGCAGCCTTGTAGTTGTTCAGGAATGAGACGTCTTCAGCTCTCAGCTCGTCCTCTGTGGCTCTGACTGTGTCTGAAAGAGCTGCTATCTCTCTGCTCAGAGCCTCCATCTTCTCCTTCATCATCTGACTCTTCTGCTCCTCTTCCTCCCTCAGTGCAGCCATCCTGGCCTCCTCTTCCTCCTCTAGAAACTGGTGAAGCTTCTTAGACTGCTCCTTAATCTGCCTCTCTGTGCGTCGGGCCTGGACCTTCATGTGTTCTGCTGTTTGATCAGACTTCACTTTAACTTCTTCATAAACCTTTAACTTCTCCTTTAAGGGCTCCAGAGCTTCCTGAAGGTTCTTCTTGTGTTGTCGAGCAGCTTCATCGATGGGTCTGAATCTGTGGTCGCTGTGTTTCTCTGAATCTCTGCAGATGTGACACACTGGCTGCTGATGGTCCAGACAGAAGAGTTTGAGTTTCTCAGAGTGCAGACTGCAGAGAGTCTCTGAAGCTCTCTGATCTCTCTCCAGTAAGAAGGACTCACACAGGTTCTTTAACACCAGACTAACAGGTGGATCTGACTTTGAAGATCTTCTATTACAAACTGGACACTTCCGAGTTGGTTTCTCTCTCCACCAGCTCTTCAGACAGTCTTTACAGAAGCTGTGGCTACATGACAGAACAACAGGATCTCTAAAGACTTCATGACAGATCGGACAGCAGAGATCCTCCTCTGATCTGGAAGCCATTTAGTCTCTGAGTGAAGCTGAAAACACAGCAGACAGCACATTGAAACAGGAAGTTCATTGTTTTCCTGGTGCATGAAGTTGCCTCAGTTATTTTCACTTTGAGTCTTTGAGTGATTTTTTCAGTCAGCAGCAGGTAGAAGTACTTCAGTACTTCAGTACATTAGTACTGCAGTACTCTAGTCCTTCTACCTGTAACTGTCCTCAGTTGAAGTCTCAGCTTTGTAATGAAGGTAAATCTTACCATCTGTCTGTCGGTGAGTCTCTTCTCATTGAGAACTGAACAGTAACAAACTGTTTCCTGTTTGTCTCAGATGATGTCATGTAAGGGGCGGAGCTCTGTCAGCCCTCTGGTGAGTTTCACATTAAAAGGGAACAGATGATAAATATGATCAATAAGATCCATCACTCTCTGAGATAACATCTTTATGCCAACTTAACTTGGAAAAAACACAAAGAAAACCCTAACAGAGTAAATTCACGTTCACTGTTTCTGTCAGTGTTTACTTTGTTTTAAATCATGTTAAAGAAAAATGAGCAACATGACAACAAAGTCACCACTGTTATCACCTGTTATCACCACAAATAAAATATGAATCATGACTTTATCTACTCATAACTTAATAATAGTTATATTTCATTACTATATTTCCGATGTTCTCATAAAATGTATCTGACTTAATTTCTCCTGCTAAACTGATATTGATACAATATTTTCAGGATATTTTGCGGATAAATAACTGATACAGCATACATACAAAATCAGGAACACTCGGGTGTCAACCGGACCATTACCTGGATCAGGCTGTTTTGCTGGGCATGATGAACAAAGGACTTGATTTCCCAGGACAGAGCAGCAACAAGAGCAGGTGAAAGGTAAGATGGGGTCTGACTCGGAACCAGAGTTGTTGAGGATTTGTGGTTTGTGAATCTGAATCTACCAAAGAACAAGGATCACCTGGCTTGCCTTGAGTTCAGACGTTTGGCGGTCTGGATGTAAAACAGGTTTTTGTGGTCTGTCCACATGATGGAGTACAGAGCCTTCCAGCTAGTGACCCCATTCGTCAAGGGCCAGCTTAACAGATAGGAGTTCACAGTTGCCGATTTAGTAATTATTTTCTGCAGGCGAGAGTTTGCAGGAAAGGAATGCTCATGGGTGGAGCATATGATCACTTGGGGAACGTTGGGAAACAATAGCACCTACCCCATTGTCGGAGGCATCTACCTGCACAATGAACTGGAGTTAATAGTGACCATAACCCTAACCCTAACCCTAACTCTTTGAGTTTCTGGAAAGCTGACCTGGCCTCAGGGGTCGATTGGAACGGAGTGGGGGTGTTAAGAGCAGTGAGGGGTGCTGGAAGACGTTGTAGGTGCGAATGAAACCCCTATAAAAGTTGTAACTTCCAAACTGTGACTGCCTTAACCTTTGAAGGATCCATAAGCATCCGTCCCTGTGCAGTGATATAACCCAGAAAATACACAGAGGAAACATGGCACTCACATTTTTCAGCTTTGACAAAAAGCTTACTCTCAAGAACATGTTTCTGGTGAGTCTCAGGGTCCTTAGAAATAATCAAAACATCATCCAGATAGACTAAACGAAAGTGTACAATCCTATCCCTGAAAACACATACTTGATCAGGTTCTGAAAAACAGCAGGGGCGTTAGTCAGACCAAAAGGCACTAAATACTCAAAGTGGCCCAGTGGTGTGTTGAACACTGTTTTCCACTCGTCTTCCTCCCTGATGTGGATAAGGTGGTAGGCATTTTGGAGGTTGAGTTTGGTAAACACCGTGGCACAATGGAGAGGGTAAAAAGTAGAACTGATGGCTGACGAGGGATATTTGTTTTTCACAGTGGTGTTCAGTCCACGGAAGTCTATGCATGGTCTCAGTGACCATTCCAAAACCAGCATCCACTAGAGATGAAGGTCTTAAAATACTTGCAGCCAGGGTGTCCTAAATGTAATTTTCCGTCATACTCAGGAGGTTAAACAACCGGCTGCTGGGAAGACGAGTCCCAGGCTGGAGGCATGGTGTTTACTGTAGACGGAAGCAAGGTTGTGGCGCACAGGAGGAACTACAGAGAGGTCCAGAGGTTCAGAGATGGACTGCGTCATGGAAAAAACAGGAAGGAGCAGAATGTAGACAGTTAGCATGGCAAAAGGAATTCAAGGTATACCTTTCCCAAGGACTAGTCTATCTGTGGGTTGTGCAGCTTTACCCAAGGATGACTGAGAACAAGGGGGAGAGGGCTGTCAATAATGTGTCAACTGATCTTTTTCTGGTCATTACCTAAGAGGCGTGGAGTTAAAGGAACAATGTTTTTACCAAACCCGTGCAAAGACCTGTCTGTTGAGAGCGTTGACCTTTAGAGGAGAATCTAAAGGAACAGCGTCAGGGTTCAATTGGGTTACTGTCTCTTGATCTGAAAAACTCTCATCTGCGCTTGCGCTTATGAGAGCAAGGAAGGGTAATGGACTGACCTTGCACACAAGGACATCATTTAACAAAGATCTGAGGGGAGATGGGCAGGTTATGTGACTCAGCAGTATATCTCCTACTACTGCCGAGCCTCCCCTTTTTCCAGGCATAATGGAGGGGACAAAATGGCCGGCCTGACCACTCTACAAACAGCTCTTGGAGTTAATTCGCAGATGTCTTTCCTCTGGAAAGATACGGTTCCCGGCTGAGCGGCATAGGTTCCAGGCCTGAAAAACCCTTGGGGGGAGAGACAGTCGGGGGGAAGAGCAAGGCAAAACTGCAGGTGTTGTTGTGGGCAATGTATCTCTACCAGCTCTTTCCCTCTGATGCTCAAGAAGGCTGTTGTCAATATGGATAGCAAGATATATCAAGGGCACTTGATGGATTCAGACAGGGCATTCAGAAAAAAGCTGCCTTGCACAGATGAAATGACCAAAGACTTAATTTCTTCCTTGAAACAGGATAAGGAAAAACAGAAGGGGGGGCTGTTTTTCCAGGAAAGTGCAGCTCAGCGGAGGCAGACAATCAGGTAGGAGATTTTAGCCCAATCACTGTCATACGTACAGGATTGTTGCTTGAATACTAGCCAACACTGAACCATAAATGCTCTGCAGGCTCTGAGGTCACCATCATATGACACAGCGGTAGCAACAAAGGAATCACAGGAAGGAGGAGAGGGGCTGGTGGATCGCTTCACTGGACTAATGGCTGGTTGTAGACTCTGGACAATGAATTGGCTCTGTAGGTTAAACAAGGTCTGTGACATCTCCGGTACTTGAGTTAGCAGGGTCCTGAGGACTTGGTCATGTTGTCCGAGCAGGGCGCCTTGACCAGTCTGTTGACTGTGTCTGCTTGGTTCATGACTGGCCAGATCGTGCTGTTACGAGGGCTGGAGAACAGGGGAACCAAAGAGCAAACACAGACGAGGAGGCAGGGATGATATTAAGTGCTTTAATGCAGAGTTTAAGGATTGGGATATTGAGCCGGGCAAGAGCAGGGCAGAGGGAAGGACTAGACGCTTTGAGAATCGGGCTTGTGGTTGATTGTGGCGGGGTGAGCAAGGGGTGCAAAGGGTGAGCCGTGACTCGTGCAGGGAATCCAGAGTAGTACACTACATGTTATCATTCCCCTATTCACACACATTTTCACACTGATAACGTAGGATACAATGCAAGGTGCCGCCTACACATCAGGATGCATGGACTAGAAGGACCGGGGATCAAACCGCCGATCTTCCGATTTTGAGGTTGGATACTTTTACACAGATAGACGGGGAGCTGTCTCATCCTCACAGAGACACTGAGTAAAAGACAATACTTCTCAAGACTTTTTTTTCGTAAGGTGCGTTCACACCAAACGCGATGAACGCGATGAACGCGGCGCGATTACATACAAAGTCTATGTACGCGGCGCGTTTCGCGCGTCAAAACGCCGAAACGCCGAAACGCCCCAAATGCAGAAGTTGAAATATTTGAACTTCTGCGAAAAAATCGCGTGACGCTCCAGCGCGATAGCCAATCAGCGTTGAGTTGCTCTCCCCGTCATCAGTGAAGTCCTGCCGTTGCTAAATCAGAAAATAAATGCTGTAGCCGCCATGTTCACCCAGAGCTCTACCATACCTCATATCAGTAGAGACCGGACCAAACTATGTGTAGACATGTGTGTGTGTAAACCATATGGTACAAACAATGAATAGACGCTGCCGTATTTACGTCTATATGACGTTATCCTGAGTGTTGATGGAGCTGCTATAATGTTAGCATAGCCTAGCACCGATCGATCCGAGCTTCATTGATAAAACAAGTACAAATCGGCATCATTACGTAGTTATTTCGGAGTCCCTTTTTGTCGGTTTATTGCCGTTAAATCACAGCCAAGTCAGTTTATAGTGTGTTCATACAGCTGTAGTAAACAGCCGACGTGTGGCTCGCTAGACACAGTGAGCTCGATGAAATCCACGGAGCTCCTCCGGACTATGTTATGAACCAGACATGACGGCGTTTAGTTCCCCGTGATATCTGGGACTTCCACAACACGTACTGAGCAGAAATAGAGGCTATTTTTCTACGGTTGATGGCGGACATTTGAACAGCTTTCAGGCCGATAAGCCACGCCCCCTTTTCGGCGCGTTCAGCGCGATGCACGCGAATGAACACAAATAGTCCCCGGCGATGCTTTTATACTTTTATTCAAACAAGTTACAAGTCTCAAACAACATTGAGTTTTATAAACTTAGCTCGGGAACAAGGACCACGCCCCGAACTATCTCATTTCCTCCGCACAAAGTATTTAAGCATAACTCACCCATTGACTCAGCTTCAACAACCCTCCCCCAACCCCTTTTTCTTTCTATATTTCTTCCTTCCTCTTTCTCTCTATCTCTCTCTCTCGCTCTCTCTCCCTCTCTCTCACTTGATTACAGGAACAACGGGGAACTCCGGATAATCAGAGTTTTCCTTCCTTACCCAACATCCTTTCATCCCAGGACCCTCATCCTCATCCCTTCATCCCTTACCTTCATCCCTTCATCCCAGGACCCTCATCCCTTCATCCCTTACCCTATATCCCTTCATCCCTTCGACCCTCATCAAACAAATATCATCAATTCTTTGAAGTCTTGTCACTTAAAATGACCGACTGAAAATATCAAAGAGGGAAATTTTTTTTGAGGATTTTCAAAGTAAATTATATCAACAATTCGTTACAAGTTGTTAAAATTTCACAATAAAGTACAATAAAGTTACAATTTACAGAAACACTTTACTTGTATGTGAACATTTGATACTGTTTTATATATATTGATATACTTGTCTATTCTTTCACCTAGTTTTTACATTTTATGTAAATGTTTATTTTATTGTATATTATATTTTATTTCTATCTTCCTGTAAACTGTTGTGAATCATTGAGAGCAACTTAAAACCACAGAATCCTTTCATGTGTCCGCTTGATTTTTGTCTTATTTTGACTATCAAGCAGGAAGTTCAGTTGAACAGACAGGAAGTTAAAGCAGCTCTGAAGACTTTCACTTTTCAGTTTTACTGAATGTTAACCCTCAATCATCTGACAGACAAACAGAGATCAATAAAGTTCTCGTGCATGTACACAATCTACATAAACAGATGGACTCATATTCACTTTTAAAAAGTGAAGAGTTGTTTACTAATCACCACCTTCAAAACTAAAGTCTCTATCAGACCTGTTGTTTTGTCACACAGACCTTCCGTGGTGATATCTTCACTTCATCTTGAGTGTGAATGAATGGAAACATCCTCTCAGTGAAAGTGTGTGTGAAGGTGTATATGTGTGTAATAGTATCGGGATCAGAGAACGACAACTTTCCTCTGTGCCAGTCCAGATTCACTCTGATCCTCTGGAGCTTCTTCTGCACTAAGAGATCAGTGGATGGAGCTGATGGCGACCATACTGAGTATTTATCTTCATCAAACAATATCCCCCATAATCCAGACTGTATCCGTCCCTTCCTCTGGACAGACTCCACTGACACACCCACTAACCAGACTGTACTGTCTCCTACCTCGACATCCCAGCTGTGAGTCCCTGAGTTAAATCCTTCAGAGCCCAGAACAGACCAGTATTCATCAAACCTCTCTGGATTATTAGGAAGCTGCTGTTCCTCTCCTTGTCTCACACTGGTCAGATCTTCAGACAGGATGAGGTCTGAACGAGCAGTGTTTGGGTCCAGAATCAGAGGAGTGTAGGAGACCATGTCCTTCATCTTGTTCCAGATGTTGAAGGTCAGGTTGCCCAGGTGTTTGGCCTCGTCTATCAGAGCTCCTGAGAGCAGCTGTGGATCCTCCAGCAGGGGGCGCTGCTGGACTCTTTCCACTGCAGCCTTGTAGTTGTTCAGGAATGAGACGTCTTCAGCTCTCAGCTCGTCCTCTGTGGCTCTGACTGTGTCTGAAAGACCTGCTATCTCTCTGTTCAGAGCCTCCATCTTCTCCTTCATCATCTGACTCTTCTGCTCCTCTTCCTCCCTCAGTGCAGCCATCCTGGCCTCCTCTTCCTCCTCTAGAAACTGGTGAAGCTTCTTAAACTGCTCCTTAATCTGCCTCTCTGTGCGTCGGGCCTGGACCTTCATGTGTTCTGCTGTTTGATCAGACTTCACTTTAACTTCTTCATAAACCTTTAACTTCTCCTTTAAGGGCTCCAGAGCTTCCTGAAGGTTCTTCTTGTGTTGTCGAGCAGCTTCATTGATGGGTCTGAATCTGTGGTCGCTGTGTTTCTCTGAATCTCTGCAGACGACACACACTGGCTGCTGATGGTCCAGACAGAAGAGTTTGAGTTTCTCAGAGTGCAGACTGCAGAGAGTCTCTGAAGCTCTCTGATCTCTCTCCAGTAAGAAGGACTCACACAGGTTCTTTATAACCAGACTAACAGGTGGATCTGACTTTGAAGATCTTCTCTTACAAACTGGACACTCCTGAGTTGGTTTCTCTCTCCACCAGCTCTTCAGACAGTCTTTACAGAAGCTGTGGCTACATGACAGAACAACAGGATCTCTAAAGACTTCATGACAGACCGGACAGCAGAGATCCTCCTCTGATCTGGAAGCCATTTAGTCTCTGAGTGAAGCTGAAAACACAGAAAGTACATCAGTCATGGCTCCCCTCCCTCCTCTACTAACTTCACTGTTTTTAGTCAAACTCACATTCAGTGTGTGGAGCGTCAGCAGGTTGAAGCAGCAGTGTTGTAGTTTTCCTCTTTTCTCTCCTGTAGATGAACTCACTCAGAGGAAGTTGTTAGTTTGGTCTGAAGGTGAATCTGATCGTCTCTCTCTCAGTCTGTGTGTCTCTTTAGTGAGGAAGAATCACAAACTGTTTCTCTTAAGTGAATCAGGTGAGGGGTGGAGCTTTGTCACTCCTCTTCCGATAAATGCTTTTCCTGTAACACAGGGGTGTGTTTCATTCCACATACACCTACCACGCCTCTACAGCTCACTGGTTAACAGGTTTTATCTGCATAAGGAACATTTTCACCTTCATTGACCTTTACTGTTTACTGTTACTATGATCAACAATCAAAATCCTACTATTCTTACAAACATGATTAAATATTAGTTGATACTTTACTTTGAAAACCATCAAGTTAAAACACTCAACTTGTTCTTCTATTGAAACTTCTAAATTCTCCAATATCATGTTTCCACGTTATATAACCTGATCAGAGGTCTGATTGATTGATTATCACTGGTAGCATCGTATGTTAGAGTTTAAAGTGTTTCTATCAAACACACATCATCAATTCTTTGAGGTCTTGTTACTTAAAATGACCGACTGAAAATATCAAAGAGGGAAGTTCAGGATGATGGTTTTCAAAGTAAAATATATCAGCGCTTTAAATTGGGAGTAGTTAAAATTTCACAATAAAGTATTCAGTGGTTTCTAACATTCAAACCTTTCTTTGCTTCCATATGTTTCAACCTAATACTTGTGCACTTTTACTCAAGCAACATTTCAGTGCAGAACGTTTACTTGTAACATTACATTTTTACATTGTGGTATTACTGCGTTTACCTAAAAGTACTTTTACATTCTGAAAGGAGCTATTTGCTTCAGTAATTTAAGTACGTGCTGCTTAAGTATTTGCTTCCAAGGTAAGGCTCTGAGAGGAGCCATTTGGTATCAAGAGTACTTCAACTTTTACATTTGACTCACTTCTACTTCATTAAACTAAGAGTTACAATGCAGGACGTTTGTTATTGAGTATTTTTACTTTGAGTTACTTTGAAAAATGAAATCCTCCTTGCAATATGAAGCATATACTGTGGTGAGAATGTCAGTTATTGGAGAAGCCTGCGATGCTCATTTCCATCAGTACAAAGTGTCGGAGGGTGGAGCAGGTCCTCTCATTGTTCCTGGATCGAGGCTTCCCTCTGCAGGGGAGAGAGAGGAGGAGGAGGAGGAATGCATTGTCACACACCGTGAATGGAAGCGAGACAATAATAAGTGTGCTCGCACGCTTCAAATGGTATTTTTTTTCTCACCGACAAAACTCAGTGAACAGATCGACACAAGTTCAACGGTCGGATATCCAGCGTTTTTTAGCGTCGCACTGAAGCGGCTGCCATATTCACATGGAAATGCTAAGCCGCTTATTACCATACGGACGCACTTACAGGCAATAAAGTGCAAGGGAAACTGGGACACACGCTTCACAGTTGTCGGCTCTGAATGGTGTGTGTGTGTATGTGTGTGTGTGTGTGTGTGTGTGTGTGTGTGTGTGTGTGTGTGTGAGGGAAGCCTGTCTTTGTGCACCGAGCAGCAGCTGGACCTTTCACTCGCTGACGACATGTTTTACTCTGCCGACACCAATCTCCCGCCAAAAATACAGAACTCTCAAAGACACAAGCGGTGAACAGTTATTGTCATCTGATTAAACTACATATTGTGCATGAAGTACTCAGATACAAATACTACTACCCTCTACGGCTGGTCGATATGTAGGAAATCAAATATCACAATATTTTTGACCAAATATCAACGATATATATTTGTAGGGTTGACTATTGGTGCTTGGTACAAAATGTTTAGTTAGAATTTGTATGAATAATCAGTGATGTGATAATGACTAAGATTAAATAATAGAACAGTTTGGTAAGTTCAGATAAATTGCATCCTGTTACTGTAATGCAGCCTTTAAACTAGCAAAAGACAGCACTTATGCCATTTTACGAAATCCAACATTTTAAAACGAATCATATGTCGATATCAATATAATAAGGATACGAGTATTTCTACTCTCTTACAAGTAAAAGCCCTGAGAATTAAAAAAGCCAATATTGGACAGAGTAAAGGCTAAAACAGGTAATAAAAGGTGTTGAGTCACATGCACCAACGTGAGATCTTTTGAGCAAGCGGCCATAACTTGGGGGCCAAAAGTATTGCGCAGTTTGTCGCGGCAGAACGCGAGATTTGGCCGTGGACAGACGCAGAGGTGCACACTCAGTCACTCACGGATGCGGGCGCACGTGCGCGAGGGGTCGCGTGGTTCTCCTGGCGTAGATGATAATATAATAAAGTCAGGTGTGTTACATAATATCCAAGTTCTCTTCAACATTTGAATAGATAATGAACTAACTGCTGTCACAGGTGACGGGTGAGATATCCCCCCAACAGGTAACACTGAGCAGGTGCAGGATGTAAAGTACATGACGTAGTTAGAGACACGTCCAGATCACCGTCTCCAGACCGAGTACAACGCATTCCTGAGAGGGGGGGGGGGGCTCAATGAGGAGCTGGGAACAGCCTGACCCCTGATCCTGGATCCAGAGACACGTCGTCACAGAAAAGACTCTCATGGGCGGAGAACTTGACTTTAGGTCAGGGTTCCGTTCTTTAGTTAGACGAGCTAGTGTTTTACTTTGACAGACGGACGGACGGAGGGACAGAGAGACTGAGAGACAGACAGTCAGACGGAAGGACAGACAGACGTTATAAGCAGCCGATTACTAACAAGTTCAACACATCAAGCTAAAAGGTGAAGACATGTTGTAAAGTGTCCACCACTTCTTT
This sequence comes from Pholis gunnellus, assembly GCF_910591455.1. Classification (NCBI taxonomy): domain Eukaryota; kingdom Metazoa; phylum Chordata; class Actinopteri; order Perciformes; family Pholidae; genus Pholis; species Pholis gunnellus. The sequence goes on from NC_136529.1 coordinate 26,668,232, forward strand.
AATATCATTTAAAACAATCTAAAGTGAAAGTCCTGCATTCAAAATTGAAGTAAAAGCACAACAGCAATCAAATCATAAAGTACCAAAAGTAAAAGCTCTCATGCAGAATGGTCCAAGTCAGAATAATATACATTATTAGTTAATTAAATATAGTCAAAGTGCAATATTACCACATGAGCTGCAGTGGAGTAGTAAGTAGCAGAGTAGCAGAAACGTACAAGTACAAGTACCTCAATATTGTACCTGTGTGAGAAAATGTACTACATTCCGTCACTGTCTGACATTAAGACATTTATTCACATTATCTCCGCCGTGTTTTCTTTGCTGTAATAAAACTCTCATTATCACACCTGCACACTCGGAGGTGTGTGCTGGGGGTCCATGTCTCATGTCTCATGCCCCCCCCCCCCCCGGTAGCCGTCCAGATGGCCCATTGAGGCCGGAGCATAATGAGGGTCTGGGGGATCAGTGGCGTCCGCCGCAGGGTGAATGGAGGGCTGAAGTGTGGGAACGAGGAGCCGCTCGCAGCTCTCACACATTCCTCAGTGCAGAGTGCTGTCTGGCGTGTGCACATGTGTGTGTGTGTGTGTGTGTGTGTGTGTGTGTGTGTGTGTGTGTGTGTGTGTGTGTGTGTGTGTGTGTGTGTGTGTGTGAGGCAGGGGGCCATCTCTGACTGGAGGGGGGGGGGGTGGAATGTGTTTATGTGTTTTTCATCTGCATATTGTGTCATGACTCACTTGTAAGAAATGCATCCTGAGGACCAGAGAGGAGAAAAGATTCCACCATCTGCCTCCTTCTGCACCTCCACGGTCATCGACACACGTCGACCATCTGACATCCTCACGTCACCACATGGATGTAAACAGAAAGACATGCAGCGTCCCGGTTAAAAAGTACAAGTAAAAGTAGGTAATTCTTCAACATCCCATGTAAAAGTACACTTTTTCTCAGCTTCAAAGTATATTCTCATTGTCCTACTGCTTTCTTCAAATTTTCCAGATTTGCAGGTACTTGTACTTCACTTGAGTATTTTCATCTCCTGCTGCTTTATTTTCCTAAAAAGTTAAAAAGAGTAATTTATGAAATCAAACTTAAACCTGCAGGATATTTCATATGTGCACGTTGTAGCTGTTTAATCAGAAAGTTAGTCTTGACTGGAGGTCCTATACTTTAGTGTGTGAGCAGGATCCCAACCTGCTTTCCCACACTCTCTTTCCCATTTATCACATATTCTCCTATAGAGGC
>NC_136529.1:26669976-26936268 GCF_910591455.1 Pholis gunnellus
GCTGTTAGAGGGAACAGAACAATGAGGAGCTGGGTCAGAAGAGCCGCAGAGAGAATAAACAAAAAAATATATGAAGTGCCGTCGGACGGAAGAGAAGCAGGACTTACCTTGTGTCTGTCTCTGGTGGACGGCATTGAGATGGGAGAGTCTCTGGTGTTGCTCGGAGCCATTTGTTGGTTTGAGAGCAGAGCGAGCTGTGATGGGGACCCTGAGGAGCCCCCTCCTCTATTTATAGGAGCCACATTAGCATCACAAAGCCATGAGTCCCGGGCAGGATTAGCTTTCCCACACTCTGAGGCTGGTGGGGGCGAGGCCCATCCAACAATAGAGGGGGGGGGGGGGGGGGGGGGCATCAATTATCTCCTGGTTAAACGGCCTCACAGCCTCTTTTTATTACCTGGGAACCTTCCTGCTGTCTGATGGGATCAGGCTGCAGATGAGGGGCCACTAAACACGGAAAGATAAAAACACACCAGGTCAGTTCACGAGCTCTGTACAGGTGAACAAAACAAATATTAAAAGTGTCAGAGATGAGACGGAACAATCAGAGGACACACTGAAGACGGCTGCTCGTTGTTTGTTTAATACAACTAAACGTGAAGTGAAAGTGAGATACTGCAGCTGCTGTAGGTTTGATATTCGGAGGTGATCCATTTTTATGTTGTTGTGTGTGCACTTTGTAAAGAATCAGAAACTGAATGAATATGTAGAACATATAAATACTACAAAGTCAAGCTGTCATAAATATTAAATGGCCTTTAAATAAAACGTGACAAAAAGCAACGACAAAAGTATACGTTTTTAAATAACACATTTCCCGGTGTTGATGTTTGTTGTTGACTCACAGAATGATGTTTACATGATGACTTGTTGCCATCAAACATAGTGCGTGTGAGGAGGGGGGGGGGGGGGCGTGGATGTGTCACGCGGCTCGGTGTGTGAAGCTGCGAGTCCTTGAAGACGTGTGCGCGAGACACTTCTTCACCCCCGTCCTGACACGCGCTCTGCAGGGAATAACATTTATTATCACGTTATAAACAGAAACCTCCGCTGCACGTGGTGTTTAATTGCATCTTTATAACAAGAAACCCTGTTTCTTAATCTGTGACTGATGTTTTAATAAGTATTACATTCATAAACATGAAGATGTTTGTGTTGATGATCTTGTGGTATTTTTTATGTTGATGTTCACATTATTGTGACACTTTGTCTCTGAACTCTGAGGTGCAGGTTGTCTGGTTGTTTCCTCTCAGTGTAAAGATCAGTTGGGGAAAAACCTCGGCACACTTCTGTGTGAACACGAGGATGAGGAGGAGGAGGAGCAGACAGGATGCTGCAGGGCTTTATGGCTGCGGACTGTGGGAAAGTCTCAGGTGTGAGGAGTCCGCGCACACGTAGCCCCACCCGGAACTTATAAATACTGCAGTCCCATGTGGACCACGAGGACACGCGTCTGAACACATCCTACATGGCTCCTGTGACTCAGACCAGACCGGAAGAGACACCTGTGGACCTCAGCAGCTCCAACAAGGTGACACATCTGGAATATAGTGTGAAACTAATTTAAGACTTCTTCTTTAATTCTATGTGAAAGCCGACATCCTGGAGCTGTCGGTGGGTCTCCTGCAGCAGCGCGTCGCCCCCAGCTACTCCCGGGGTTTCTCCCGCTGTCTGCAGGAGACCCTGCGGCACCTGTTGCTGCACGCCAGAGGGAAGACATGATGCGCTTATGTGCTCCACAGAGCCGCGCTGCAGAGGCACATATCCGGGGAGAGGGGCCGACGGACTGCGGCGTCGTCTCCGCTCTCTGTGGGCCTTGGTCAATTATTCCCATATATATATATATTTAATTACATATATCATTTGTCTACTTTTTGTTTTATAAAAGCACTGCTAAAACAATTAATTGATGGTAAACTTCTCATGTAAAACATTTCACGGTTTAAGCTGCTTTTCCTTTGAATCACGTTAATGATGTTAATATTAAATTAGTAATAATTAAAATTGTTCCATGTCATTTCTCACTATTTGCACTATTTTTACAAACTGAACAATCAATCGATTAATGGAGAAAATAATCAGCAGATTAATCCATCATGAAAATCTGCTTTTCTATTAATGCACTATTGTATATATATATATATATATATATATATATATATACACAATAGTAGAACAGTCACAGTTTTACATTTACCTGATTATAAGGACATACTTAAACTGAAGGAAAATTTTACGTGCAGGACTTTTACTAGTAACAAAGTACTTTCACAGTATGTTAATAGTACTTTTACTGCGATAAAGGATCTGAGTACTTCCTCCACCTCTGATGAAAGATATAAAAGAAAGAAAAAGGACATCTCAGAACAAAGCCAAACTAAATCAAAGTTGTCAGTAAAGTGATAAAAACACACATTAGCACCACACACAGAATAAGATAGAAACATCATGTCTGCTTGTACATAATAATTATAGTCTTTGACTTTCTGAACAGTTCAGGTAGAAGTTTTACTGTTGATCTTTTAATATCTAATTTTCCGAACAGACTCAGTTTATTTTTTTATTATTTATCCATATTTGTTTTTTGCTCTGTTCAAACTAGTGAAGAAATGTAAATGTCTGACAGCAGAAAACATGAAAAGTTTTACTGTAAAAATAATTAATCTGTAATAATATCGTCTGACAGCACTTAGTTCACCTGCTGTCTCTGAAAACTGGTCATTTACTGGTTATTTGTATTGAGAGTATACAGTTAAAACGCATTAAATGAGTTGCTGACAATGCTGATAATCAAAACCAAAGCAACATTTATCAAGCCGTCAATTATGATTTGTAATTTAGCTTTGTGTTATTTTCATGCAGCTTCTGTGCAAAAGTCCCACAAACCGACCTCAACACAAAGAAAAGTAGCATTAAAATGGTTTTATTTGAACAAAAAACAGCAAACTGGTACACAAGTTTCAAATGAACTAAAATCTAATTAAACAATATGTTTAGATAAACAAAATCATCATCCCCCCTTTTCAATCAAAGGGTTAACAAAGTACCGACAAAGTACAAATACCAGCTGGATCGAAGTTTTAATAATACAATGTTAAAAGTTTCCAGCACTCACGTGTCATGCAGCCGAGGCCTTTTACGCTTCTACTCCAGACCTGAGAGTAAACTTGTGTTCCATATATAATACAGCAGAACTGTTTAACAACAATCAGATATCATCTGCACCAAGTCCAGTGTGTTGATGTCACAGCAGAATATAGAAGGCCTGTCACACGTTTTAAAAGATTCTACAGCAGTGCAACTGCTTATTTGAATGCATATAATGCATTCAGAAGATGTGCAGATTTCCAATAAACGGAAAAAGACGCTGCACGTCATCACCACGTTTTATATATAAATATATAAACCTGTTGTAGCTCATTGAAGAAACTACAAGAGTTTAATTTCTTCTTCTTCTTCTTCTTCACGTGGTCATTAAAAGCAGAGTGGCGCCACGTCTTCTTCTGCGTCAGGAAACAGACGTAAAAGGTCTCTGGAGTATCTGGAGTATCCGCTGTGTGACAGCAGAGCTTTCCTCAGTGTGAGGAAGGACGCGGTTCTGTCCAGGAGGTCCGACACGGGGGTCCCGCTCTGCAGGTGTTCTCCAATCAGAGCCTTCAGCTTCTCCAACCCACCGCTGCACTTCCTCTCCAACAGGTGGAGTTTACACCTGGGACACACACACACACACATGAAGGCTCCGTTAACACCGACGCTCCAGTAGGAAGGTGTGTGACTTTAACATTGTCTCTCCATCTCAAGACAGATCCTGGACTCACCTGAACAGCTGCTCCTTCATGCTGTCCTGCAGATCCAGGTCCAGATACTGAGCCATCTCCTGATGTGTTCCAGTGAAGTCTGGTGTGTCGAGTCTTCTTCCTCTCGGCTCCTCGGGTCTCTGTTCACGTCTGCTGCTCCGCTCCGTATTTATGCAGCTCATTCTGCAGCCTCTCGGCCAATCAGGAGGCTCGGTGGCTCCGGGACAATGGGGCTGAGTTGAGTGTCCGTCCCGCGGGACAGGTGGGAGGTCAGAGGTCAACGAGATGCAGAAAATGTTCTCTGGGAATGTTTCCGAGGCGTGAGGACAGTTCGCTGTCCGAGTTCTCATTGAATTTATTAAAACACATCATCGGAACGTTATAAGATAAAAAAATACACAATCAAATAATAATAATAAATAATAAAATATATTTTTCCAATGTGGTGAAATCTTTAAAAACAGTGTGAGGAATAAAACGTATTAAAGCTTCCTGACAGTAAAAAGAATAATGTTATTTTGTTGTAATTACCTTGAGAATAAAGCAGGACAGCACAACATCCATTTATTATTATTATTATTATTTATTGAACATGGATAGCAAATAAAGTTTAAAATTATAAATGTGGTTTGGTTTCTGGAAATCAAAGAATGCAAATAAATTCAACTCACTGAACCTCCTCAAATAACATGTATGTATATATACACACACACACAAATATATTATGTTATTTTATCTTGTAATAATAATCCTGTAATAAAATTATTAATTTAAATATGTCAGCTGTGATATTTTTCCACTTTTAAATTATATAAAACAAACTTTTCTGTATAATGAACATTTTTATTCTACCAATTATTATTATTTTTGATTTTCTTTCTCTTTTGTATTTGACTATTTGTCTTTTATTCTTATGCAGTATTTTATTTAGATTATTAATATGAATTCTTATCAATTTCCTCTCAGCTGTTTTTTCTAATTGCAGAAAATAATTATTAAAAAGAAAGTCTTACAGTTTTGCTTTCTGGGACTCTTCTGGAGTAAATTGTTAAAAAGTTGCAGGACCCATAAAATAAAGCGTTAAGTCGCTATTCATGAAATAAATAAACATATTTCAGGTAAATAAAAACACAACATACTGTGGTCTGACTGTAGTTCTGGAGAACCACCCTCCTCAGAGCCGCCCAGGGGCATTGTGGGAACAGACACACTTCCTTTGTGTGTGCGTGAGGCAGAAGTGTGGGAACACGCGTGTCTCTGTGGCTCCACAGACGGCGAGGAGGGCGTGAGACTGGGCTGACTGGGGGCACGCTCAGCCGGGAGCTCAGAGGAGGACACTGGGAAACAGACAACCAACACACCCACAGACAGATGGAGGGAGATAAGCTGGGACCAGTGTGTGTACACACACACACACACACACACTCTCACACACACACACACACACACACACACACACACACACACACACACACACACACACACACACACACACACACACACACACACACACACACACACACACACAATAATACATTATTGATCAAATATTGTCAAAGTCAGTGTCGTACTTGTACTTTACAAAAGTATTTCCATTTTCTGCAAATTTATATTTCTACATCGGAAAGGTTTTATTTGTATATATTGGACATTTTACTTCATTTTATTTATTTAGTTAACTTTATTTATTTTTCGGATTTATACAATACGATATAATAATAATATAATATATCGCTTCGCTACAATGCAAAACGCCAGCCTTCGAAGATGGCGAGCGAGCTTCCAACTAAAGGACCGGCTTGAGGTCGCTCGTCCCTTTGCTTCAGAGCAGCTGGTGTGCAGCAACAGAAGGTTTAAGATGTTCTCACTATTGAGAGACGCTAAACCAGAAGAGACTCTGGGTTTTAAGGGAGAGAGCTGCACCTCTATTAAACACAATATAATAAATAGAAGACGAATACAACTTATTAACGTTTCTAAATCTAACATGATTAAGAAACAAACAAAGTAAAAACTGACAGAAACAGTGAACATGAATTTACTCTGGTCGTGTTTTCTTTGTGTTTTTTCCGTTAAAGTTAAGTTGACATGAAGACGTGATCTCAGAGCAGAGTGATGGATCTTATTCATCATATTTATCATCTGTTCCCTTTTAAGATGAAACACATCAGAGGGCTGACAGAGCTCCGCCCCTTACATGACATCATCTGAGACGAACAGGAAACAGTTTGTTACTGTTCAGTTCTCAATGAGAAGAGACTCACCGACAGACAGACGGTAAGATTTACCTTCATTACAAAGCTGTGACTTCAACTGAGGACAGTTACAGGTAGAAGTACTACAGTACTGCAGTACTAATGTACTGAAGTACTTCAATCTGCTGCAGACTTGTTATAAAAATGTTCCTTATGCAGATAAAATGAGGTAAAACCTGTTAACCAGTGAGCTGTAGAGGTGTGGTAGGTGTGAAACACACCCCTGTGTTACAGGAAAAGCGTTTATCAGAGGAGGAGTGACAAAGCTCCACCCCTCACCTGACTCACCTGAGACAAACAGTTTGTGATTCTTCCTCACTAAAGAGACACACAGACTGAGAGAGACGATCAGATTCACCTTCAGACCAAACTAACAACTTCCTCTGAGTGAGTTCATCTACAGGAGAGAAAAGAGGAAAACTACAACACTGCTGCTTCAACCTGCTGACGCTCCACACACTGAATGTGAGTTTGACTAAAAACAGTGAAGTTAGTAGAGGAGGGAGGGGAGCCATGACTGATGTACTTTCTGTGTTTTCAGCTTCACTCAGAGACTAAATGGCTTCCAGATCAGAGGAGGATCTCTGCTGTCCGGTCTGTCATGAAGTCTTTAGAGATCCTGTTCTTCTGTCATGTAGCCACAGCTTCTGTAAAGACTGTCTGAAGAGCTGGTGGAGAGAGAAACCAACTCAGGAGTGTCCAGTTTGTAAGAGAAGATCTTCAAAGGAACATCCACCTGTTAGTCTGGTGTTAAAGAACCTGTGTGAGTCCTTCTTACTGGAGAGAGATCAGAGAGCTTCAGAGCCTCTCTGCAGTCTGCACTCTGAGAAACTCAAACTCTTCTGTCTGGACCATCAGCAGCCAGTGTGTGTCGTCTGCAGAGATTCAGAGAAACACAGCGACCACAGATTCAGACCCATCGATGAAGCTGTTCGACCACACAAGAAGAACCTTCAGAAAGCTCTGGAGCCCTTAAAGGAGAAGTTAAAGGTTTATGAAGAAGTTAAAGTGAAGTCTGATCAAACAGCAGAACACATGAAGGTCCAGGCCCGACGCACAGAGAGGCAGATTAAGGAGCAGTTTAAGAAGCTTCACCAGTTTCTAGAGGAGGAAGAGGAGGCCAGGATGGCTGCACTGAGGGAGGAAGATGAGCAGAAGAGTCAGATGATGAAGGAGAAGATGGAGGCTCTGAGCAGAGCGATAGCAGCTCTTTCAGACACAGTCAGAGCCACAGAGGACGAGCTGAGAGCTGAAGATGTCTCATTCCTGAACAACTACAAGGCTGCAGTGGAAAGAGTCCAGCAGCGCCCCCTGCTGGAGGATCCACAGCTGCTCTCAGGAGCTCTGATAGACGAGGCCAAACACCTGGGCAACCTGACCTTCAACATCTGGAACAAGATGAAGGACATGGTCTCCTACACTCCTGTGATTCTGGACCCAAACACTGCTCATCCAGACCTCATCCTGTCTGAAGATCTGACCAGTGTGAGACGAGGAGAGAGACAGAAGCTTCCTGATAATCCAGAGAGGATTGATGAACACTTCTCTGTTCTGGGCTCTGAGGGATTTAACTCAGGGACTCACAGCTGGGATGTCGAGGTAGGAGACAGTACAGTCTGGCTACTGGGTGTGTTAGAAGAGTCTGTCCAGAGGAAGAGAGACATACAGTCTGGATTATGGACAATAGTGTTCTATGCAGGTAAATACTCAGCATGTTCACCATCAGCTCCAGACACTGTTCTCAAAGTGCAGAAGAAGCTCCAGAGGATCAGAGTGAATCTGGACTGGAACAGAGGAAAGCTGTCGTTCTCTGATCCTGATACTAACACACACATACACACCTTCACACACACTTTCACTGAGAGGATGTTTCCATACATTAACACTAAAGACGAAGTGAAGATATCACCACTGAAGGTCTGTGTAACAGTGAAACAGAGCAGTTAGAGATGAAGAGGATCTGAAATGTAAACATCTTTTTAAATAAACGTGTAAAACCTTTCATTGGTATTTGTTTGTTATTAGAGGATATTATTTGAATTCTTCTGCTTCAATGTTATATATTTCCAACTAATAACAATAAAAATAAGCAACAGAAGCAGCCAACACAGAGCTCTGGAACGACAACATTAATATTATAACTACTTGTGTTTACAGTTGAGTAAAATAAATCGAGCAGGTAGTTAACTTCAGTAACAATGAGAGCGGACATGTTGGATTCTTCAAGTCTCTGCATGTTGAGTTTCAGCTTCATCTTTGATGTTACATTAAAACTACACGCTGAACACACTCCTGCATGTGCACGCCCTTATTACACACACACACACACACACACACACACACACACACACACACACTCTCCACAGCTTCCTCCTGCAGGAACACACGGACGGAGAGATTAGGACGGAGCAGGAAACAGTTTGGTTCATGCGCCAGAGTTCAGACATGTTAGCTTGTTAGAGTGTTAGCCTTTTAGCTTGTTAGCCTAATAGCTTGTTAGCCTGTTAGCCTGTTAGCCTGTGGATATTATTGCTGTTTGTTGAGACTCGTTTGACAGTTTGGTTGATGGATGTTCACACATACAGTCACACAGTAGTATTGCCTCTCAAGTAGCTGCAGCTTTGTGTGTGTGTGTGTGTGTGTGTGTGTGTTTTCAGTCTGCAGGTGTTGACTGATGACGTCACTCTGAATTCACCTTTCAAAGTTAAAAACAGACCGAACATGTGACCACTTCCTGGTCTCAGCTTTTGAAGACTGACAGTCTGACATCATTGTTGTTGTTCTGTGTGTGTGTGTGTGTGTGTGTGCACGTTAATAGGAAGAAATAAGTCTCATCTTCAAAGAAGTCACAGGTCAATAAGATTTGATGTTTATGTTTTGTTGCTCATTATGATCATATCATACAGTTATTCAGATGATATGAACATGAACTTGAATGATGTTTATGTTTAGTCTACTTTTATTTTGGACAGCAGGTGAGTGTTTTGATGTGTGTCCATGTGATTTAAAATAATGTTGCAGGTATTGGAAACACACTTAAGTTACTTATTTTTCAGTATTTTACATTGTGGTCACAATATTGTGGACTTCAGGCGAGATATAAAGTCTCTCCAGCGTGTTCTGGGTCTACCCCGGGGCCTCTTACCAGTTGGACGTCCCCGGAAAAACCTCAACAAAAAAAGAAAAAAGGAGCCCAGAAGGCATCCTGATCATATGCCAGAACCACCTCAGCTGGCCCCTTTGGACGCGACTCAGATCAGGCAGGCTGGTGCTCCTAAACCCCCCCCCCCCCCTTCCAGGTTTCTCCATCGTTGTAGGTTGTAGTCCCCCAGCAGCACTCGAGTCCCCAGACTCAAAGAAGTCCGGGTACTCCAAACTGATGATTGTGACCCTCCTGTTCTCCTGGGTGTTGTGGACATGATATTGTGGGCATTATATTATGGGTATTATATCATGGATCATAAAGTGATTGAAAATACATAAATAATGAATAATTTATCTACCTGGTCTTGAAAAATGCTCCTTAAATAAAATATGTTGTTATTATTATTATAACTAAGAGAAGAGCATAAATAAGTTTAGTAAATGTGTATGAAGTTGTGGTTTCTGAAGTCTTTTCTCTTAATCACACGAAGAGAAACTGTTGCATTTGAACTGTTCAGTTCACTGCAGGTAACTCTCAGGTTACAGGTGTGTGTGTGTGTGTGTGTGTGTGTGTGTGTGTGTGTGTGTAAACAGTCATCAGTGTGTGTTGTGTGATGAGAGGATGACAGGAAGGGTGTGTGTCGCTGATGTCTTTCATCTGGAAACACTGGATTTAGGAAGAGGAAACTGCAAACACTCATTTCTATCCGCCGATGCTCTTTGATGTTTCGACTGCAGCAACAAATATGACTCCAAAGAGCAGATTTACACTCACACCTGATCTGATGCTGAAAACAGTAAGACAAATGTAAACAGGGAGCTCGTGCTGTTGTTTCTTAACAAACAAATCAGTGATCGGTTTCCTCTCAGCTCCATCACGCCGTGTTTAATGTTCCATCATTTAACAAACTCAAAGAATCGAATGTTTTATACTCAAGATAAACGACGCGGCGTGTTCGGTCCTGTCTCGTTACCTGACGTCCTGTCACACACCTGGAGGGGCGGAGCTTCAGCGAGTAAAGCCAGGTAAAGCTTCAGCGTTTCATCCTGCTGCCTCAGACGGGAGGAAACACTGCAGCAGCATCTGAAGGTGAGACAAAGACATCGCTGCATCTCATTTCATATTTTATATATACTGTATATATACATATATACACACTGTGGTTTATATATTATATGTATATAGAGTGTAGCTGTAGGTCATGTTTGTATATTAGGTAGATTTGTTATAAGCTTTTTTACAGCTTTCAGTCGTTTTAATCTGTTTATGGTCTGTTCTCAGTTTTTATTAATGTTATATTTAATTAACTCAACAATCTATGTGGGGGAAAAACATTAAATTACTGTACTTGAGTACAATTCTGAGATACTTGTATTATATATATATATATATATATATATATATATATATAGTATCCTGTATTGTCATTGTTCTGCTACTTTAAACTACTACTCTACTAAATCTCAGAGGGAACAGTTGTACTTATTTTAATTCCACTACATTTATCCAACAGCTTTGGTTCATTTGAACATTTGTACTGTTAATACAAAATATATTAATATAATAATAATTATGCATTATTAAACTACTATACTAGTACAAAGTCAATAAAATGAGCTCCACTTTTACCAGCTGGACCATTAAAGTAATAAACATTAATGCATCAATACTTATAACATATTATTCTGAAATAGTATATTCTGCATGATGAATAATTTAACTTTTTTACACTACTAAAATACTTGTAAATTAGTATTTCTACACTGTGGTATAAGTACTTTTAAGTAAAACACTGGTCTCATTTGTGAATAAATAACTAAACAAGTGTTTTTTGATACATTTGAGACTAAGTTTGGTCTCGACTGTACAAACTCAGTCCACATATTAGCTTTTCCCGCAGCTTTCAACCACATCTCACAGTCTTCAGCGGCGTCGTTATTACAACACTAAAATAAAAGTCTGGTTTCTATGTTGACATCCTGACAACTTACAGAATTAGCTGGTGAGCTACTGTAGCTGGAGAGCTAGCCGCTAACATGCTAGCTAGCTGGGAAGAGGCTATTCTTCTGTTTAATTCTCTGGATTTCTCATTATTTCATTCAGTGTGTATGCTAGTTAGCTCAGTGGCTAACATTACAATAAGTCCCCACACTGTATAGTGACACGTAGCTGTATCAGTACGATGACTTCCTGTCTGCTAATTGTGTGAAACCAGTTTATACTCGGACAGAGGAGCTTCAATAATAGCTAATGAGCTACGATAGCTTCCTCGGTTTGAAATCTCAACAGCTGGTTAATGAATCTGAGTTTGTCAAGTCTGACAGGATGTAACTAGAAAGGTGCACTCAGTAGAGGGCAGATCTCCATCACTTGTGTCTTCAAACGATTGATTGAATACAACCAACAATTTGTCGTTAAACACACTTCATTAAAAATCAAAAACAAGCGGCGATGTATGCAGGCAATCGGCTCGAAGTTGTTGAATTAGACATTTCTTTCAATCTTGCCAAAAACGAAATTAAACTCACCTCAAGGTGTCTGCCAGCGTACTCGGCAGCGCGTGTACCGGTACTTCCGTTAGCCGAACACACCGTCCAAAACAATAAGAAAAATATTTCTGCCACTCCGTTTGTCTAGCTGGGGGTCGGCGATGCACTCAGCAGTCAATATAAAACGGGCAATAAAAGGTGTTTTGAGAAAGTGTGAGTCACCACAACCAGTAGAGGTCCTTAAGCATGCAGCCATAACTGGTTATCCAAAATATTATGCAGCTCGCTGCAGCAGAATTAGAGATTAGCCGTGGACGGACGCAGAGGAGCACATTCATTCACGGATGCACGCGACCGATCGCATGATGCTCCTGGCAGAGATAATGACAATAAAGCATAAGAGAAATACATTTTATTGAGTTGGTGCTTACTAACTTTGAGCACACAGAGCGAGGTAAAGACCAGTTTGAACTTCAACACAAGTCGCTCACTATCAAGACGTCACACAACTCTTCTGGAAGAGACTGTGTAGAAGCACACTCGGAGAGCGCAGACCCTCACCAGGACCACGCACTCGAAATGTATCAAAATGAAAAAATATTTTTTACTGTAACGATCAACAGTAAAAATGAAAAGGCACACATGACTGGCAAATACTAACATACAAGTACGACACCATTGAAAGGTTTCACATGACGGGAGAATACTGTTGAACTTGGATGTTAAATTTGTTTTACAGTCCAGAAAAGCGTCAGCGACCCTCGATCATTATTGAACCACAACGGTGCAACTGGGCTCTAAATATGTAATTAGTCTGTTTTTCTTTGTTCAGCTTATATTCCAATAGTGCTAACAATAAACTAACCTTCTGTTTCTATTGTGAAGTTTGACGAAGATATTATTTAAATCTGCACACATTTTGATGCTAAGCTTGATTTCTTCTGTTCTTATTGAACTCAGAGGGATCTTTGTCTCTTCGTCGTACAGCGTTTTGTTCTCTGTGTACTAAAATAAATAACATTAGTTTAGAAGATTTTCTCCAAGCTAAAAGCATTAACGACCATTCAGAAACAGAGTCGTCCTCTCAGACATCTGAGGGTAAATATTGTACGTGTGTGTGTGTGTGTGTGTGATCGAAGTGTGTTTCAGGTTGTTTCTCTCATGTCTGTTTGTGTCTCTGCAGGTCAGCAGGATGAAGATTCACTGAAGTCCGTGTTCTTGTTCACAAGTCGTGGTGCGTTCACTGGTCTGTGTTTACTGGTCTGTGTTTACAGGTCTGTGGTGCGTTCACTGGTCTGTGTTTACTCGTCTGCGGTGTGTTTACTGGTGTGTTTACAGGTCTGTGGTGTGTTTACAGGTCCGCGGTGTGTTTACTGGTCCGCGGTGTGTTTACTTGTCTGTGGTGTGTTTACTGGTCTGCGGTGTGTTTACTGGTCCGCGGTGTGTTTACTGGTCCGCGGTGTGTTTACTGGTCTGCGGTGTGTTTACAGGTCTGTGGTCCGTGCAGGTCACATGATGAGCTCCACCTTCTCTCCATCATCTTACCTGAGCTTCGGTGTGTCTCCCCCTGCTGGTCACCGTGAGGACCGCGGCGTCTCTCAGCACTCTCTGTCCGGCTCCGTCCCCTTCCTCCTCTACCCCACAGGCATGGACGCTCTGAGGGGCCCCTACCTGGCCCCCTTCCACCACCACCACCACGGACACTTCAGCGTCTACGAGTGTCCCTTTGAGCCGGCGTTCATCCAGAAGCGCAACGAGCGCGAGCGGCAGCGGGTGCGGTGCGTGAACCAGGGCTACGCCAAACTGAGGGACCACCTGCCGGGTCAGAGCGCCGACAAGCGCCTCAGCAAGGTGGAGACGCTGAGAGCCGCCATCAGGTACATCAAATACCTGCAGGGCCTGGTGGAGCTGGAGGAGGACCGGACTGTGGAGGAGAGTCTGACGGAGAACTGAGACCAACTCCTTCAACTTTCTGTTTGACTTGAACTGAGGCAGAAAGACCTGAAGACAAGTCAACACTCATTAGAAGGACGATTAGCTATTAGGCTACAACAATAAGATTAACAACAATAGATGCATTAGAGACATTTATGCGTTTTTATTAACGTTAGACTCAACAAACAGAACAAACATCACTGGGACTGAAAGTTCAGAAATCATTAAAACAGGAGTTGGATATAAAAAAGGTTCCACTTCCTACTTTTTCTATGTACTTGTTTCCAGAGCTTTCACTTGTGGAAGTTTGAAATATTCTCTCTATCAGATTTTCATCTATGTAGTGGACATTAATGACAAATAAATTATTTACTATTATGTGTTTTTAGTGTGTAGCTTTTATATATGATGATTTTAATGTAAAGTGTCTGAGTATCATGAAAAGCGCTATATAAATAAAATGTATTATTATTATTACATGCAGCGCGTGAGCTGACAGGAATTAAAGGAGTCAACTGAACGTCCTTTTATTAAAGTCAGATATTATAGATCAGCAGCAGAATATTCTCTTTAGTAACGATGTTTATCACTTTAAGGAAGTTGCTCTAAAAATGTAATAATTGTATTATTTTCCTCTTTAACTAAGCAACTTCAGTCCTGATCATAACTATCAAATGTTTATTCATTTAAAATGATTGTAACCCTTTTAAATGTTTCTTTACACGAGTTTGGTTTAAATGAAAAAAAAAAAAAAACATTAAAAATGTTTAATTTTTTGCGGTTTACCCATTTATTTATCTTAAACACAGGGTTATGTCATTGATTTTTGATCAAGTGCTCAATACAGCAGCCCCTAGTGGACACCAGGAGTATAGCATGTACAAACTGATGGAAAATAGTAAAAAGCACAATTTAGAAATAAACAGATTTGATACTGTAACGGCTGTGGGATCAAACATTTGTCCTTTTTTTGGGCTAAACAGTTTTATTATAGAATTATTTTGGGAGCTGAGGTTAAAAAAATCTCAAATATATCTGATATATATAATAAACAGGTATTTAGTCATAAACATCAGCATTAGACGCATAAAATGATCAACTCAGTTATTACAGTTCATCCTCAGGGGAACACGAATGACTCACCACATTCTAATCACAATCCATGAACTAGATGTTGAGCTGTTGCTGCTGAGAGATGAACAGTGAGGCCTGTAGGTGGCGCTGTGTTTACCCGTCTCTCCTGCAGCTCCTCTGGTTGAGTGAACAGCTCCCCCTGCTGGACAAACTACAGCCTCACATCTGTTAGGAACATTAACTTATGGAGGAAAAAAGCAAGAAGGAGCCAGTGTGTGATCATTAAATATTGATTTAATATTCAAATCGCTCGTGTTCAGTTGTGAGGAAGCGATGACGCAGAATGAGTTACCCACCACACAAAGCATTAGAAAAATAAAAAGCTTTTCTTATGACTAAAATAAACACCAAAACATTCCTCCCGTTTCCACCTGCGCCTCCTGTTCGACTCCTTTAAAAACTTAATTTAAAATGTGCCATTTTCCTTCTGATCATTAATTATTAGTCACAACAACATCAGCTGACAGAAGATAAACACCAAGCATCTGCCAGACGATCCTCGTGTCCACATGTTTCTTTATATATTAACACACTAACTCCTGACTCGGCATTAATAAACTCAAACATATGACTCACGTCAGCTGTGGAGCTCTTAAAGTAACGATGAGTTGAATGAAGCCAACTGTCGGTTCCTCTTCTGTTTTTTAGATAACAGGAGATCATGAAAATAAACATTTGGGTTTTTTTCAGTTGCAGGTCACATCTGGTTTAAAAGTGTCTCTCAAAGGATTTCATGTAAATAAAGACGTCGGTATCTGTTGAAGCTGAAGGAGGTAACGCAACGGCCCATTGAGGAAAGTATTAATATATTTATATATTTGCAATACGAACATTTCCTACTGATGCAGCTTCACAATAAAAGCATTCAACAGGACTTTTAATCTGAAGGAGTCACAGGAAATGTAAATCGAGAGCAGAAACCCTTCATGTGTTAAAGAAAACTGATATTCAATTTATCAAAATAACAGTTTAACGTTCGTCATTACAGTTTACTGACGAGTTCACGCGTTACAACAAAAACGCATTTCTGCATCTCTCAAAGTGATGATTTTAAATCATTATGTTTATGTGTAACTAGATTAAATTAAATGGTCACTGACAGTTAAATCTTAAGGACGGCCACTTTAAACCGACACTGAAGCATCAACGCTTCGTCACATCAGAGTAAATAACTTTAGTTTTGACTTAATAAAAAGAAATTATGATTTTCTCCTGATTTATTTCTAATGGCTGCCGGTTCTTAGTTTTATTAAACACGTTCATGTGAACAGTTTAATAAAAAATAGTTTATTAATAAAGACTAGATTAGAGGAACGTTAGAACGTTATTAATACAAGTTCCTCAAAAATAGCTTTTCTTTTCTTTTCCTGAATATCTGAGCAGAGAAATTATAATAGTGCATTTTTCTCCCTTTTATATGAATGAATTGATTAAATTAGTAACTGTTAGTTTTATTCACTTCTTTAAATCTTCTGTTGAGTAGATTCTCCACAGTCGACATGATGCATTCACTTTAAAATGAACCCATGAATGTTTAAATTATATCAAATCAATACTACAACCAACATTCGTGGTCTTAGTTCTGAATTTATATCATAACTAAAAGTTTAAAGTTGTCGTGCAGCTGTTTTATTAACCAACACTTCTTCAGCTGTGAAGGAATGTTAATACCAGAGATTAATATACTGATTAGAGGAAGAACACTATTGATTATCAGTGATCAGTGGGAGGAGCAGGTAGAGGAGCTTTAATCTACACTAACGAGATCGATTCATGCAAATCGATCCGATTCCAACACTTCAGTTCGTCCTCACGTCACTCAAACACGAGCTTTAAATCTTTGGCTTTGAAGTCAAACTAGAAGCTTATAAAGAAACACCTGAATCGTCCTCAAACCGGTTTCATCTTCTGTGAAGACCAACGAGTCCACAGGAAGTCCTCAGCTGTTCACCCGAGTCACAGAAAGAAGCTGCTGATCTGATCTGATAACAATAAAACGATTAATTTAACAAAAGTGTGTTTCAGGTGGAGCTGAAATCATAAGAATCAATTCATCGATTAGTGGATCCAGTCTGATGATCGGTTACTCCATTTTTAACAGTCTCTCAAATGTAAAGAGATATATATTAGTGAACTAAAACTTTCTGCCGTTGTCGAACAAAACAAGACTGAGGACATTTTTTGACGATAAATGATGAATAGATTAGTTTATCTAATCATTTAAATCGATATTGAAAACAACGTTGTTTCATTTGATGGAGTTTTAAAGAGTCTGAAGAGTTAAATAATGTTTTACATACTTTTTTCTGATAAAAACAGCCACTTGTTTCTGTGATTTAATCATCAGCACTGAAAGTGAAACTGTAAACTGGATGATGACACAAACAGAACAGCTGCAGATATTTTTAGACGTCTCCAGAAATAAAAATAAAAAGGAGGACGCTGTCCCAACAGGACACGGTGACGACTTCTCTACTAACAGTGAAGCGCTTCAGGACATCAGTATTTTACTGAAGCAGTCGGTCATGAAGCGGCTTTGAATCGTGTTTCAGTCCAGAGACGAAGCTGCAGAAACAAAACAGAGAAGAAGAAGTCAGTCAGTAAAGAGTCCAGCAGCTCTCAGTCTGTCCACATGTCCTCTGTGTCTCTATAGTGTCTCACTGCTCAACAAGTGCAGCTTCTCATGTCCTCAGTAGGACAGGTGTTGACCTACAAGGTCCCAGGACGTAGAGGACGAATCAATTGTCCTCCAGCATCCAGGAC
This sequence comes from Pholis gunnellus, assembly GCF_910591455.1. NCBI lineage: Eukaryota > Metazoa > Chordata > Actinopteri > Perciformes > Pholidae > Pholis > Pholis gunnellus. The sequence goes on from NC_136529.1 coordinate 26,687,495, forward strand.
ATAGAGGGCAGATTGAGCTCAGACATCAAGGACAGATCATCCCTCAGTATTCCTGGACGTAGAGGACAGATCGATGGTCCTCAGACGTAGAAGACAGATCGATGGTCCTCAGGCGTCCTGGACATAGAGGACATATCGATGGTCCTCAGGCGTAGAGGACAGATCGATGGTCCTCAGGCGTAGAGGACAGATCGATGGTCCTCAGGCGTAGAGGACAGATCGATGGTCCTCAGGCGTAGAGGACAGATCGATGGTCCTCAGGCGTAGAGGACAGACCGATGGTCCTCAGGCGTCCTGGACGCAGAGGACGGAGACGAGGCGGCAGTACACCAGGTGTCGGTGCTGTGGCTGCAGACAGAAGGCGATGCTCTGCTCCACCTCCTGGCAGCGCCTCAGGAACCTTGCGCGGTCCCGGGCCAGCTCCTCCCAGGGACCCCGCCGGTCCTCCTCTTCCTCCTCCTCACCACAGCTGGCAAAGAACTCCTCCACGTCGTCACAGAAACGGACCTGAAACAAGAAGTCCCGTTTAAAAGCTGATGTAGGACTAGGCCAGGATATTTTTCTTATATTTTAATTAAAGCCATTTAAATCTGTGACAGATGTCGTCGTTTCAATTTGACTTTTCACTATTTTAAGTATTTATTCTCTTTAATACATGTTTATTAAATGCTGCTCTGTGGCTCTGAATGTGTGATCTTTGATTTAGAAGTAGTACTACTGTACAATTCTGAGGTACTTCACTTAGGTATTTATATTTTATGCCACTTTCTACCATTAAAACTCAGAGGGTAATATTGTTATTTTTACTGCACTACATTTATTTGATAACTTAAGTTTCTTTGTTGATTTAGATTATTAATACAAACTATAAATACCTAATGAATGCTGATGTATTACTATAGATTAAACTACGCAGTAGTAAAGTAATTAAAATGAGCTCCACCTTAACCACCTACAACATTAAAGTGACACCATATATAATACTACAATACTATAATATATTGTCTTCTAAAATGGTACTTTTACTACTTTAAATCATATTTTGATGCAAATACTTCTACTGAGGTAATATTTTGAATACCGGACAGATATTTCTACATGCAATAGAACGACTTTAAGTATTTGATTACTTCTCCCACCACTTCCTACTACAACAGGAAACCTGCAGTAACAGGTGTGGCTCTGCTCTGATTGGCTGTTGGGCATTTTTAAAAGTTCGAAATTTTGTATTTTCTTAACACCACATCCCTTTATCATTAATATTCTTATTTGATTTAATAAGTTTAAAAATGAGCAATAAAACTAGTTTTACCCGATTGAGGAAGCGTTATTTTTTTTCTTATGCGATACACGGCTAGTGTGACCAGGATAGTACTACATTACTTAATTCAATTCATTTTTAATTTATTGATTATTATATATTTGTGACCCTCCACAGACAGTTAACACTTTTTTATGTACGAACCTCTGCTGCTTTACTTTGCTGGTTTTATGATTTCATTAAAATCAGTCTGACGTCAGTTACATCAAACATCACAGATTAGTTTTTATTAATCAACAGAGACTCTGAGACTCTGTCCTGATGAATAAACTGGTTTGTGTGTTTCAGTTCCCGTCAACATGTTTGAGCACATGAGTCACTGCAGCAAAATGAGAAGCTTAATTCAGGAAGCAGAGACACCCACAGAGAGAGAGACAGAAAAGAGCGAGAGCGAGAGCGAGAGAGAGCGAGAGCGAGAGAGCAATAAAGACAGAGAGACAGACAGAGAGACAGAGGTCCAGGATTATTAAATGACCTGGAAGGAAATAAAACGATCTCACTGTTCAAATTTACTTTTCTGACACAACCACAACAACAATTTCACAACCAAGTATTTCAACATCCGCGCTCATTAGCACGGTTCAGTACGGATATAAAAAATAACGCCTTGTTTTGTGATTATCATCATTATTATTATTAACGTTTTGCCGATGTTGAATATACTTATTGTAAGTCGCTTTGGATAAAAGCGTCTGCTAAATGACTAATGTAATGTTAGAGGAAACGTCTCTTTGTTGTGCGTTTGTTTTGATCCCTTTAAGATAACTGGTTGATTTTTTCCCGTCTGGTTGTGTGAGTGAGTGAGTGAGTGAGTGAGTGAGTGAGTGAGTGAGTGAGTGAGTGAGTGAGTGAGTGAGTGAGTGAGTGAATTGTGAATAAAACAAACAAACTGACCTTCTTGGTCGTGCTGCAGCTCTGTGAGGTGGAGCAGCCGGAGGAGGTGGAGGGTTCAGAGAAGCCACTGTCCAGCCTCTCCTCAGCCTCCTCCTTTCTGTACTCGGGTGGAGATGCCGGGTTATGGCGGAGGAAGCCAGAAGGAGTCTGGGAGGCCTCCTTCTTTGCCTTGGTGGTCCTGGTCCTGGACCCTGCCACCTTGACAGGCTTTTGCGTCCTGAGCGTTGCCTGGAAGTTAAGCGGGCTGTAAGGGTCCAAGGAGCAGCTGAAGGAGCTCAACAGGCGGAGGCTTTCAGCTTCGTCCACCTCGCTGGCAGAGGTGGAGTCGTCCCAGAAGTCGCTACCGGATGGAGGGGAGGAGGAGGTGAGGGTGGAGGGAGGGAGAGAGGGAGGAGAGGAGGCCGGGGTGGACTGGGCGGAGGACGGAGGCGTGGAGGTGGGGATGGGGATGGTCCGGGGCAGGGAGGAGGTGACGGTGTGCAGCTGGGCGGTGAAGTTACGGGGGTTGTACGGGTCCACACTTTGGCACAGAGAGCTCAACAGGCGCTCCGCCTCAGAGTCCACATCACTGTCTTCATCATCCTCTTCATCATCTTCTTCATCATCGGTCGAGTCGGACTCATCAGACGAGCCCTCGCTGTCAAAGCCAGCATCATCATCATCATCATCATCGGACTCCCCGTCTGATTGGCTGCTGCTTTCGTCGTCACTGTAGGGGCAGCCCATGATGAAGGCGATGGCCTTATTTTGGCACTGGGGGTTGGTGAGCACGGTAGCCTCCATGGACTCTTCTTCTTCCTCCTCAGAGGTCTCTTCCTCCATTTCTGTCTTGACGGCGGCACTAATTTCAGTCGAATCGGCCTCTTCCTCCTCCGGCTGCTGCTGCACTTCACTCGGGGATTTCACCACGCTCAGGTGACAAACCTGGAAGTGTTCCTCCTCCAGACTGGAGTAACCATTGTCCTGATCTGGGGTCAGAAGTGCCGCCTCACTGCAGGCGGCGGCAGCTCCTGAACAGCTCAGGTGGTTACTGATGGTGAGCCGGTGGTCCGTGGTGGACCCCGCTGTGTTCTGGACTGTTTGAAGGCCTCCATTGTTGCACGGCTCCTCTTTGAGGTCAGTCGGTCCAGCGTTTTCTCCCAGCGTCCATCCCCCAAACGAATCGGTTGTTGTTTCGGGTGCTTTTGTTTTGTTGCCCTCCTCGCCCACCCAGAAGCTGCCCCACCACGTCCCGCTTTTACCCCCACCTGGGGGCTTTATTTCCTGAGATGACACCGAGCTCAACAGCACATGGCTGAAAAAAGTCCTGACAGAAGACAAGTATCCAATCTGGGTTTGCTGGCAGAGATTTAAGTCCATTTCTTCTTCTGAGATTGTTTGAATCCCCATTTCCTGCAGAGAATCAGCGGTCAACCACGTTAAAGTGCTGCCGCTTCTCGGCTCCTGTCGGCCGGATGCTCCCTCGTGCTGACAACGCAGGTATGTCAGGTGAGGAGCGGGGTGCTGTGTGAGCGGCATCATGTCGTCCAGCTGTCTTAAAAACTCTGTTTCCTCGTCAACAAAGCTGGTTTTTAAACCCACATTGAACCATCCGGCTCCTGTTTCAGACCGGTTCGGGGTTCGTGGTCTTCCCGGGAGATATCGTTGCAGAAATGCCATCGCGGGCCTAGACAGCAGGCTGATCCACGAGCTTTCCTGTCCGTCCAACCCGGGAGAGGTGACTCCACGCCCGGCCGTGGAGGACGAACTCTGCCCGCTGGATAAATGTCCCTCGCCGCTCATATTTCTCAACATTTTTTCTTCAACTCAAAAGTGCAAAAATATAGATTATGTGACATTAACGTACCTGAGAAAACAAGATATCTCAGGCGGCAGTTCAGTGGCTATAATGTGACAGCTGTCAAACTGTGTGAGGCTTGTAGCGGCTCCAGCCCGGGTCAACAGGAGCAGTTATTATCCATGTATAATACAAGTAACGTGTTTTTTTTTAGTGAAACATTGTGTTTTTTACACTGACTGGCACACATACCGACCTCCGCAGCGAGAGGGAACCCAAGGAACAACGTCCGTGACACCGGCGCGCTCCGCGGCGTTAACGCTCGTCTGAGAGTGGTGGTTGGACTTCTTTCTGGTGGAGAATTTCGTGACAGAAAATACGGTGGATGAGTCCCGATGTGAGGACGATAGAAGAGCCATTTTTTGCTTGTTTATCTGCTTTTAATCTCCGTGAAGAAGGCGACGGGCGGGCTGGAGGAGGTCTGCGGATTCCAACGGTAGCCGGGCGATGCTAGCAGGTTAGCTTAGCAGGACACGCTAACTAGCTTTAGCGGTTAGCTTTAACTGGGAGTAACGTCAAATTCGAAATATACTTTCAGAAAACCACAATTTGTTGGCTTCGTTCTTCAGTTCAGACTGTTTTCATCTCCTCCCGGTGTTAATATAATAATATCCAGGTTTTTCCCGAATAAAAGTATGATTTATAACCGCGGTGTCGCTTCTTCCGTGTGTCCGTCTTCTCGCTCCGGTGAGATATTTCATCAGACGTTTAAGGGACCGTCAACAAAGACCTCGTCGTTCTTTATTACCAGGGAGTGTCGCGGTGTTACTGGTCCGACGTGCTGCTGCTGCTGGTTACATAATGAAAGCGAGTCCAAAGGTCTGCACTGCTGCCACATGTTTATCAGCTGAGAGCCTCCCACGCAGATGGTCTCTTATCTGGACCGCAGCTCTGCTACCAGCAGCCGGTCAAAAAAGTGCAAATTATAGCTTTTTGTTTCTTTTAATGGAAACATTTCGTTCACATTTAACATTACATTTTTAACTGTATTTGTATTTCTGATGACATGACAAAAATCACTAGATTTACCTGTAGAGGTGACAAGACAAATTTAACAATTTGCATGACAGAAAGAAATAATGTCCACCTGCTGTTTGTTAATTTTGTATTCAAAATCTGTTTATGCTTTTTATTTAGAACATCAGTTTGTGCTTTTAACTTTTTAAATCTTTTCTCCTTTTCCAGAGCTTTTAACCACATTTCATGGTGTTCCTCCGTGGATGAAGATTGCTCAGTAACCAGTACAGCAATGTTAAAATACTCCAGTACTAGTATTCTCAGCTAAATGTACCGAAGGTAAATAAGTTGTTTAAATCTAGTATAAAAGGGGAGGATGAGGAAGACGGGGTGAAGAAGGGAGGAGGACAAGGGAGGAGGAAGGGGGGGAAGAAGGAACAAAGCAGGATGGAGGAGGAAGAAGAGGTGGAAGGGACAAAGAAGAAGGGAGCAGGACAAGGAAGTAGGGTGTAAAGGGAGGTGGTAGGGAGGAGGAATAACAAAGGAAGGAAGGAAGATGAAGGGAGGGGGAGAAAGAAGAGGAGGAAGCAGTAAGAAGGGCCAAAGAAGATGGGAGGAGTTAAGAGGAGACAGAAGTGGATGTTCAGATACAGAGAGATAAAAAAGGAGGAAACGAATAGAAAAGTGAAGATGAAAGAAAAAACGTTTCAATAAAAAACAAAAATCAACTTTATTTCTTCAATTCAAGTTTATTTTGTAGTGCAAATAATACAAAACATGTTCAGAATAAAATTAATACACATTAATCATAAAGAGCTTCTAAAATCAGACTATGCTGCCGTGGAAAGAAACCTAATCACATTTATTATTAAGTTGAGTCTGTACAGTACTTAAAGATCAGTTCACTGTGAACTTACATTCTGCTCCCGTTTCCTGTCTCCTGTCTCCTGTTTCCTGTATCCTCAGTGTGTCACCACCTTCACTGCACATCACTCTCGTCACCATGTCAACAGCTTTACCAAACTATTTTAAAAAACTGCCTTTTTAAAACAGAGTAGATGATTTAAACCACTTCACACTAAATCCACTGTTCTCTCCGAGTCGGGTCGTCTCTGAATATTGAATCTTGAACCGAGAAAAAATAAATAAATAAACATAAAATCTAAATATATCTCATGTTCACACCGCCTGTAATTTAATTTGTGTTGTTTTTTTAAACCAGGGCTGCAACAAGTATTTTTTATTTATTTATTAATAATTAATCTGCAGATTATAATGTAGATTTATCAATTTATAGTTTGGTCTATAAAATGTAAAAGAAAAATGGTGAAGAATTGTGGCGTCAGTCTCTAAACTGAAGCCTTTAAATGTCTCGTTTTCTCTCAGATATTCAGTTTAACATGAACAGGACATCTCCACAACTGAGAGACGGAAATCTGCATTTTCTGCCATTGTTACATGAAAGATTACTTGATTTTCTAAATAGTTGTGGATCGATTAATCGATTGGGCGACAGTGACAGAATATAACCATGTGATCAATATTGATTGATTGGATCCGTTTAAAAGAACTACAGGAGAGCGTCAGGGTCAAACGTATAAAGAAAGCTCCTATTTGCACAGGACGAGTATTAACAGAGTGACTTCTGGACGCCTCAGGGACGGCATGTCAACATTAACGCGTTACATGCACAGTGTCCTTTCACAATAAACTTCCATCTGCACAGAGTGAGAGTTAGGAAAAGAGTGCGGTTGATGTTAACTTGACTAACGACTTAAAAGGAAAGTTGACATGGCAGATTTGCACGGGATTGAGATCCCAGAAGACCTTCCGGGTGATACGAGTTCAGTGTCAATGGGGCTCAATTCACCTCAAATATGTGAGAAAAACAAACATGGCTTCTCTCAGAATGCAGAGATTCAAGGTTTTCACATTTGGAAGCGAGTGCTGAGCAGATCGGTGGAGTTTGTTTCCTGCAGGTTTCACCTGTTTCAGTTCGTCTACGGCGCAGAAACAGCCAGCAGGAGACAAACCCGACTCCCGTTAGATTCACTGCAGCCGGATTATCAGGAATACAGAGAGGCCGCTTAACCCCCCCCCCCAAAAAAAAAACAAGTACAAAATCACAGGATTAAAAAAAAAAAATATTAAGGAATGAAATGTGGAAACAAAGAGCCGGAGAGACAAACAGGATCTTTCTCTCTCGTGCACCACGGATAGAAAAATCTAATCGTCCTCACTATAAAAATATCCTGTTAGCAACATTGAGGCTAAAGCTCTGCTCGTACAGACACAACGTTCAAACGTCTCTACCACTGAAGCCCAGCGAACGTTTGTGGGGTTTTATTTTTAGGACACTAAAAGCTGCAAAAAACTAAATGGTCTCTGGAATATTCTTTAAATGCAGCTCGAAAAATGACTCGACTGGCCACAAATGATCTCTCTGTACGATTCAGTATTTCATAATTTCTGCAGAAATCAAACAGTATTAAAGTTAAACAATTAAAAACAATTTGTGAAATGTGAACCAACTTCTGAACAGAGTCGTCCCTTTTTTTCTACTTTTGTTTCTGCTGATAAACGTCTCAATTTCCCAGCATGCACCTGTGTGTGTGTGTGTGTGTGTGTGAAACAAAACCTTTAATTGTAATTATCATTATATTAATCTTTAACTTCTCATCTGTTTCTTCTTTCAGTGACAGAAATTATTCTATTAATTGTTCATTAAATCTGAAGCTAACAGAAGAACTAGTGAGTTAGTTTAACTTTTAAGTGACTTCATTGTTCAGTTTGTTTGTAATCACATCAGCAGACATTTTTTAAGTTTAAAAAGGACCTGATCATGAAAATAAATCAAATCATTATTTTCAATAAAAGTTCAGATTTGGTCTTTAAAACAAACCAAACATACTAAAAATGACGTTAGTTAAGTTAAACTGCTGCTTTAACCTTAAACTCCCTCACACACAGAGGGAGGATCAGCCACACGGCTTTTACTTTGAAAGGACTTTCCTTTTTTTTCTTCTTCTTCTTCTTCTTCTTCTTCATCATCATCCGTCCTCCTGAGGAGAACTGGTTCTCTTCTTCTCTCCCTTTTTAAATCCACCACTTCCCGGTCCGTCAGTGGGCGGAGTCTGAGCCGGCGGCGCCCAGCTGGTGCCAGTCCACCCAGTGCTGACCCGGGACCAGCGTCTTCAGAGGGATGAAGGTCTCTCCCAGCAGGGTGTTCTCCCAGAAAGACCCGTCACCGAGGACCCGCAGGTGGATCACCCTCTGGTCCAGGTCCCCCCGGGGGATCCGCTCGTACACCAGCTGGAGGGTCGGGATGGGAGAGAGAGAGGAACAGACTGAAATATGTTTCTATATTTAGCTGCATGAATATTAGTTTTCACACTAAAGGTTGGTAATCTTGAGAAACTAGCAAGACGGTACGGTATATTCTTAAAACTTATCCAACCTAAAAAACACCCCAGTGTTAACAACTCTTATCCAATGACAGCAACCCTCCCAAAATGATCATTATGAACATAAACAACAACCATGGCTGCTGTCGAGGTGATTTATCTTTATCTGTACTTCCTGTCTGGTTACCATCTCGTTGTAGGTCGGGTTACAGGTGCGTCGAGCCGCCTTGGTCTTCCTCTTGCTGGTCTTCTGCGGGTCTGGGAGGAGGTAGAGCTTCACGTAGGGGTCCGGGTCTGTGCCGTCCTGCAGGGGCTGCTGCACACACACACGCACACACACACAATATTAATGCAACAGCCAATCAAAGCACCAGTAAGAAAACATGACTTTGAGCATTATTATAATAAAAAGTCTTAACTCTGCGTCGTGTCACCAGACGGTTAACTAGCAACATGTCTGAATAAACACACACACACACACACACACACACTCTGACTGACCAGGCCTCGTATGTGCATCACCATGATGAAGAGCTTATCGTTCTTGTAGGAGATCGACAGTTTGACTTCGCCGAGCTCTTTGCCTGCAGCTGGAGACCACGTGAGCTCTGCAACACACACACACACAACACAGACACACACACACACACACACACACACGCACACGCATTGATTAAACTAGCCAACAGGATACAAAGGAGTTAAAATGCAACATACACGTTAATGCAGCAGGAACATTAATCCAGAAACACCAGATGTAATAGTGAAACATGTTGCTGCACCATGAATACTTTGCATGACTTTTACTTGTAGTGGAGTATTTTCAGTGTGGTATTAGTACTTTTACTGCAGTAAAGGATCTGAATACTTCTTCCACAACTAGTATTTACCAACGCAGAGAAAACATGATGAACTCATGAGCTGCGAGTAAAGACGCAGACATCTTGTCTCACAACATTCTCGTCTCTGTGCTGCACAGATGAAGTCCATCATTATCATCTTATCCACCAGTGTAACCAGAGACAGCCGTGTGTGTGTGTGTGTGTATGTGTGTGACAGGGAAGTATGTGGGTGCACCAGTTGACCTTTAACTGGTTTTACCGTGATGAATCTAACGTTGCATCTACACTGAATCTCACATGCAGGACTTGGTTAGCTTGTACCTGCTGGTTTGGTGGCCGTCGGTCCGGGTCTCTCGTCTCGGGGCAGCGGGTGGAAGAAGGTGTAGACGAGGTCGCACTGCAACACACAATTAATATTTAAAATTAAAACACGCGTCGACACGGCTCATCAAAAAGGCCCTGGACCCTCCACAGTCTCTATACGTTACATCTTCCCTGTTCAATAGATTACAGTAACTTCATACTGTTCATTTTTTGCATATTCCTGCACAAAAATGTACAATTCCTCATTTTGAAAAACTGAAATATTGTACGTATTTTTATTAATATTTAATTTATTTTTTCTAGCCTGGTGCAGCGCTTGCTTTTATTTTTCTCTTACTAAGTTTGTTACAATACATCAAGACAAGTTGATAAAGCTGCTTCTGACACTAAAGAGGCTGTTCAATGTTAATTATACTGTCAGGATTTGCTTGAAGTGATAAAAGGTAATTATCAACCAGGTCCGAAACATTTTACCAACATGTCATTTCCTGTCATTCACGATCATAAACCGTGACCAGAATCATCTGATCGGTTAGTTAAAGTCATAAAACTGCTTCTGTCAGCGTTTAGTGGTCACAATAAAGAAGGAAGTTGTGACGAATAAAGTGAATAATTAAACACACATAAACCCGTCTGATGACACTGATGGTTCCTTTATACAAGGAAGCAGAAAGTTAAAAATAAATGTGATCCTCAAAGACTGAAGGTCGACACCACGACAGCGTTAATGCAAATATAATACATTATTATAATAACACAACAAATGTAATGCAAACATAATATTCTTGTAAAAAAACACGACAGATTTTTGCAAATAATTTTAAGGTGAAGGATTGAATTCAAACTAAATTAAATAATAATACGACAGATTTAATGCAAATGTAATAAAAAGTATCATAACTTTATATTTAGTTTGAGTATGTGAGAGAAAAGACGGAGAGTGAAACGCCTTCGACTGCCAAGTTTCTAAAACTGGAAAGACCCGATACCTAGCACGCACGCACACACACACCCACAGAGACACACCCACACACGTGTACAGGCCGATGTGTTTCCTCTCAGTGAGAACATTTCTCAGAAACGCTGAGTGAAAATGAAACTTAGGATCTGAGCAGACAGACTCTGAGACACACGAAGAAACACTAAACTGTAAATGTATGAAGAGGTTCTACATCTATACACACAGTATATCTTTATCGAAATATATATATCTTTATCGAAATATATATATATACACACACACACACACACATGAAGTCGGTGCAGGCAGCTGCATAGATAAAAAATAACAGCGTATCTTTGGGGGGGGGGTCGTAGTTTATATGTATTCATCAAACATCACAGCTCTGGTCGTTGCAGCCACACCTGGCTGAGATCTGCACTCTGCTGAGGGCCCTTTTCTACTTTTTTATTATTAATCACACAGAATGTCAGCCTGCGACTGACCTGAGCGACCTCCGGGGCGGCGTGGATCAGGTGCCACACGTAACCGTTCAGCTCGTCCTTCCTCCGGTCAGCCGTCGCCTCTCCACGGGAACGACTAATCACAAGGCGGCTCGGGAAGCTGTGGGGCGGGACGAAGAGGAGAGAAGATGGACAGTGAAAAATAAAATCCTGATTACTTTAGTTTTTTATTGTGTGTGTGTGTGTCTCTGTGTGTGTGTGTGTGTGTGTGTGTGTGTGTGTGTGTGTGTGTGTGTGTGTGTGTGTGTGTGTGTGTACCTGGGTAGTTTGGATGAGGGGAAGATCAGTCTCAGTTTGCTGTGAAGTTCATGAAACTCTTCAAACGTCCTCTGAACCAGCAGCGCCTCCTGCTGACCCTCACGCTCCACCTTCACTACAAACGACTGAAACACACACACATCTGTACTTCTTCTATACTTGTGAGGACCCTCATCCTCTTCAAATGTAGCTGTTTCAACATCTTAACAACAAATATCACAACACTCATCAATAAATCATTATTATATTATTATCTTTAGGCTCATCGGTTTGTTCTTCTGTCTTTTCTTTTCTCACTGTTAATAGAAATAATTATTAGTTTACTGTTTGATTATCTTATCTTATCATTTACATGTTCGACTTATTTTCTCATGTTTAGCACCGTGTTATCTTTATGTGTTCTGTTCCCTTTTAATCATTAAAAAAAAAAACGTTTACGTTTTTTAATCTCTAGCTCCTACAATAATGTATTGTAATATATATATATATATATATATATAAAAAAGCCGTCCTGCGACTCACGTATGCCTTGCCGGCGCTGGCGGCCCTGATGTGTCTGCAGATGTAGAGGTTCCTGATGAGGCCGTCGCTCTTCACCGTGTGGACTCTGGGAGCGAAGGACAGCGTGGGTCGATCCTCGGAGGAGGCGAACTTCATCTGGGCCAGATTGTGGATGAAGAAGTTGAGTTTGGTGGCGACGCTGCCCAGACTGGACTCTATCAACCTGCACCGGTAGAGAGAGAGAGGACGGGTAAAGGACTATTGTGATGGTTTCTGGTTCTCTTTGTGCATTATAACCAATGTTTGCCAATGAAGTTGGGTCAAAAGACGCTACACTCCAGCAAGTATTTATAGCCGTTTATTTACTGCCTCATGTATGAGAGTGTCAGAACTGACAAACTAATGTTGCTACGCTAGCGGTGGCTATCTCACCAGCTACCTTTAACTGAACAGAACAGAAGTGTGAACTGTTTTGTTTTAGAGAAATTGTACATTCCTGAGCCATAATTATTCTTCAGACGTCCAAAAGTCAGATTCGGTTTTGACAGGTAATACACAATCATAGGTGTGTGTGTGTGTGTGTGTGTGTGTGTGCGTGTGTGCATGTGTACCTGGTGAAGTACATGGTGGCGTCGGCCTCAGACTCGTGAGGTCTCAGCGCATCGTAGACGTACTTCAGATCATCCAGATCAGACAGTTCAGGGATCCCACAGGACAACATCTGCACACAAACACACTTCAGCATTACACGTTGACAACGTGATTATCAGGTCCTGCAGTTACAGGAGCGTCTTTTTTCTACGATTTCTCGAGGTGTTTCTGTTATTCTGTCCACCCCTCCCCCTCGTGTGTGTGTGTGTGTGTGTGTGTGTGTGTGTGTGTGTGTGTGTGTGTGTGTGTGTGTGTGTGTGTGTGTGTGTGTGTGTGTGTGTGTGTGTGTGTGTGTGTCTGTGTGTGTGTGTGTGTGTTACCCACCAGGCCCAGCAGGTTGAGGAACAGGTGTGCGTGTTTCCTGATCAGGTTGTACGCTTCGCAGCAGAGATCCACAAAGTCGTGGAAGCGGCTCGACGGTTTGTCTCCTCCGTTGATGACGTACGCCATGTCGGAGGTGAACACGAAGGGGGCGCGGTCCCTGTGTCACATGACACGCATCACACACACAGGTAAACAGTCACACACACGTCACAACAACAATACCTGCACCGTGTCAGAGATATCGGAGTAGTAGTATTATATACATACAATACATACTGTTCATGTATATTACATATTTGTTGTCTTTAGATCAATATAAATATTGATCGTAACGTATTGACCATCACTATGTCAGATCTCAAACCGTTATCATGACCAACTGTCACATTTACCTCATCAATGATAAATAAAACCCAAACTAAAGGAGAGAACTACGACCCCCAAGATGCATTTCACTAACAAACTCCTCTACCTGTAATCCAGTTTACTGTGACCGTGTCATGAATATGACACGGCGACTCACCGTTTGATGTTCCCGAACATCTGTGCGTGTCCCAGGAACTTCCCGAAGTCGATGTGGAACATGTGGCCGCTGGTCTTCAGCATGATGTTGTCGTTGTGGCGGTCGCAGATTCCCAGGATGTAGGTCGCCACGCAGCAGCCGGCACACGAGAAGATGAAGTTCTCCACCGCCTGAACGCAAAGTCAGACTTCATTTATCAATATTTAATCAATTAGCAATCCATATAATAATAGTTTAACTTCATAGGTGTACGAAAGCTGCAAAGACACTAAAACTTGAGCCTCAGGGCGAAATAACTGATCTGTAATGTGTACGAGTGAGTGTACAGGTGTGTGCGTGTTTAGGTGCGAGTCCAGGTGTGTGTGTGTGTGTGTGTGTCCAGGTGTGTGCACCTTGTCGTACTGCTCATCAGTGGGGTTGTGTTTCTGCAGCCAGTCGGCCAGCGGTCGGTCTTTAAAGGACCCGGTGACTCCATGTTCCACCTGGATCTTCCTCAGAGTGTCAGCCTGAGGAATCATCTCCACCATACCTGAGAACAACACACCTGTCAATCACAGCTGAGAACAGGAAACAACACACCTGTCCTCCTGATAATTCACCTGTTCTACAGCATTAAAAAAAACCTGTCCTCCTGCAACATACTGTATACCTGTCCAACAGTGATATACACCTGTCCTCCTGTGCTATACACCTGTATGAGACACCTGTCCTCCTGTATGATACACCTGTCCTCCTGTGTGATATACACCTGTCCTCCTGTGTGATATACACCTGTCCTCCTGTGTGATATACACCTGTCCTCCTGCGTGATACACCTGTCCTCCTGTGTGATATACACCTGTCCTCCTGCGTGATACACCTGTCATCCTGTGTGATACACCTGTCCTCCTGCGTGATACACCTGTCATCCTGCGTGATACACCTGTCCTCCTGTGCTATACACCTGTATGAGACACCTGTCCTCCTGTATGATACACCTGTCCTCCTGTGTGATATACACCTGTCCTCCTGTGTGATATACACCTGTCCTCCTGTGTGATATACACCTGTCCTCCTGCGTGATACACCTGTCCTCCTGTGTGATATACACCTGTCCTCCTGCGTGATACACCTGTCATCCTGTGTGATACACCTGTCCTCCTGCGTGATACACCTGTCATCCTGCGTGATACACCTGTCATCCTGTGTGATACACCTGTCCTCCTGTGTGATACACCTGTCCTCCTGTGTGATATACACCTGTCCTCCTGTGTGATATACACCTGTCCTCCTGTGTGATATACACCTGTCCTCCTGTGTGATATACACCTGTCCTCCTGTGTGATACACCTGTCATCCTGTGTGATACACCTGTCATCCTGTGTGATACACCTGTCCTCCTGTGTGATATACACCTGTCATCCTGTGTGATACACCTGTCCTCCTGCGTGATACACCTGTCCTCCTGTGTGATACACCTGTCCTCCTGTGTGATATACACCTGTCCTCCTGCGTGATATACACCTGTCCTCCTGCGTGATACACCTGTCCTCCTGCGTGATACACCTGTCCTCCTGCGTGATATACACCTGTCCTCCTGCGTGATAGACACCTGTCCTCCTGTGTGATACACCTGTCCTCCTGTGTGATACACCTGTCCTCCTTGCACACACTTGGTGCGTCCGTACCTCGTCCTCTGCCGGTGGAGAAACATTTGAAGATGACCATCCTCATGTCAAGACCCTCCTCGATCCAGATCTTGTTCATGATCCGGATCACCTGCAGAGTCAGCATATCCTGCCGTAGGTCGTCTCCTGACTGGACAGAGTCAGAGACATCAGCTGTCAACCTGAGCTAAGACCGTTTTTAATCTCTTTAGACGTCGAAAACTATTCAGTTTCAGGACATAAAACCACAGGTAAGAATAGGAGAGACGACTCACCTTGAAGATGACGTTGATGTTGTCTCCCACAGAGTCCAGGTTTTGGAAGGACAGTTTGAGAGGAACAGCGTTGGAGTTGAAGAAGGAACACGACTATAAAAAGACAGAAGAAGAGGAGAACTGAACACGATCACCGATTTAAAACCAGACATTTATGGTTCAAATAATTTAATTCAGTCAATTGTCCGTCAAATGTTTTGGTTCAGACAGACAAAAATGTCAACAGCTGCTGGTCAGATCATCATGAAGTATCCTGATCTTATTCCTGCTCTCCAGAAGACGAACCCTTTAGATTTTAAACGCTGCAGAACTTGCCTGAGAATTATCATGTTTCTAACTTTTCTTCAGTGTCAAAATAATCCAGTGATAGTTGTCTTACTTCAAACAGCTCATATTAATTAATAATTAATATTATTCAACATACTTTTTAAATGGAGAACGTTTGACTGAATTTTACCTAAAAACAAAAAATAAAAAACAGGGCTTGTGTTGCAGCCCCCAAAAATAATTATGGGAAATGTAGGTCTAAAAATTGCAGCATGAATTTTCCACAAAAAAAAATAAAGGTTTTATTTATGTGGTCCTAATATTCCTGGAATATCGATGCTTTCCTTATACATTCATATACTGATTTTTGTCCCTAGTTGAACACCTGAGGACATACAGACAAGCCCACCAGGTCAGACAGCGCCACCCTCAGGTTGAATGGAGGGTTGTCATCGTTTCATATGTTTTGCAAACAGGGAAGCTGCAGGTATGTGGTCATTTACCAAAGTATTAGAGACATTAACATGTTGACCTGATGAAAAGTCAAAGGATAAACAAAGTCATTGCAGTTCATCCTGAGGGGAACATGAATGATGAACCACATTAATCCCAATCCTTCCAACAGTGGTTGAGATGTTTCAGTCTGTACCAAAGTGGTGGACGGACAGACATTAGCCTCCATAGAGCCATTACGCTAACGAGGGCTAAAAAAACCAAGGATAAAAGCAACATGAGACGGAGCTTTAGTTTCGTATAAAACACTTCTGTCCTCCAGGTTCATTTGGTTGTTTATGGGAACATTCGAGCAAACACAGACTTTAAACTAGCTCTGCGTGCGTGTGTGTGTGTGTGCGTGTGCGTGTGCGCGTGTGTGTCTTTCAGTACCTGGATGTTGATTCCTGTGACAAGCAGCGCCGGGTTCAGAGGAAGTCTGCAGCTGCTGTTTACCAAGAAGAACTGCTTCATCTCCTCCAGACCCTCCCTGAGCACACACTGTAACACACACACACACACACACACACACACACACACACACACACACACACACACACACACACACACACACACACACACACACACACACACACACACTTCTATAATAATAATAATATCAATAATGCTAATAATAATTAATAACATGAGCTCGGTAACTGACAGACATTATGATGCGTCTGGTTGGTGCTGCCCTCTGCTGGACTGGTACTAAATTGTTACAACATTGAAAATCAACATTAAATCATAAAAAAGCCCCAAAATCACAGATCACACGTTCATGATTTGTGTGATATTGAATTTATTTATTGACTAATTTTTAAGTCAATAAATCGGAGGCATTATGTGTGCAGAACATATTACACTTTACGTCATAGAGAGTGATGTTTTTGAACGACACACGGTTTTAATATATATTATATAAATAATATCAGATAAACCTTTATTGATTTAACATAAATCAAATAAATATATAATAGTTCAATAGATGTCAGCAATTAATTGATTATGTGAACAACAGAAAATTAATTAGCAAATATAAATATAATTTGATAAATAATTTCTTGTTTAAGGCAAAACTTCTGATTTCAGCTTCTCAGATGTGAGTATTTTCCATTTTTTCAGTTTTAAATCTGTTCAATGAACAAAACAAAACATTTGTTAAAGACTTATTAAAATTATGCTCCAAGGGAACTCTTTTCTACATAATTTTCCAGGTTTTCAAGGACGATTGGGAATCCTGGATTTGGGACAATTTATTCTTTACAAAAACAGAAAAAAATACAAAACTTGCCAGTACAGTAAATGTTTGAGATATATTTTGTGTCCTCTCACCTGTCTGTTGGACGGCGAAGCGTCTCTGACTTTGTGAGCCACGGTGGCGAGGACGGAGACGAGCCAGCACTGACGGTCGAACTCTTCACGGAGGCCTCGACCGACGCAGCAGAGCAGAGCGGCCAGAAGGTGCTGATACCGAGCGCTGAACTGACTGTCCTGCAGGTTGTCCTTCAGCAGCCTGAGAGACAAACAAGATTAAACTCAGTTTAACTAATCCTAACTATATATTTGTGATCTGACCAACAGCGATTTTATTTTTATATATATATATATATATATGAGACATATAAAATGAACGATAAATAAAAATAATAAAATGATTGTTTCTGTGTGATCAGCTGACCAGAAGAGGTAGTGAGCGATGCGAATGTCCCCGATGGCTCTCCGTAGGAGGAACCGAACCAGAGAGCTGTCGAGGTAACACTCGTACTTCAGAGCCTGAGACACAGACAGAGAACATCAGTTATACTTGTAGATTTGTTACACTTTTTTCTCTCTGCAGCTGACAAAATAAAAGCCTCTCCCGTTAGCTGACAAAATAAAAGTCTCTCCAGTTAGTTCTCATCTGACCTGGACGAGCTGAGGCAGGAAGTCCAGTAGCTCTGGATCTGAGATGGAGTCCATCCACTGAACAGCCGTCCTCCTCAGCTCCTGGTCCGGAAACCTGGAACACACACACACACACACGATGATGTCACTCATGTTATCACGATGATGTCACTCAGGTGAGTGTCAGTGAGCGGGGGAGGCGGTGTACGTACGAGGCGTGGAGGAGTCCCAGGGCGTCCTGGTGACCCAGACAGGCCCACTGTTTCAGGAGGGCGTAGATGTCCGGCAGGCAGGCCCACTCCCAGCAGGGGGCGCTGGCCAGGACCAGAGGAAGAGCTGCACTCTCTGACTGACAGAAGGCCTTCTTCTCCCAAAGAAGACGCCTGTCCTCCACCGTCAACCTGGACACAAAGAGACACATGAGGACCTTCCATCTTCTTTCCTTAAATTACAGTCACATAACATCAGATCTCTGTGTGCGTGTGTCTCTGACCAGAAGACGGCCTTCTTGTGGAGGACGTCCTGCAGCTGGATCTGACTGATGGTGTCCAGTCTAGAGTAGTCGTAC
The DNA here is from genome assembly GCF_910591455.1 of Pholis gunnellus. Taxonomy (NCBI): domain Eukaryota; kingdom Metazoa; phylum Chordata; class Actinopteri; order Perciformes; family Pholidae; genus Pholis; species Pholis gunnellus. The sequence continues at coordinate 26,705,930 of NC_136529.1, forward strand.
TGAGGACAGAAGTCTGCTGGAGGAGGAGTACTGAACAGGACCTCGAACGACGAGGTGGGGAAGTCCACCTGAGAGACAGACAGATAGACAGGTAGAGAGACACACAGACTGAATCAAATCCCTTGTAGATGTTCACATTGATGGGCAATAAAGCTAATTCTGATTAATGAGGAGCTTCAAGTTTCAAAAAGTTTTTCCCCAAAAAAAGACAAAAAATTAATACAAAGAAGAATATCTTGTGACCCTCCGGAGCCACAGAATAAATTATACAACATATATCATCTATAACAGGCTGAGGAGTAAACTGAACTTAACGTGGAATACTGGTGGACTGTCCCTTTAAAACTGTGTGTGTGTGTGTGTGTGTGTGTGTGTGTGTGTGTGTGTGTGTGTGCTCCGACGTCGTTCATCAGGCAAAAACAAACAGATCCTGAATCAGTCGACTGCACTGAAACAAAGAGCCAGAGATGTGTGTGTATGTGAGTTACACTGACCTAGATATGTGTGTGTGTGTGTGTGTGTGGAGTCATCCTGTTCAGTTAAATTAAAGGACAAAGCTGTTTTTTTTCCCCCAGTGATATGTGAGACCGGTGCATGTAGATGTTGCAACAACAGGAGGTGAATTATTGTAGTTTGCCAGCAGGTGGAGCCGATTAAGATACTTTACGTCCATTAATCCAACTGTATTTCACTGAAACGGTTAATCAAACAGGGTGTTTTTGCTCCACTTTGACCATGTGATGCCGGTAGTCAGTAGCTATTTGTTTAAAAATGTTTAATATCCGCAGGTCATCTGGACTGAACTCAATGACATGTGGACTTTGAATGTGAACTCTAGTGGAGCGGATGATGTCTCACCTGCAGGATGACGCTGTCTGGCTGGCTGAAGTTGGGCGAGCTCGTCCGGGCGTTTCCCGTCCTCCCCGGAGCCGAAGGCCACAGACCGAGTAACTTCCTGCCACATGTCAGGACGCTGCAGACACACACACACAGACACTCCGGTCAGTCCACACACACACACACTGTGCTGAGGAGGAAACTACATCATAAAGGTCAGAGGAACTGATGTAACTCTCTATTCAGATAGAGGACAGGAAGTGATGAACGTGGAGGTCGTCAACATAAACTGCCTTGAACTAGTCGGAGGTGATGACTTCCTGTGTCGGGGCGTCATGTGACTCACTGTCTGAAGTTGAAGAGCGGCATGGTGACCCAGCCCAGAGCCTCGATGCTGCGCCGCTGCCTGCCCTTCTCCTCGGCTCCTCCGGGGGGCGGCAGAGAGCTGGCGTACAGAGTCACCGTCAGCTGAGACTCTCTGGGCAGCTGGTTGATCTGCACCGGGAAACACACCCTGCATAGAGGGAAAGGGGGGGGGGGGGGGGGGGGTATAACACGGTGTTCATCTAAACCAGGCAACAAACCTGCATTCTCTCCAATGACCTTCAGGGGGCGACTCCTCTGGTTGTATAGAAGTCTATGAGGAAATGACTCTACTTCTCTCTTGATTTATTACCTCAGTAAACATTGTAAACATGAGTTTATGGTCTCAATCTCTAGTTTCAAGTCTTCTTCAATACAGCATGATGTTCATTTAGTAAATGATGGTCCATTTAGAGTCAAACAGACCATAAAACAGGGGATGCTTTAGGGCGGGGCTATACGGAGATTGACAGGTCTCTACCACGCTGTTGTCCGTGTTTTCGTCTTGTAACTTTAACCCTTTCACAGCGTGTTTTCAATTCGTTGAAGTTATTTGTAAAATTTTTGGTGGCTAAAAAAAATGTCAATGGCAGTTCAGTGTTGCACTTAGCTCCACCCTCTGGTGTCACATATGGTTGCAAAAAAACAAGATGGCGACGTCCAAAATGCCAAACTTGAGGCTTCAAAACGTCAGTCCACCAACCGATAGGTGGCATCACGGTGACTACGTCCACTTCTTACATACAGTCTTTGATCCACACCTGAAGAACTAATTTCTATTTTACTGGAGATCCAAACATTTGGCCATGTAGTGTCTTTAATGTAAGTTGTTGTTGTATCATTAACTACACCTGAACACTGTTCTGTGTGTGCAGGTGAGGCTGTGGTACGTACCTCTGGTCCCACACCACCAGGTGGAACAGGTATTTGCTGACCGACTGTTTGCTGGTGTGCTGCGGCGCGCAGAGCTCCGCCCCTCCGTGAGTCAGAGAGCAGGACAGGAAGAAACCCTCGTAACTGTTCCAATCAGAGAGCGGGACGGGGACACGATGTCATGATGATGTCATGATGATGTCATGATGATATCAGAGATGTACAAATCACAATGTGATGAATCTGTTTCCAGATCGGCATGAAAACGGCCAATAGGCGGCGCAACATCTTACACTTTTAAATTATTGTTAATCAAATTTCACCAAAATATATTATGATATATATAAATACTTTATTCTCCAGACGACGACAAAAGTAAAAGGTCTTGAACCGCTGAGACAAAATGTTATATTAATATGTATTATATTATAAATCATTTGTTTTTGTTTTTATATAAAATCTTAATGTAAAAAAGTAACTCAAGCGGATAAATAAATTCAGTATGTAATGCATGCAACAAAGTGCAGTGTCGCCAGTAAATATTGTACTTTTTACTGCACTACATTTATTTGACACGTGTAGTTACTATTTATGTTAAAAACCTGATATATTTATACGATACGATGCAGTACTTTACTAGTAATGTACCCAGCAGTACACTGGCTTCACTTTGAAGAACTTCAACATAAAAATGCTCTTACGTGTTTTAGTAAATGATAAAAGAGATCATCATAATATTCTATGATAACACTTTGATTTGAGTATTTTTACTTTTCATACTTAAAGTACATTTTGCTGATAATACTTCTGTACTTTTACTTAAGTAACGTCTTTTACGTTTTAGTATTTTTACTTCTACTGCAGTAAAGGATCTGAGTAAGAGTAGTGGAAATATTCACAAAAACCTCAAAGTTGTACTTAAGTACAATACTTGAGTAAATGTACTCAGTTAAATTCCACCACACACACACAGATGGCGTGTGATGCTGACAGCCAGGTGTCGGCCGGCCCTGCCTCCTCTCGGATGTCAAAGGTCAGCTCTGGTTCCCAGGCAGTCAGCCCTTTGTCCCAGCAGAGAGAGAGAGAGTGTGTGTATGTGTGTGTGTGTGTGTGTTAGTGGGGGAGGGGCAGCAGCTCTCAGCTGAGTTTCCTTTGTCACACACACACACACACACACACACACACACACACACACACACACACACACACACACACACACACACACACACACACACACACACACACACACACACACACACAGTGCTGAATCATCAGTGTGCTTGTTCACACTACAGCTCGCTGCTGTCTGTCCGTCCGTCCGTCTAAAGCTTTGTTTATAGTCGCGCGTGGCACCGTAGCTCGGATGGCGCCCGAGCTACGATAAAGGCGTTTATGCTCAACGTGCAGTTTGTTGCATTATTCTCCAAAACGCCAGAGGGCGTACAGACAAAATAAACTGAAGAATCAAGAAGACAACGAGTGTAACTCAGAGATATGACCACAGACTGTACGTGTAACCGGCTAAAAGCCATAAAACAACCTCCACAATAGAGAGGAGGGATTGTGATTCTCTGTAAACTCATAAACTACTTTATATGATCTCTGTAAAGAAAGAAGTCAAGTATTATGTGCATTGTAAAGAAACAAAGGTTGAAAATCCTGTAAACTATTTAATTTGGAGGCAAAATATTTACTCAAATATAGATTTTTAAGGCCTCCGGTTTAATTAAACAAAGTGACGTATTTGTGACAGTCACGTCTGAAAAGCTGGAGCTCTTTAAGTGCCATTAAAAGCCTCTTTTATTCCACCCGAATTATGTTAATAATAAGAATCCAATAGTTATATTTACACTACAACGATTAAAAGGGGTAATTTTAAAAAGACAATGAAGGCGGGCAAGGAGATTATATTATCAGGCAGTTCACAGAGACATCACAGATCACATCCTAACAATAGTAGGACACTGCTTTGGTCCGGCTTTACTTTGGCTTTACTGGTTGTGTGAAGCAGAAGGAGGGGCTCATTATCAAATTAAAGACGACGTAAGAAACTGCGTTTTCGGCTGCTTTTAAACACATAAACAACACATTTTGTTGGTCAAAAACGCTGCAATAAGCGATAAATTGGGTGAAAATATATGTATTTAATGGCACTTTCGGCTTTCTATAAGCACTGGCTTCACTACGGCGAGTATAAACTAAACTTAACTGACAGTTCGTCTCAATTGCAGTCGAATAGTAAAAAAGAAAAAAATGACACACAGGTGTCTTCTCTATGGAAAACATCATGAGGTCAAGATGTGAAGGAGAAAAGACGTCCACCGTGTTAAGAGAATTCCACTAAAATAAAAGAGTTTTATGTAATTATGTTTTTGATTGATTGTGTGTCTGTCATGTCGCTTTAAATGTTGCTCTGTGAGACGACATTATCTCGTTTCCTTGTGTAAATGATTGTCCAATGTATCCTATTTTTAAAGGAGGTAAGAAAGGAAGCACTGAAGCTCCTTTCCTTAGATTTGAGAGGATTTGACGAGCTCTCATCAGATACTTCCGGGTCATTTTTAACCTCGTTAGGAACCTTCTGAAGCAGGTGTTTGTGTCTGCGTGTTTGTTTCGTCGTACCTGGCGGCCCAGGTGATGGGGATGCGGTGGGCGGCGTGCACGTTGAAGGAGAGCACGTTGGTGACGAGGCCGGCCTCCTGCACCGGCGCCGTGCTGCAGCGACTCTGAGCCGTCGTGTGGAAGTTGGCGTTGAACGTGCTGCAGTACAGATCCACCAGATCCAAGATGGCCGCCGTCAACTTCTCCACCACTTTCTCTGTGAAGCCAGGAGATCAGAAACAGGATTGGAACATCTGAATTCACCTCAGAGGTGCTGTCCTGAACTTTCATCGTTTAGTCATGAATATTTCTTATTGTAGAGAATTATGCAGGAAGAGGAAGTACTCAGATCTTTTACTTAAAGCTGCTACAAGGAACTTTTATTCTGTTGATTTTGGCGGTCCCTGTGGACTAAAGTGGTAGTGTTTCCGAACAGCCTGTGCTGTTGATGACGTTGGGACGTACCTCTGTTCTCTCTGACAGTGAGCACTGAAGCATCCTGGGAGGACAGACGGGAAGAGAAGACACCATGAAGAGAACAACATGTGAACATCTGTTTTTTATGTTATCTGTTTTTGTCTGTCTGTCTGTCTGTCTGTCTGTCTGTCTGTCTGTCTGTCTGTCTGTCTGTCTGTCTGTCTGTCTGTCTGTCTGTCTGTCTGTCTGTCTGTCTGTCTGTCTGTCTGTCTGTCTCTCACCTTGAGGACTTTGGGCTGCAGACGACAGGGGCATGCTGGGAGCTGGCTGAGGGCGGAGGTCACATCGGGCGTCTCCACGGCAGCTAACGAGTTGCAGAGCGCCTTCACCGATTGGACGAGACGCTCCACGTGCAGCGACAGCTCCGCCTTCAGAGACAAACGGGAGAGAAGGAGAAGAAGAAGAAGAAATGTGGTTTGATTTGGTCCATGAAAACAATTTAATTTGAGTTCTGGAGAGTCTGTCTTTGAGAGTAAATATTTTAGTTTTGAAATCTGGAAAAGGAAGACAGTTTGGAAAGAGAGGACACATTGTGAAGGGGGAGACCATTTTTGGAAAACAAGAAAAGATTTTGGAAAGAGAGGACATCTTTTGCAAGGGGAGACGTTATGGAAAGAGAGGAGATTTTAGGAACGCAAAGACATTTTGGAGAGAGAGCTGTTACCTCTGACAGCAGGAAGGACTCGGCTTCATTATGAAAAGTATCCAGCAGAAGAGTCAGAGCCTCCCTGTTCACAGAGAAAAATAGGGAAATTAACCTAAAAAGAAGCTTGAAAATGGATGAAAATACAGACCAAATGTATACTACTTTATAATTTAATCAATTACAGCATCAGGACATTTAAAAATGGAGCCAATATTCATTATGATTAATACTAATCATTAAGGTAGAGGCCCCGCCCCTCACCTGGTGACAGTCTGTTTGATTGGACGCTCCTGCAGCAGGATGTTGTGGTTCATGGTGGACAACGTCTCATCGTCTTCTTTCTGTTGTCAAAAGGTTAAAAAAATAAAAAATTAATCTGCATTTCTCTCTTAATGATCCACGTTCTGTCCCGCACCAGACTCCTGTTTGAAAAGCTCACGTCTAAGTGATGAAAACCAGCCTGATGAACAGCATCTCTGCTATTGGCTGGTGTTTGGTGCCAGGTGATGTCACTCTCTGCAGAGTACAGCTGGTGACATCACCTGGCTCCAAACACCAGCCGATAGCAGAGAGCTTTTCACCTGTAGGGGGTCAGACCTCACGCATGAGAAACAAAACTCGTCACTTTAAACACTATAGACAGCTGTGGGTTTCCTGTTAGAGCGTGTGTGTGTGTGTGTGTGTGTGTGTGTGTGTGTGTGTTTGTGTGTCCGGACCGTGCGGGACAGCTCCGTGTTGATGGAGGATCTCTTGGTGAGCACCAGTCGGACGTCCCAGTCGAACTTCAGACACTGTTGAACAAACTCCAGACCGGCCAGAGTCTGAGAGCTGACAGACAGACAGACAGAGACAGACAGAGAGACAGAAAGTATTAACAAAACAAAATAAAACTCTTGAGGTCTTGTACTGCGGTTAAATGTAAAGAGTTAAAGTAGATCATTTATTAGTTTTTTATATCTAATCAGGTTTTTTCCTTCACATTTAATTTTAATTTATAATTGTCTCCATGTAGATGATGAGTCTGCATTCAATCAGTCTTCTTGTTTTAACATGTGCGTTAAAGAGTTCACTCTCTTCTACAGCACTTTAATCACTAAAATAACATCTGTATTTATAATATGCAACATGGAAAATGTCTTTAAAACAACTTATACTATTAATAATTCTGCAGAGAGACAGTTATTGTTTCACCGCAGGAAGTTCAGTCTCACAGCTGCAGCTTATCGGACTGAAGCACACTTCCACGGACAACACACACACACACACACACACACACACACACACACACACACACACACACACACACACACACACACACACACACACACACACACACACACACACACACACACACACACACACACACACACACACACACACACACACACACACTCTCTGGAGATTCATATATAAACATCAGAAAAGACATAAGCACAGCTGTGTGTGTGTGTGTGTGTGTGTGTTGTGGTCTGTCTGGTGGGTGAACATTAGTGTAGCTGGTCTACCAGCAGCCACAGCTCAGCTGCACTCTGTTATTACGAGAGTCAGAGTCAGAACCACAGACCACAGATCAGTTTTACTGCAGCAGGCTGTGAGGTCTGTCAGACAGCAGCTCAACTGTTACTATCGTTGTTTTTATCATCATTATTATAATCATTGTAAAGTTATGTGAAGTATTTAATCTGAGGACCGCCTAACGTCATCAAGAGTCACTTAGATAATAAATGTAATATAATAACATTAATAATAATAACAGTTAGGAGACGGGCAGACTGATGAATGTTCTTACTTGTTGAGGAACTCGTCGTGTCCACAGACCTTCAGCAGGTAGTCGTCCACGTCCATGTGATCCAGATCGTCCTGAGCGTAACACAGAGTCTGATAGATCAGCAGGTCCACCGTGGACGAACCTTAGAGAGACAGAGAGACAATGAGTCAGAGACACAGAGAGACAGAGTGTCTTTTATTTTGAAGTCAGTCACATCCTGTCTTACCATCACAGGTAAAGGTGAGCGGCTCTCTGAAGTGCTCACTGATGACGGTGACCTTCACGCTGACCCCCAGACCCTGATGCAGCTCCTCCAGACCGACGGACGGAGACCAGACGAAGCCGCCGTTCTTCAAGCCGTCGCTGTGCGGGTACGCCGAGCGTAAGCTGTAGAAACACACAAGAGTACTGTCAGTACTGCAGTACTACAGGTACGTCTGGGCTAGTATTATCAGCTTCATGTAGTTAAAGTATTATTCATGTGTGCGTGCGTGTGTATGTATGTGTGTGTGTATATGTGTGTGTGTGTATATATATATATATATATATATATATATGTGTGTGTGTGTGTGTGTTACTCACACGTCCAGCATGTGACAGAAAGCTGCCACCTCCTCGTCTCTCTCCTCAGACACCTGGAACAGTTCGTATCCAAACCCGTTCATCCTGGAGCCCAGAGACACCTGTCAATCACACACACAGCCGTCCGGAGGATAACGATAGTCAGTGAAACTTTATTTACACTGTGATGGTTAACGGTAACCTTTTTCTTTTTACAGTGTAACCGCAGGGTCTTACCGGGTCTGCAGAGACGCGCCGTTGGTTCTTGTTGCTCTTGGGAACCGGTACGTACGTCCTGGGCGGGACTTGAGGGGGGAGGGTCTTACTCCGAGCCACAGGCTTCCCCGATTGGTCCCCGTTGGCCCTCCGACCTCGGGGCCCCTGGCGGCTCCCGTTGAGTCGGGACAGCGAGTCGTTGATGTTGTCGTAGTTCAGCTCTCCTGAACTCACTTTGGGCGGATCCACGTCGGGCGTGAACAGGTTCACGTCACGGGGCGCGGTGGACCCTCGAGGGGGCAGGAAGGGGTTCTCTGACCCCGACGACACGGGTACGGGGTTTCTTGGGGGGAGGGCGGGGGGGACATCGTCCGGAAGAGAGGGGAAGAAGCCCTTAGAAAGAAGTCCCGACCCAGATCCGAGCGAGTCCCCGGGGCTGGAACTGGGGAAGTCCCTGAACTTGCTGACCTCCGGACTGTCCAGGATGTACGGGGAGTCTTTGAAGGTGCCTCCCTGAGGAGGCAGCGCCCTGGTGGGCATGGAGTACGGAGACCGTGACCCTCCAGGCTGGTTCAGGGACGGGTCGGAACCAGAGAGGCCCCTCAGCAGGCCTCCTCCTGCGGGGGCAGGAACGGGCTGGCTGGGTGTGGGTCGCGGTCGTTCGATGGTGGGATTCGGGGTCTTGGAGCGGGTCGGCGTTCTGGAGCCGGTCTGGCTGGGTTCTGTGGTTCCGCTCTTGTCCTGCTTGAGCCTGGAGAGGGCGTCGTACTCCATCTGAAGGGCCTCGGCCAGGACCAGCTCCTTCTGACTGAGACCCAGAGTCTCCAGACAGCCCCAGCCCGCCTCGCCGCTCTCCTTCTGGGTCTGAGCCGCCGACATGATGCCCGATCTGCTGCTAGAGGAACCAGCGAGGACACATGGAGCTCCTGAGGATCAGCTGAGGACAGAGAGGAGATGATATTATAATAAAGACATACAGGCTCAACTCATAGCTCATTGTTCTATATTCTGTCTCCTTTAAATAATTCCAGATGGTTCCAATGGTCACATCATGATGATACTACATTTAACATACGTATTGGACGTATACTTAATCTAGGAAGGGTATTAGACCGCTCGCTTCCTCCGCATGTCGGTAGTAGTAGAATTATAAAATGCATCATTTTAACTGCACAACAGCTGCTAGTAAAGAAAACAAGGTCAGCGACGCCCAGTAATCCGTTATCCATGTTGAATTAACCTGGTAGGACACGTCGCGACTGCTAAGAACCAATCAAGTAGTGAACGTGGGCGTCTACGGTCTCCGTTTCCTCCCTTCAACACTAGAACGCAACCCCGGAGGAGTAGCGTTTCCAAACGTCTCCGTTTTAGGGATTTTACAATGCTCGGCCTAAACGTAGCTAAAATACAAATGTATGTTTTAAAACGAAAAATGTACTAGTGTGGATGTATCCAGAGACCAACAAACCTGCAGCCGAGTGTGAAAGGGAGGAAGGAAACAAGACAAACACAATGAGGAGGAAGGGAAGGAAAGGAAGAGGAAGTGAGGCTGTGAGGAGGCAAAACCAGCTGAGACCTGATCAGGACTCATTGGGGTTTGTTCAGAACTTTATGTGACCCTCCAGAACAAACGTCCTAACGAGGTCGATGTAAATAAAATGTTCAGCAGCGTTTTCTTGACCTCTATAAGCTCCACTACACTGATATCGGATCAGTACTCATTAGTAGTACTCATTAATACTCTGCATCGGTCTGTGAATTACTGCTTAGCTGTGAAATTAATGCCACAATAAAATGACCTGCTTCACGTCAGCAGACTGCTGTCTGCTGGTCTGGTTCATTCGTCTCCATTTCAAACCCCAGGGAGGGGGGGGTCGGGGTTTATCATCCACACACAGCGAGGGGGGGTGAGGAGACGGATGATGGGGGAGGGATGTCATTATGTAGCCCCCCCCCCCCGATATAGACAACACAAACCAGCTGTGTCCCACTTCCACTGGTCTATAGGGCTGCACCTCAAATCTCTGAAGGAAGCTTCGGGTGGCATCATATTTTTTTACGTCATCGAAAATAACTAAATAAAGCGATTCATCGGATTAAAGGAATTCGATTAATTAAATAAACTTGTATCAATAAATATAACTCGGCAGCGTGTGCGGCCAGCGGGAGAGCAGCAGTTCAATTATCACTTTTATTTCCGATCTATTTATTCATTTATTCATAAACAGATTTACATAATGATCCAGCTGTTCTCACATCTTGACACACCTAAAACAGACCATAATATTTAAAACAGCCCTTAAACAAATTCATAATGAGACTCCTGTAACTGTCCGACTCACAACGACAAGCAGAACCAGGCCGTCGCCATCTTGTTTTTTTGCAACCAGTGAACAGGAAGTAACCATATCTGGACTGAGGAGGAGTGACGTAGAGACGTCTCTGGTCGAGACCTGTCAATCACCGTGTAGCCCCGCCCCTAAAGCATACCCTGCTCTAAATGGACCATCATTTACTAAATGAACATCATGCTGTTTTGAAGACGACTTGAAACTAGAGATTGAGACCATAAACTCATGTTTACTGAGGTAATAAATCAAGAGAGAAGTAGAGTCATCTTCTCATAGACTTCTATACAACCAGAGGAGTCGCCCCCTGGTGGACACCAGAGAGAATGCAGCTTTAAGACACTTAACACAGCTCCATCTAGAGACGAAACACCTGTCTGTCTCTCTGAGATATGGTGAATTCAGCTGCGTTAAAACACAGTGAGGTGATCACAGACACAGTGTCTGTCTCGCTCTTCACCTGTCTGTCTGTCTTATCTCCACCCTCCAGTCCGGGACGCTCTGAACCAATTGAAACACTTTGTGACGACACACCTGTGACTGGACGCCTCAAACAGGAAGTGATAGACGACCTGATTTTAATGTTATTGTTAAAAGCCTGTCAGCAATTTAGTGGCGTATTTGTTATCACGCCCCCTTGCAAAGACGTCACCACAACGACGTTTTGAAGCACGTTTTCCTCCATTAGTGTTTTTTAATCTTTCAAAACAAACTCATCTACCCATAACACCTGAAGGACAGCCGGGAGCGAAAATACACCTGTCCTGGGGGGGTGCGGGGTTAGACAGGTGTATATGACGTCATAACTAAAACAACCGCTACGTCATTGCACTCGTTATGACTGATTGTTGTGTGTTGTTAAGCCTTATTTTACTTGTTTTGTGTGTCCGAGCATCTCTGTGACAGCTGCAGCAGCTGCAACGCTTCCAACCAGACTCCATTCAAAGAACCGAGTACTTAAACGTGGCCTCCTCCCCCCGCAGACTGCCACGGAGGGCGGTGGTGAAGAAACCCGGACCAACTTCTGAGTGTTTAAACCACAATATAGAGCAACAACATGCATTATGTGTTCGCCGAATACACCTGTAGGTCATGAAGACTTGCAAAAAGCCCAAAGTCGTGTTCGAAAAACGACCAAAGCCCCTCAAACAAGCGGGTTTGTTTTTAACTGTCGGTTTTTTAAATGGTATTTGGTTTTCTGACCTTACCCTCCAAAAGAAACGCAGTCCCTACGGCAAGAGACATGCGTCAGATTGTGACTTAAAATCAAAGCTAACGTAAGCTAGCTTCGTCCCCAGGTGTGGGGGGAAAACCCTTACCTGAGTCTCGCGCTACGGTCGCGAGGAGCGGGCGGCGGTTGCCATTTTAAAGCGGTTTACTTTCCTGGCAAAAATAAATAAAATCCCATCAAGCCCCCTTTAAGTGTGGAGTCGCTATCGGTATATCCAGATTAACAGGCGGTTGTTCCAACACATTCAGCCGGTAGAACCGGATCACCGGCCCCGCTGTGTGAGCCTCTGTTTACGGGTTAAACACTGTACGAGGCTCCGGTGTCTCCACTGAACCCCCGGTCTGTAGCGAGCTGCTCGGCTGTGCGTCAACCTCTCTTCAGCAGCTGCTCTGAACGCAGCGGCATCAAGTTACACACCAACACCCTGTTAACAACACGGGACACTTCCGGTCACATTTTCAAAATAATAATTTTTTGCTCTCCTCTTGCCGCCCCCTTTTTTATTAAATGTATTTTTGTTTGTGTATGTATATAAATATATATATATATATATATATATATATATAGGGATATTTGGAGATGCACATTTATTATTTATTATTTAATATGTATTATTTATTATTTATTATTTATTATTTATTATTTATTATTTATTATTTATTATTTATTGTTTATTATTTATTATTCGTTATTTATTATTTGTTATTTATGTGTAGATTGAGATGTGCCCCATATTATTACTACCTAACCTCATTAACTGGATCACACCAGGGAGAATTAGTAATTATTTAAGCAAAAATTTGATTTCTGTTGTTTAATGTCAAAACAAAGTTAAAGGACTTCCGGTGACACTCAGACTCATTCTGTGTGACTTGATGGCGCTTCAGTGCAGAGATAAAAGAGGTGAAACAGCGACACCTGGTGGACAAAACCGTCATCACAGAGAGGAGCTCCGAGGTCAGCGAACACTTCACCACTTAGAAGAAGAAGAAACAAAACAAATCAAATTAAAATGTGAGGTTTTCTTAACATTGAAACCATAAACTACGGTTAAAGTGTTTAACCTAACGCTATATTGATGTTCCTCTTCTTTCCTTCAATACATATTCAAACAGAAAGAATAAAATAGTATAATTCAGACACCAAATTAATTATTTACGTGACAGAACTTTGGATTTGTTTTTCTGTCCTGTCGGTCATTACTGCACTACAACTGAAAATATTGATTTAGTCTTTGGGGTCCTCTGCAGTCTGAAGAGGTTCAAACTGTGATTTGTTCAGCTGATATTCCAACAGTTCTAACATTAAACTAACTTTATTCTTCTATTGTAAACTCTGTTGATTCCAGCTTGTTGTCGGCTGCTTTATTGTGAAAACACGTGACACTGAAACAGGAAGCTGGTTCTGTTCTGGTAGTCAATCACGAGTCTGTGGTGGAGGTTTTAGAGAAGAAGATTTTGTTGTTTCTTTCTATTTTAGTTAAATCTTTTACTTTCTTTCTTTACTTTACTCTTATTACTATTGTGTTCTACTTTGCAACGGTGTCAGTACTATTTATCTTACAGTTAACAATTGTTTTTCTATTGTTCATATAATTATGTTATATATTGTTTTTTGTTCTTTATGTTGTCATCGTTCATGAAACTCTGGCATAAGAATGTCCTTCAGGATTAATACAGTTCTATCTCATCTTATTTAAATCTGTACACATTGTGATGCTCAGCTTCCAGTTTCTTTTGCCTTTGATGGAGATTTATTCTCTTATTCAACTGTTCAGACGGATCTTTGTCTCTTTCAGTCTGGTTGAATCGACCCTGATCCTCCAGCAGAGACTGGTCCACCGTGGACAGACCCAGATCCTCCAGCAGAGACCGGTCCACCGTGGACAGACCCAGATCCTCCAGCAGAGACCGGTCCACCGTGGACCTACAGTCGGAGCTCCGGAGGGAGGAGGAGAGCTCAGCTCCCGGCTGCAGCAGCGTCTCCTCCTCCTCCTCCTCCTCCTCCTCCTCCTCCTCCTCCTCCAGGAGCAGAGCTTCTCCTCTCTGGGAGTCAACACCGACACCACGCTGCTGGAGACCCAGGACGTATTACTGGACCTGCTGGAGGGAAGGGAGGCACGGGAGAACCAGAACCAGGACTGAGAGGGGCAGACTGTCAGACCCTACTGCAGTAGAATGAGAGGTATTCTAAAGGGAGTCTGATGCTGAGAAACACTACCACTTTAGTCCACAGGGGGCGACAGAGTCAACACAAGATTAAACTTCCTTGTGTTAAAGTTAATAATAAATAAACTTTATTTTTTGCTTTAATTGTCCTACATTGAATATATTATCTTATCATGTGTTAGGATTATGTCAACAAGTGGCTTGTTTATAGTGTAGTATTTTGTAAAAGTATTTATGTTTTTTTGTAATTTTATTAAATCTGTATATCTCTGCTGGTAACTTTGTGTCTAACGTTCAGATGTGATGCAACAAATACTAATAAAATAAAACAACTTTGTTCGTGATATTGCAGGTTATGAACACTTCGTGTCACAGGATAAACAGTTTAACATCTGAGCAGCATGGTGTTCATACTGAGAGTCTCTCCAGGAGAATAAAGCACCAAAACAGCAGCATTTATGTCCTTTATTGTCTTCATGTCAACAAACACATTTCTGCTGCAGCTTCTACTTTTATCTGAACATGTTAATGAGAACAGAACGTCCCTTTACAAGCCGCAAAAAAGTCAAAAATAAAAATAAAAATAAGTCTGTTTTAGATTTGACTCTTCATTTATACAGTTAAAAGTCTAAAGTGCTCTATAATCAAGACATTAAAAATGATTTCAATGATTGTACAATATTCACTATCAACAACTGTTTTAAGAAATGTCCAAATGTAAGGCTTCAGTTACACTTTAATGTGATCTGTGAGAGGAGGTCATGGGGGTAAAAATAATATATATACGGTGCAGCCGAAGACATCATCATCTCATATTTACAACAAGACGTGTCATTATAAGACGTTCTCTTGTCATCATTAATCGCAGTCGTGTCACAATTAAAAGTAAAATATCTCGAGGTAATTTATGACAAAATTAATGTAATCAGCATCTCAAAATTACAAGAAAAGCAAAGTTCTGTGTGATGTAATAATGTGATATGAAAGATACGTTGTTACGACTTCCATGAAGTAAAAGATTTGTATGTTTTAATTAAAAGAGAGAAATATTGTGAGTATTATTAGGACTTCTGTGTATTATGTGTATTATATTCTCTCTCCAGTACAGCCGCTGTACAGTGAATCTCAATAATTAAAACGGGATACAAATGATAAAAAACAGAAGTTTCCTTTCACATATTAATGACGGACGTGTTAATCGTGAACAATCTCTCTCGTCCACGAACACGGAGATGAGATTTAGGCACAATTTGTTCCAACGGATGTTTTCTTTGACACACAGGTTATTATTTCTACATCCTGACGATCAAAACGAAGCAGCACTTTTTGGAGACGTTCTCGTAATTATACGATAGAAGAGTTTCTGTGATTAGAACAATACAAGATCATATCTTGTTGTTGTTGTTGTTGTTGTTGTTGTTGTTGTTGTTGTTGTTGTTGTTGTTGTTGTTGTTGTTTGGGGAATGCGGTTCACTTCTGTTATTTTTCTGCGTAAAAAAAAATCTAAAATAACCAATCGAGATCTTAAAATTATCTGGTGATAACAGAAACAACTCTCCTAATTATGATGTAATTTCTTTCGTTTATATAATTTAGTTGTAAAATAAATAAATATGTATATATAACTATTCATAATTATATAATATGGAAATTGCAATAAGGACAATAATCTCATAGTTATTGCTTCCATGTCATATAAATATAACTAAGCTAATAAATCACATAATTATGAGATTGTTTTCTTGTAATTTGACTTCTGTATAGCATAATTATAATTATTTAGCATTTACTGTAATAATGATATTTAATTATATCTGTGTTCATAATTATGACCTCCGAGTCTGATAATCATGAGTTAGCATCTCAAGAAAAGATAATTAAACGTAACTCTATGTGTCTAGTAATGATCATTTACAAATTACAAATAATTATTTCACTTTTATGAAAATCTGCTTCCATAATTTTTATAACCAATAATAAGTATTTTTTATTTTTTTATTACGTACACAGTAAGACATTTAGAACAATATTTTCCCCCAGATTTATTTATTTACTTTCTTCTGTGTGACGTATTCATTTTAACTCAGTTTGTTGTAATTTAACAGAGAAAGTGAGATTCCGATGTCTCTTGACTTCTATTCATCATAATTAAATTACATTTTCACTTTGTAATCACAAGATCAAATGCAATAAAAACAACATTTATTGCATTTTTTAAATGTCTCATAATAAATGAATCTCGTCAGAATTTCGCCATCACAAGAAAACTTTTGAGTAACTAGTTATTAGACTTGAATCTCGTATTAATTAAATGTTTTCCTGAAATAAGACGTAACTACATCTGATAATAACGAGAAAAACTTGTATCTTATAATTTCGAGAGTCTCGTAATTATGACTTCTGTTTAATATAATTATGACTTCTGCATATCGTAGTTATGACTTCTATATATCTTTAGAATTACTTTGATTGACAAAAAGATTTCCTCATTTACAAGATCTTTTCTTGTAATTATGAGAAAACATTTCCCGTTTCCCAAACATCTTTCTGTGACACATCAGGAAACACTAACTGATAACAAGTCAAATCTTAGTCCTTCCTTCTGAGCAGAAAGATGCCACCAGATGTGGCGAGTCAGGTAATCCATCCCATCATGAACGGTGTGTCAAACACGGTCTCAGGTGCGTTTACTCTGATCCGCAGTATGTTTGTGTCTTCAGAGTGTCTGCTTGTGTCCTCAGACTGTCCTGTGAACATGTGGACGGTCTCCTTCTTAGTTTGCTTTGTCCTGCAGGACAGCAATTGTCTCTACACCTCCTTCTCTTCTTTACTATGAAACGACGTCCGTCTCAGATTTTCCTTCACTTTGACAAACTCCGGAGCTTTCAGGTTTTCTTCCTGCTCCTTCTCCTGCTGTTTGTCCAACTGCAACACCGAGAGACAAAATGTTAAAGACAACACCGAGAAACAAAACGTTAAAGACAACACCGAGAAACAAAACGTTAAAGACAACACCGAGAAACAAAACGTTAAAGACAACACAGAGAGACAAAACGTTAAAGACAACAACGAGAGACAAAACTTTAAAGACAACACAGAGAGACAAAACGTTAAAGACAACAAAGAGAGACAAAACATTAAAGACAACAAAGAGAGACAAAACTTTAAAGACAACAAAGAGAGACAAAACTTTAAAAACAACAACGAGAGACAAAACTTTAAAGACAACAAAGAGAGACAAAACGTTAAAGACAACAACGAGAGACAAAACTTTAAAAACAACACAAGAGATAAAACGTTAAAGACAACAACGAGAGACAAAACGTTAAAGACAACACTCTGTGTTGTATGTGTTGGTGTGTGTTTCCGTGTTCTGTGTGTTGTGTGTGTAGTGTGTTGTTGTTGTGTGTGTGTGTGTTGTGTGTGTAGTGTGTTGTGTTTTTGTGTGATGTGTGTGTCTTGTTGTGTGTCCGTGTAGTGTGTGTAGTTGAGCGTGTTGTTGTTGTTGATTGTTTTTGTGTATTGTGTGTGTGTTGTGTGTGTAGTGTGTGTAGTTGTGCGTGTGTTGTTGTTGATTGTTTTTGCGTATTGTGTGAGTGTGTTGTTGTGTGTGTAGTATGTAGTTGTGCGTGTGTTGTTGATGATTGTTTTTGTGTATTGTGTAGTTGTGTGTGTTGTGTGTGTGTTGTTGTTGATTGTTTGTGTATTGTGTAGTGTGTGTAGTTGTGTGTGTGTTGTTGTTGATTTTTTTTGTGTATTGTGTGTGTGTGTGTAGTTGTGTGTGTAGTGTGTGTTACCTCTTCCAGTTTCTGGTGTCTCTTCAGAAGCTCCGCCTCCAGAGGAGAAATCTTCTTGCGAGCTTCTTCTTCCTGTTTCCTCTGTTTGATCAGCTGATCTCTTTTCCTCGACTCCAGAACTCTTTGTAGCTCCGGCTTCGTCTCCACACTCGTCCCGCTGCCTCTGAACACACACACACACACACATTATATTCACATATCAGACCACAGACATAATGATGAACCAACTGTGAACTCATCGACTGACAGACACTGATACTGATCATCAGCATCAATCAATCATCAGCATCAACAACAAGCTGATATCGATCAGTACATCACCCCAGCTCATACAAAACACACAGTATGACAGCTAAAAACAGCTAAGCTGAACAAAGGTAAAACTTTTACTCTGTACAAATATATATATATAGTACATACATACATATATAGTATATATAAAAACAATAACATTTTTAAACAGTAAGACAACAGTGCAAAGTACTGGAATAAATAGTGAATGATTAAAGTAACACATTGCTTTATATACATGAGGTAAATATTTAGATATATATAATAAATATGACTTTTGTTTGTGCATGCGTGTATTTTCAGTTTGTGTGTGTGTGAATAAATATAAGAGAGTGAAATAATGTATTTTTTCTTCTTCTTGTATCTGAATGAGTGTGTTTCTGTTTCCTCCAGCAGAGGGCAGTATGCTATAACTACATATCAAACTATGAACAAACGCATAACATGTGTTTCTGCACACACACACATTATGTGTGCGAGTCTGGACGTGTGTCTGAGACGTGCACATGCAGAAATGTTGCATGTAAAAACATAAATGCCTTCATATGTGATGTCATTTATCACAAAGATATGTGTTTTTTACTTATTAACATTCTTTGTGTCAGTTTTCTTGGTGCGTCTGCTGCATAATTAGCATTTTGTCTCTTCGCTCTCAGCTTGAAGTTCTGAGTTCAAGTTCCGGTTGATTTGTGTAACAGCTGATGAGAGTCTTTGATTTGCCTCTGGGCCTCCTTTCAGCTTCTCTTTTCCTCCTGAATGATACAACTGAAGAGGAAAAACAACAAAACAAAAAACCTCGACCTTGTTTCTTTGCCCACAGTGTTAAAGCTCTGAGTGTGAATGAGCGACTGCGGAGGTGAAAACTTTCCCAGAGTCCTCGGCGCGCAGGCCTGCGAGGTGGGAGGCTGTTGCTTAGCAGCATCCGCTCGTGTCTTCAGAAAATGTACACGACGAGACGACAGGCGTTAAAAAAAAAGAAACAAATACCGCTCTCTGATTGGTCAGCTCGTGGCAGCCAGCTGACCGCCCTAATGGCCTTAAAGCTGAATTCTGCTGAGGGACCATTTCAATAAGTAAAGCTATACAGAACAGAATGAGGCACAAACAAACAACATTTATTCAATAGGGAATATTAGTATGAACATAAATAAGATGTCACAGTGACTAATATCCACTTCTCATATACAGTCGATGGTATACATAGTATTTAATGTATAAAAGGAAATCGTGGGAGTCTGAACGGTGCGGCTGATAATTTACAGGTGTTATGCTTATGTTTGTCAGTAGAGGAGATGCTGAATCATCAGCCAGCATGAGCCAAAGCTTAGTGTTATATTTTATTATTTTCTGCATTTTATATATATTTTTAACAATTCCTCAGTGGACTGATGTTTAGAAACTTTGAGTTCGGCATTTTGGCCGTCACCATCTTGGTTGTTTTTTTTTGCAACCAGAAGTGACACGAGAGGTCTGAGCAACCAAACGCTGAATCAGACATTTTTTTAGGCAACAAAAATGTTACAGTTAACTTTCATGAACTGAAAACACTCTGTGAAAGGGTTAAAGCATACCCTGCTTTATGGTCTATTTGACTCTAAATGGACCATCATTTACTAAATGAACATCATGCTGTATTGAAGAAGACTTGAAACTAAAGATTGAGACCATAAACTCATGTTTACAATGTTTACTGAGGGAATAAATCAAGTGACAGTAGAGTAATCTTCTCATAGACTTCTATACAATTTTCTTTTTGCAATCGAAGGAGTCGCCCCCTGCTGGTCAGTAGAAGGAATGCAAGTTTGAAGACACTTCAGCATTGGCTTCCCTTTTCAGAACTGGAGGTTGCCGACTGATTTATGCTCTATGACTTAGCTGAATACTTGATGGTTGATATTTAGTAAGACATTGCATCTATATTGCCCAGTATTCCCAGCTAATCGACATTTGAATTTCAATATTTAATCAAAAAGTTGTAGCTAAACATTGATTGAGAGACGAGATACTCATTGTTTTGTAATAAAACTATGTGCGCACATATATTGTCTCGACTGGTCCCTAACCAGGCTGCATATTCAAGTGCACATGGTTATCTTTTCCGAGCTACACTTTATAAACACCGTTGCTTTTGGCGTTTAATCAAATGTAATAAATAGTGACGTGAGCGTGAACTACGCTTAGTCAGACACAAAGTCACAGAACAGCCTTGGAGGTGGCTGTAGAGCAAGACACAGATGAGAGAGATGCACTGTGAATACTTCACTGAAAGTACAAGTACTTTTGAACATTGTTGAGGAAAGAAAAGACAAGCTGATGATCTGGACCGATAATGTGTTTCCTTCAGTGACTCAGCAGCAGGACGTGAGAAAATATTTCGACTGTCGTGATTTTAAAAACTGAGAACAGATTTAGTGACAGTGTGAGGCAGAGACATTCCACAATGTCCTGGTATTTCAAAAATGGTCCTCACTTTAAGAATAGTGGTCTGAATAAAAAAAAAAAAACGTTCTAATGTCCTCAGTTTCCCGAAGAAATTCCCTTAAAACAGTTCCCACTTCCCTCAAATGTCAGAAAAATATCTTCAATTTCTAAACAAATGTCCCCACGTTCCAAAATGTCCTCGCTTTCAGAAATGTCTTCACTTCTAAAAAAAGATCTTTATTTTCCAACAAATTTCCTTGCTTCCCACAAATGTCCTCATGATCCAAAATGTCCCCTCTCCCCACTGCGGTCCTCACATGGGCATGTAGACAAACACACACACACACGGTTACCGTTTGCAGCTGCTCATCAGCTCTCGGTGAAGCTCCTGGTGACTCTTTGAAGCTTTGACAGGATTCACCAGCTTCTTGGGTTTGATGAGGTCGTCCTCCTCGTCTCCCTCTAGATAGTCGGGCTGGGGGACGTAGCTGGACACCGGGGACGGTTTCCTGTGGACGCCCTCAGACCGGTGCTGCTGCAGGTCTGCATACGCTGAGGCTGAGGACACAATCACGAGGACGCTCAGATTAAAACTCTAATCAGCTCTGCAGAGGTTGAACCCTTTAGATTGCACTGACTCCATGATTTTCCCTCTAGCGCCCCCCTCAGGACATCTGTAGTAAAACACTATAGTAAAACAGGGACTTCCTCTTATGATTTTTGGCAGAATGAACGTGTGTTTGTGAACACCATGTTTTCGGGATTTTGTCTGAACTACAGTGTTCATGTCTCCGCCTGTCTGTCGTCCCCATTTGTCTGCCAGAAGAAAGGACAGATTAACAGGCATCTGATCCGAGTCCTCAGATATTCTGGGAGACAGAGATCAGATGTCATACAGTTCACCTCACACAATGATCTCTTTCTCAAGCGCAACCAGAGACCAACGTCCGCTGCTGCTTCATATTTCACAAAAATAAAAATGAGCTTTGGGTGCAGCACCCGGCCACACGTATGTGGACAGCTATCTGGAACACGAGCTCTTCTGGTTTCAGACTTTCCTCCAGATGTTGAAGCTGCTGCAGAGATTTGTCCAGACTCCAGAGCATCAGCGGGGGCTGACAGCGAATGTTGCATGATGTGCAGTTTAAATGTACTTAGGTCGATTTTTACCATGATGACGTGTTGCAGTGGATAAAAACTAACGCGTTTCAGCAGCCTGTTTCACCGAATCTGCAACATGCAACCTGCGGCTCAGCAACTTGATATAATTTCCTCCCACATGAATGTTGAAACATTTAACTAAACAAAAGAAACACCATTATTTTGACCAAAGAACGATCATGAATCTCGCACACTGACAGTTATTCATTAACCGGGAATGCTGAAAACATTTCTCAGCTTTGTGTTTGAGCTGCACGACTGCGCTGCTGTTGCTCCTCCATGTTTCAACATTTACAACACTGACATTTGACTATGTGAATCCAACAGAGCGGAGATTTGACAAAAGTCTGATTGGATGATTCTTGCAGCTTAATGCTGTCGTAGTTGTCTTCTCTCCAGTTGATCTGGACTCAGTCTGCGACTTTGCACTTGGTTTAATCTCAGAGTGGAGATGAATCAACAGGAGGGTTGGACCGATGCAGGAAGTCTGGACGGACTTTGAGACATACCGTGGTTTCATATTGATCTGAGACAGGACGTGCAAACTAAACCCACTCTGTAGTTTATCGACGTTTCTATGAGTGCCTGTTATCTGGTTACAACTGTAAACTGTGATAACTCTGTGAGAGGAAGACTGTCTGACTCCACCTCAGCCAGCAGGAAACGTGATCATGTTACACAGTAACATCAGAACATAATGTATTTTCTCTTCTTCATCCTGAGAATTAAATCACACTGAAGTTATTAAATCAGATCAAACCTGCTGCTGCAAATCGCTCAAAGCATCTCAAACCTTGTGACGAATGGCTTCGGTGAAACTCATCCTGTAGCATCAGATTTTACAAGCTGTGCACCAAACTGTGCACTCACACTCCATAGTGTTAACTATATATGGTTCTTTACATTACATTTCTATTTGATTCTACATTCTGGTTGTCTCTGTGAATGACCGGTGCCAACAACAATAACACTGATTATAATAATAGTCAAAAAATGTAAAAATAATTACACATTTATTTGAAATTAAACTAAAATCTACATAATGCTTTAAATTTGAATTATACTGAAAAAAACTGGTGATTTTTAAAAGAAATTGTACAGACTTTACTATTTGTCAATTAATCACACAAACAGAGTTGATAACTGTTTGAACACAGCAGGTTGAAGTCTGCTTTCGTCTTATATAAACACTCGGGTCACACAGTGACATGTTGCAAAAGACAAACTAGTTTGAACTGTACAGCTATTGATCCGCTCCTAGAAAATCAATCCTGCTTTCACCATTGAGCAAACATCAAAAAGCTCTGACCAAACCAGGTCTAGAACACCTCAGAAAATTGTACCACAACAGAATCAAACCCCCAGAGAATATTGGACTAAACCAGGATTAAATCACCAGAACATATTTGACCAAACCAGGATTAGAAAAACTGAAATTATTGGGACAGACAAGGATTAAAACGCCAGAGAATATTGGGACAAACCAGGATTAAAAAAACAGAGAATATTGTGCAAAAGCAAAATTAAAACACCAGAGAATACTGGACCGGACCGGGACTAAAAAACTAAAGAATGTTGGACCAAAGCAGGACTAAAACACCAAGTCTTCAAGACTCCACATTCCTTTAATTCTGATGAGAAGAGATGTTTTATTACATAACAATCCCAGAAAAGTAAGTTGATCTGAACTCCTACTCAAATGAAATGTATCTGCCAACAGTGATTTCATCTTCATCCTACGCTCCCCACTTCCACACCAACCTCACACTGTTTTAATATTTTGTTAGTGCCACGCTGCTCTCCAACACATGACTCAAGCGTTGAATTATTCATGAAATGTAAATTATAATATAACTTTATGGTTGGCATACTTAATTCACACCACTGCACACCCCAACACATTTGTAAAAGCCTCATTGTCAAGTCCTAAAATAATAAAATCACGTTATTAAATGCAATCTTTTATGAAATAATAATAGTTTCCTAGGTACATGAATTATTGACCCGCAAATAACCTCCATCTCAACGAGTAACTTATTCCTAGTAGTTACATTATTTAAATTTAAATTCCAAAATGACAGTCAAACATTTTTGTATAAGTTTTATTCTACTCATAACACACATTTCCATACATTCAGCAAATACACTGAATACATTCAACACAAAGCGCTGACATGCAGATAAATCTATCAAAATAACACAAATTATAAACAGCTGATAAAAAAGTAAAACAGTCAAAGTTAAAATGACAGAGCAGAAGAGAATAAAACAAAATATCTAAAACAAATTGTAAACACAACAACGACACACAAAATAATGCTGCACACACCCAGCAGAAAATAACAATATTAGTTAAATACAATTTAAATAAGTAAGAAAATGCTTCAGGAGGATCCAGTCAGTCCTCCTCTGCTTCTTACCAGACTTCACCATCCCCTCCCTGGCTGTGGTGGACCATTCGGGGCTAATGCTTGTCCTCTGATCCATCTGATCCATCTGATCCAGATCCAGATCCAGGTCCTGGTGATCCTCATGTGTTTCAGTCTGTGTGAACCATCATGCTCTCTGTAGAGGAGCAGCAGCGCTCCACTCCTCCCGACTGAGTCATGCCGAGTGTAAAACAGCGGTCACATGATCCTCCCAGTGTTTCCCTCCCCCTCCTCCTCCTCCTCCTCCTCCTCTTTGTGAAGATTTCTGACAACCTGCTCTCAGACTTTTCCCACGCTGCTGTCTTCAGGTTTTGATTTGAAATAAAAACTGTCCACAAGTGAAAGTCTGAAGATGGTGGAGGTGAAAATTCACAGTGTTCAAAAAGAACAGGGTTCATCCTCTGGAGAGAATGGATGTGCTCAGTGTATTATAAGTCCTCCAAATTAAAAGATAAAATACATTGTTTGTTCATGACTGTTGAAACACTGGTTTAAGGTTTGAAACCACTGTGAACTTTGTGACGCTGAAAATGACCTTTTCATAGAGCTAGGCTAGCAGTTTTCCCCTGTTTCCAGCCATTGTGCTAAGCTAGGCTAAACACATCCTGGACCTCTCTCTGTATGGCCATACAGAGATGAAACTAAGGCTACATTCACATTTAATGCTCAATTCAGAGTGTCTTAAAGCTGCATTCTCTCTAATGTACACCAGGGGGCGACTCCTCCAGTTGTATAGAAGTCTATGAGAAAATGACTCTACTTCTCTCTTGATTTATTACCACAGTAAACATTGTAAACATGAGTTTATGGTCTCAATCTCTAGTTTCAAGTCTTCTTCAATACAGCATGATGTTCATTTAGTAAATGATGGTCCATTTAGAGTCAAACAGACCATTAAGCAAGGTATGCTTTAGGGCGGGACTTACTGTGATTGACAGGTCTCTACCAGAGACATATACGGCTACATCACTTCTCCTCAGTCCAAATATGGTCACTTCCTGTTCACCGGTTGCGGACGTAGTCATCGTGACGTCACTCATTGGTTTGTGGACTACCGTCTTGAAGCCTCGAGTTCGGCGATTTCTTCATCACCATGTTGTTTTTTTGGCAACCAATGAACAGAAGTTACCATATCTGGAATGCGGAGGAGTGACGTAGTGACACCGTATACGGCTCTGGTCAAAGGTAGCCCCGCCCTAAAGCATACTCTGCTTTATGGTCATCTTCTTATGGACTTCTATGCAATCTGAATTCTTTTTGCAACCGGAGGAGTCGCCCCCCCCGCTAGTTGGTAGAGAGAATACAAAGATTTAAGACAACCAATCACAGGTCGGTTCTCCTGACAGAGGGACAAACTTACCTCTGCCGTTTGGGTGCTTTCCATTTTTCACACACTGCTGCTTCGATAAAGGCTCGTGGTCGATGCTGTACGCCTTCTGGAAAACCACAGAAGAAGAAAAAAGAGAGAATAAGGAGGGAGGACACATGACGCTGAAGCTCCGACAATGGCTTCATCAGTTCATGACGGACAAAGAGAAACCTGAGAATAATTCAGAAGTTATTGTTCTTCTGGCAACTATATTACCCACAATGCAACTGGACCAACAGTGGGTTGGGGAAGTGTGAGTGATGTATGTTTTTCTCTTAGTGTACCTGAATCTATTTATCTAGTATTCAGAGTATTTACAGTTTTTGAGTATTTGGTGTTGCACATCTTTCTTGTGTCGAGCTCAGCCTCCTTCTCCTTCTTTCACCTCCTTCTCCCCCGTCTCCTCACCTCCTTCCCTCCTCTCTCCACCCTCTCTCTTCTCCTCCCCAGCTCTCTCTCCTTACGCCCTCTCTTCCTCCCCTTCCCCTCTCTCCTCCTTCTCCTCCCCCTCTCTCCTCCACCCCCACTTCTCTCTTCTCTCACCTCCTCTCTCCTAACCCCTCTCTCTTTCTCCCCTTCTACTCTCTCCTTCTCTCTCCTCCTCCCCGTGCCTTCTCTCTTCTTTCACCTCCTCCCCCTCTCTCTCCCCCTCCTCTTTCTTCATCTCTCTTCTCTCTCCTCCTATCCCTCTTTCCTCTCTGTCCTCCTCCTCCCAACTCCTCTCTCTCTTTCTCACCTACTTTCTCCTCCCCCTTTCTCTCTCCTCCTCTGTCTGCTCCTCTCTCTTTTCTCTCCCACTCTCTCCCCTTCCTCCCACCTGTCCTCCCCCTCTCTCCTTCTCTCTCTTCTGTCACCTCCTCTTTCTCCTCCTCCTCTCTCTCCCTCTCTCCTCCTATGACTCCTCTCCCTCTCTCCTTTTCTCTCTTCTGTCACCTCCTCCCCCTCTCTCTTACTTACCCTCTTCTTTCTCCTCATCTCTCTTTTCTCTCCTCCTCCCCCTCTCTCCTACACTGAACCTCTCTCTTCTCCCACCTCCTCTCTCTCCCTCTCTCTCTCTCTTTCTCCCCTTCCTCTCTCTCCTCTTCCTTAACACTTTTCTCTCCCCCTCTCTCCTCATTCCCCCCAGTGTTTCTCGGCCGCTCGTCTCCTTTCAGACTCCAGGTCAGTTGGACGGCGTCCTCTCTGACTGAATGGACTTTGTGTTAGTTGCTAGGAGACTTCATCAGGCTTCAACATGGTGACAAGGCCCTCACTGTCTCCCCCCTCACCCCCCTCACCCCCTCAAGGAGGAGGGAGGGGGTCTCTGGAGGTCCCATGAATGTTGTTTACTGCAGGATGAAGATTTAATGAATGATCCTTTTCTCCTAATCTGGTCCCAGTCCGTCCACCAGGATGTTAACCAGTTCAACATGTGGAGAAATCCTCTTCTTCTTCATACTCTTCTTCTTCTTCTTCTGATGTTGATGATGATGAGGATGATGATGAGGATGATGATGATGCAGGTGTCATCATGACGCCCGCATCAGGTCAGTTTTATAAACGTGTGGTGCAGCATTAACAGACTAAATGTCACACGGGGGTTAAAACCACTGATCTGAATAAGAATAAACTCCACAGCTGACGTGAGATCAGCTGACGGGGGATTTGAACCTGTGACCCTCAGGTCTCTGATCCTGTGTGGTTCTGCAGGTTGAATCAGGAGCAGAACTGACCTGAGGACAGTCTGACCTCTGCTGGACGTACAGAAACATTACAACTCCGACTGTGAAGGGAAATCAGCGGTCTGAGGGGCCAAATCTGGCCCTCGAGCAAAGATATTACACACAGAAAAATAAAGGTGCCGTCTGGAACCGAAAATGGTTCTTCGGAGTGAGGCCATAGAAGAACCATTTCTGGTTCCACAAATAATAACATTTCCTTAAATGGTTCTTTAAAGAACCCACAAAAAAAGGAAAAAAAGGTTCTCGAAAGAACATTTTTCAAAAA
Organism: Pholis gunnellus; assembly: GCF_910591455.1. Lineage (NCBI taxonomy): Eukaryota > Metazoa > Chordata > Actinopteri > Perciformes > Pholidae > Pholis > Pholis gunnellus. Next base: position 26,733,473 of record NC_136529.1, read on the forward strand.
AGTTCTTTATGCACCCAAATGGTTCCATAAAGAACCCTTTTCAAATGGTTCTTTAGCAAAAAATGTTGTACAACGGGAACAAATTGTACATTTAAACAGTATAACAATGGACTCAGGGTTCCCACGCTGTTTTTGAGATCATATTCCAGGATCTTTTCCGTGATGATTTATAAAATCATCTTTTTATGTATACATGTATATATATCAGCTGGTAGCTAACTACCCCACACCCAGATCATGGCAAGGTACTTTTTTTTCTAATTTATACCATCCAATAACTCAAACATTAATTAATAACCCTTTAATATCCCAATGAACCATATGACAAACCTGTAGAACCATCCAATAGATAAAATGGTTCTTTAGTAGGTGATGGTTCTTCGTGGAACCACACTGCCTTTTTAAGAACCATTGTTTTTCTGTGTGTAGTTTAATCTTAAACTACAGATAAAGGTACAAATAAAAAAACAAGATTATCTTTAATCTCACTTTGCTTTAAACGCAGAGAATTATTTGATGAGTTCACAGGAAAAAGAAACGGCTCTAAAGTCTCATTTAAATTTAACCTGAATAGAAAGATGGAGGCACAACACTTCTTCTTAAAGCTGAAGTTAAATCTGAAGATACTTTAACTAATGACGCATCTCACAGGACTTTATTCTGAAGGTCAGAGGTCACACGTATGACCGTCCAATCACAGCTCAGCAAACAGAGCTAATCTCAGCGTTTCTTCTTCTGTGGTTTCTTTTTCAAATTCATAGTATTTAAAAAGTAATCAACTACTAAAGAAGCATTTTTTAAAGGTGAAGATGAAGTTCTTAAAATGAGCTCCACCTTTTAATCAGCTGCAGCATGAAGGAGACGAAAACATTAATGCATCAATAATCTAAATTAAATATTATAATATATTAATCTGCATAGAGATTACTTTTACTTTTAGTACTTTGAGTATATTTGAACACTTGTGTACTCTTACTGCGGCAACATTTTTGAATGCAGGACTTTTACTTTGAAAACAGACTATTTCTACGCTTTTAGTACAGTTTACTTCTGAGTACTTCTTCTTCTGCTGTTAAAAAGTCAGCTTTTATAGGAGCTTCTTCTTCTTCTTCTTTTTCTCCTTGTTTCAATATTATTAGCTGCAGGGATTTTCTGTGATCCTAATATGGTCCAATCTGGATTTAACCCTCTGAAGACATCAACACTACAAACACAACTGTATTTATTTAAACATGTTTTTTCTGTGTTTCTGGACAGGACGCTGTGTATATAGGTCATCAGGCTGATCCTGGATCTGTCACCTCTTCTTCTTCTTCTTGTTAATGAGCAGTGTTACGTAACGGCAGCTGAAAATAGTCCCGTTGTTGTTTACTCTGTCAGAGCTCATTCACTCACACATGAGTTCACGAACTGACCGAGAACCTGCTGACGGGATCTGAGCTGTGATTGGTCGAGGCCGGTCCGCGCTCTGTTTGTTGTGAGGTTGATGTTATTGTGTTAATATTATAATCATGACATTTCAGGACTAAAAACAACTGTATATATAGTTGTTGTTGTTTTATATATACATACATATATATATATATATATATATATAGTTAGCGTTATAGCATGAATGTGATTGATTTGCTTAATTTACATTATTTATGTTTTTCTCAGTCACACTTTGGTGATACCGAAAGTGCAAAGGAAGTAGACATTATAACAGCAGTATGTGGGTTTTATATCACGGCTATGAACCAATCACATTACTTGATTTAAGATTCCCTTTATAAACAACAATATATTCATCACTTTACTTGTAAACAGACTGTATTTTAGTTTACTTCTTGAAAGTGTTCGCTGTATTTGTTCGTATATGCACAGTGAGACAATAGCATTGTTTGATTATATGTTGACAAAATGAAGTCAGACTTCTTGCTGAATAAAAAGACTCCATGAATCTATGAGGGCAGTTTAAAATCTGCTCAACGAGAACACAAACAAATGCAGAGAAAGTCAATAAAAATACATCCAAATGAACAACGGGGCATTTAAAGGTAATCTTATGAAACAAGACTACACTATATCTTTTTAATTATCCAACTGAAAACTCAGCTCAGTGTTTCCAACTCTTTCCCAGTGAAAGAAGCTAGCAGCATTAGCTACGAGAAGTTGCTAACTCAAGTCATCATCACTGACATCATCCAGGCCTCCCTCCGAAGCCACGCCCCCAACATTACCACAATGAAAGTAAACAACGTAACACATATTTGGTTTTAATTTAGTTTGAGGTGATCCTCAGATCCAGATTGCAGATCCACACACACACACACACATACTGCAGTTTTCAGTTTAGTTTAATATTAATTCATTCTAACGCTTTGGAATAAAGAATGTGACAGTTGAAACCTTCCTGGCTGAACATGTCACATGTTGGAAAATATCGATACGACATGAGAACCAGTTAATTAGAGACATGAAATCAATTTATTCTTGCCTTGTATTTTTATTTAATAGCGTTTTTTCACCAATTTGTTTTGTAAATATTCCAGATTTAACATTTTGACATTAACATTATTTTTTAATTAGTGCTTTAAGTAATTAACACCTCGTCAGAGTCTGGATGTGAGTCGTCTCTCCACCTGCTGCTGCTGACAGGAAACTCCGCTGAAAATAGACCCGTGAGTCGATCTGAGCAGGACGTCATGGCCACACATGACATCCCCCCCCCCCCCCCCCCCCCATACCCGGCACCCTGCTGTCAGCTGTCGCCGGTCACTGTGGCAACAAACACACCCAAACACGCCCACGTCAACAGGTGTGTTGGCCCCCCTCCATAGCTCAAATAGTTCGAGGAATCCACAAAGAGGAGCGAGGTCAAGTTCAACTTCAGTTCAAGGTACTTGTATGCTGTTTATGCCTCTACTTCACCACAGCTTCAGCTACTTTCCGAATCAGAACATTTAGAAAACCTGAAATGTTTAAGAGTTTACCAAATCTGATGTTTTGTTACAAATTAAACTCCCAAACAATGTGTACGTATTTAACGTATAATTAGTGTGATTAAGTATAACTGAAACAATTAGTTGATTAATCAATTAGTCAATTGACAGAAAGTTAATGGGAAACTATTTTTGATCGTTGAAGTATTTTTTCCAGTAAAAAGGTTTCATGGTTCAGATTTGCAGCTTTCCCTTCGAATAATGTTAATGTATTAATACTAATGTTAATAATGTACATGTATTATAAATACTGTAAATGTATTAATAATAATGTTAATAATGTACATGTATTATAAATAATGTACATGTTAATGTATTAATACTAATGTTAATAGTGTACATGTATTATAAATACTGTAAATGTATTAATAATAATGTTAATAATGTACATGTATTATAAATACTGTAAATGTATTAATAATAATGTTAATAATATACATGTATTATAAATAATGTACATGTTAATGTATTAATAATAATGTTAATTATGTAACTGTATTGGTAATAATGTTAATAATGTACATGTATTTTAAATACTGTAAATGTATTAGTGATAATCTAAATTAATTGGGGATACTGTTAATAATGTTGATTTATTAGTAATACTGTTAATCATGTTAATTTACTTTAATGCATAAGAAATAATAATCTAAAGAGAACATACAGTAGTATAACCGTTCCAGGGGACACTTTCATACTTAAAATACTTTTACTATATTTTCCTGATTACATTTGAATTTTTAACGTCACATTTTCAATGCAGGAGTTTTACTTGTAAGATCATTTTTTTTCTTTCTAATATGGTACTTTTATAGCAGTAAAGAATCTGAATACTTCCTGGTTTCATTGGCATGAAAACACTGAACACAGTTATTCAGGATACGTTTCAGTCACTCAGCAGCTCATAATACCTGTAATACCATCCCATAATACCAACTCAGTGCCTGGTCTTCATTGACCTGCAGTGGTTTCACTTCTCACCGTGATGTCACGGTGTACTCCAGGACTTGGCGTCATCACTGATGGGTGTGGTTACAAGTGTCTGACCACACCCACCAGTGGTGCTGCCGGAAACACTGAAGATGCTGCTGAACTTTGAAGGTGGAAAGTAACATAAATATGAATACAGATAAATAAATAAAGCTGCATGTGTGTTTGTAGTCAAACTGTCTCCTTTAAAAGTTTGCAGAATAATCCATCAGCAGCTCCAATGGATCTACAGACAACTATCACTGTAGTATCTTCATTCAACAGTTCGCATGATATCCTGCAAAAAAGTGACTCCTCATTTTTCATGCATTTTCCTACAAAACTCCAGCAACAAGTCGTGGTTTGGGTTAAAATAACTACGGAAGCCGGCGGCAACCTCCGGTTCTACCGAGTGAAGCCAAACTTGTCTTAAAGCTGCATTCTCTCTAATGTCCATCAGGGGGCGACTCCTCTGGTTGTATAGAAGTCTATGAGAAAATGACTCTACTTCTCTCTTGATTTATTACCTCAGTAAACATTGTAAACATGAGTTTATGGTCTCAATCTCTAGTTTCAAGTCTTCTTCAATACAGCATGATGTTCATTTAGTAAATGATGGTCCATTTAGAGTCAAACAGACCATAAAGCAGGGGATGCTTTAGGGCGGGGCTTGCTGTGATTGACAGGTCGTTACCAGAGACGTATACGACGTCTCTACGTCACTCCTCCTCATTTAAAATATAGTAACTTCTGTTCATTCGTATCGGAAAAAACAACATGGCGACGGTCGTAATCCAAGATGGCGAAAGCAAAATCACCAAACTCGTGGCATCGAGACAATGACTACGTCCACTTCTCATAAACAGTCTGTGGTTACATCCCAGAATATCTTTAATCAGATGGTCACGGTGTCATGTTCTCAATGTGGATTTAAATATAGCTCTGCACCATGCAAGTGGCTCATGGAGAGATTTCATGTGGGGTCAAACTTTATGAGTTTGAAAGAAATGTTCTCTGACCTCATCTGCACATCAAATGATAACAAACTGGGTCCAGACTCATAGTTTGAGAAACTCTTTCATAAGGCATAGCTGTAATTTAAAGGCTTGTCTATCTATGCTGTAAAAATAACATTTAAAATCTCCTCATTTTAACAAAGTCCTAAAAACAAAACTATGACTTTAAAAAAATCATAATACTGACTGAACTTATAGTATATCTCACTATTTTGACTTGGAGAGTGATGAACTTTCTGTATCTTGACTTAAAATCATAATTCATTCATTTTCATCATTCCTAACATTTTATCCTTTTTTATCCTCCAGCAGTCTGGAGAGAGAACATAACTGAACACAATAATAAATAATTGATAAATGATAAGATTCCCATTTTTTAGCATTTTTAACACCTCAACAACTATCGGACGGATTGTGATTAATGTGGTTCATCATTCATGGTCCCCTGAGGATGAACTGTCATAGCTTTTATGATCCTTTTCATCAGGTCAACATTTCATTGTGTCTGAGACTTTGATTCCTGACCAAATACCTGCAGAACTAATAACATTCACATCAGCCTCAGCCGTACGTTGTGTTTACCGATAATTAGCCAATGCTAATATGCTAACATGTTAAACCGAGACGATGAACATCGTAAACATTGTACCTGCTGAACATCTGTTAGCATGCTGATGTTAGCATGCTGGTGTTAGCGTTTCGGCTCAGTCTGCAGTTGCTTTAAAATTGTTTGATTGACTGACTTTTACTGTATTTGTTTTGTATCTTCTATGTGCTGTTTATTCTATAAATCATTGTAAATAAGAGCATGCTCTCAATGAACTAGCGAGATTAAATAAAGAATGAATGCATTAAAGAGTCTGTCTGGTTTATGTTTATTCTGATCATCAAAAAGAAAATATTTTACTTTCATTATTAATCTGGTGATTATTTCTTTGATTATTTAAAATGCCACTAAAAAGTGAAGAATGTCCATCACTTCTGTTTTAGACTCAGTTTACTGGAACCAGTGAATCTTTGTCACTTTAGCTTCAATGATTAATCGATTATCAACACAATCAATTAAAAGTTCCTGTTTCTGAACAAACTGGAAACCAAAGATCGAAGAAGTACTCAGACCTTTTACTTTAGTATCAGCACCAAAATATATACACATTAAGCAGAATAATATATATTACATAATTGTATGATAATTATTGATGCATTAATGTGTTTATCACTTTAACGTTGCAGCTAAAAGTGGAGCTCATTTTAATTACTTTATATACTGTAATAATAATGAACACTAGGTCGTTATATTTTGCATTAATAATCTGCAGAGTAACAAAAGCTGTCAGATAAATTAAGGACAATATTTCCCTCAGAGATTTAGTGGAGTAAAAGTATAAAGTAGCATAACATGGAAATATTGAAGTAAAGCACACTTGTACTGAAGTACTTGAGTAAATGTACTTGGTTACATTCCACCACTGATAACCAGGCTGTAGATAAAGTAAACAATCGACTGTAACACTGTCAAACTATAATTAGACCGGTGACTGACCTTCTTTCCATACGCAGCTCCCATTCTTCCCAGTCCTCTGCAGCAGGTTCACAGTCCACACAGCCTTCTTTCTGCCCTCTGTCCTCTCCTGCACTACTTATTTTTCCCAGCAGCCCCGGGCCGCCTCTTCCTCCTCCTCTTCCTCCTCCTCTTCCTCCTCCTCCTCCCGCCACCTGGCAGCCTAACAGCCCGGTCACTGGGGTCTTTTAGCCCACCGAACCGTGAGGCAGCTTCATAACAGCAAACCAGAACTGAGCCGGGGAGGAAAGAGAGAAGCTGAAACAAGTGTTTGACTGTAAGAAAGTGGAGGAGGTGGAGGAGGAGGTGTCCCAGTGTCCCAGCCACCTGTTACTGCTTGACTCTCTGCTCTCAGCTGTGAGGAGTTAAGATGCTCTGATTGGATTAATGTAATTAAAGGTGACAGAGAAAGAGGGACAGCAGAGCAGTAAAGTTCCCTCATCTTCAGGACAAAAGATACTCCTGAAATAATGTTTGTGTCGCACTTCTAACACTCTGAGGGGAGAATTCACAATAGGATTAACGCGGCCTTTAGGCATTTAAACTCTCAAAGCAGTTGCAAAAGGTCAAAACAGCCCATTAACTGCGCTACCACCAGCCCTAGCGTAAGTTCAATCAGGAAGACTGTACTCTCATATGCCTAAACCCGTAGTTTATTTCCCATACATCTGCCAATCACTCCTCATGCATGCACACTCATTATTTCATTGCTGTTATTGTTCGGGGCTGTTGATCATGATATCAGCTGTCTAGATCAGCGAGTCTCTTCTATCCAATAGCACAACGACACAATGACATCGTTGGCCTATCATCTTGCTGCTGTCTCTCTTAAATATGACTCATACCTTCAGTACTGCTGCTGTTACGCAACCCTCCACCTCCCCATCACTGCCCAGCCTTCGCAGATTCATCAGCTTCATCAGCTTCATCAGATTCATCAGTTTCATGAACTCATCCTTCTATCAGCCACCATCACCACCAGTGTGTGGACTCCACGGGGGGGTTTATCTTGCTGCTGCTCAGGGCAGACGCCCCTCGATTACAATTCTCCCTGTAGAGTCCAAGTGCCAAAGACTCTAAAGACTTTATCATCACATATGTGTCAAATTGTCCCTTTTCTATGGAAATGTGCCTCACTGGAAAAACATCAGTGCTTAATAGCCGAGTGCAATCCATTCTTTGTGAATCAACCCATGAGAGTATTTTAGCTCTAAAAGTCACATTTGAATATTGTCCTGTTAGCTTAGCTAGTGTTAGCAGCTTAGCCTTGCTAACGTTTGCATCATGCTCTGTTTCCTGATGCTGATGACGTCTCAAAGAATTGCATTTGTTATTAAAAGGTGCAATGTATAATGACTGGCCACATGGGATGGTGTGTGTTAGATGATTGTATATAAGAAGTGGACGTAGTCACAGAAACGTCAGCCATTGATTTGTGGACTGACGTTATGAAGCCTTGTCGTTCAGCATTTTGGCCGTCGCCAAATGACTAAATGACTGAAATTACTAAATGAACATCATGCTGTATTGAAGAAGACTTGAAACTAGAGATTGAGACCATAAACTCATGTTTACAATGTTTACTGAGGTAATAAATCAATCAATCAGGTAATGAGTCATTTTCTCATAGACTTCTATAGACCAGAGGAGTCGCCCCCTGCTGGACATTAGAGAGAATGCAGCTTTAAGGCATTTTAGCATCAGTGGTCAGAGATACAGGAGTCTACATTTATGCCATGAGACAAAACAAAATCAAAAGTATGACCTTTAGTGTGAGTGGGACCAGTCAGAAGACTCAAGGACATTTTAAGACCTCTTGGCACAAAGGAGTTGTCAGGGCAGCAGATGAGGATGTTAGTCCTTTAAAGTAATTAAAGTAAGTAAAAGTATTCAAACACCGAGTCTAAAAGTACAGGAATCAGTTAAATAAATATGTAGTTTAGCATTTAAGTCCCGCTAGGTTACTAAAACTACAAATTTCACCATCAAGCAATCAATCCAAACATCTGATTACCTTCAGATCCATATTAGATATACAAGATGTTCAGTAAGACTATTTTTTTGTTTTTTATAAACACATTTTTGTCCAGAAACAGAAAATCTGAGCAGATAGTAGAGAAGGAAGGAGGAGATGAGGAGACAGAGAGATGTATTTCTGTGGGTTTAGCATCAAAACACACAAATCTGTTGTTTTCAACCACTTTACACACAAACAATCATCTCACAGCCAAACACCCTCAGGTTCTGTATTTATAAAAAAAGATTCAAATGACTTTGATAAAAGAAATGATTTTATTCATTTACATTTTATTTTTGTTTTCATGTACTCATTTTTCATAATTACCTCTCGTGTTCGTCTCGTTTTTAAAAGACGTCTGAACCGATTACAATCTGAAATCATCTGAAGTTCTGTTTAAAAATCTTAATCTTGACGAAATTCATTATTATTTATCATAACTTAAAAATCAGAAGAACCCCATTCAATCCAAATCCTGTCCATCTGAGGCAGGACACACATATTCAACACAGATGTCTGAAGACAAACGTGGGAAAGATAAGTCTAGTTTACCTAAATGCTCCTTTTTGGAGCACCGTATAATTAAGATAATACATTGTTCTTAATTGGATATCTGAATTGTAACCTTACTGGCTAAATGATGGAGGAAGATCAATTTAAAACAATACCACAGAATGACTTCACACTGACTCAGTATTTACTTATTTACACAATAAATAAAATGGTAACAATATATCATTAACCAATTACCGAACTTGTGCACACGAGGGATTTAGTTTTCCAGATTGAAACACACCAGAGAGCTGCAGAGTGATCATGTGATTTAATATTTCAAACGATCCCACAAAACGAGGCCGCCGTCGGTCGGACCTCAACGGAGGACTCGGTTCCGGTCTCTACTGGTCCTCGGTGGGCGGGGTCTCCGGCCCGTCGTGGCTCGGCCCCGACATCTGCATGAAGAGCTCCCTCATCTCTGTGATGTCATCATCCAGGGACGGCGGGGCCGGCCGCTGCTCGCGCTCCTCGATGAAATCCCACAGACGGACGTTGTTCATGAACTACAAAAAAAAAAGATGCAGTTTATAAAAACTACAAAACTAAAAGGAGCGCTGAACTACGAATCACAATGGCGGAGGCTGAAGGTTTGCTGACCCGGACGTTCCCCTCGGAGCTCAGTTGTTTGCGCGGCCGGTCGGGTTCTGCTCGGGTTCCGTCTGGGAAGGCGTGAAGATACAAACACTTCCCTCCGAACGGACACGAACCTCGACCCTGATCGAAGTACTTACAGGACTTCTTACTGCGGAGACACAACAAAGACATGATTTTGAAGATTTTAAACCAAGAATAGCTTAACGCACGGCCGCTCAGTGACACGCAGGTTGGCTCACCTGACTCCGGACTTGAAGAGCTCTATGAGGTGGTCCTTCTCGTCCTGGTCCTCCACCCAGTAGGCCGAAGGGATGACGAACTCTGAGACGACTCGACATTCTGGACACGACCTGAGAGAGAGAGAGAAACATTATATCAGACAGAGGGACCTCACAGACCCTGTACTAGACTCAGAGAACCCACCTAACAGACGCTGTCAGATCCTATAAGTACCTAACAGGTCCTCAAAGACCCTGTCCCCAACTCACAGTTCCTATCCTGACCTCCCAGACCCTGTCTTGACCCGACATACCATGTCACATCCTCAATGAACCTGTCCCGACCTCGCAGACCCTGTCCCAACCCCACATATCATGCCCCATCCTCAAAGAGCCAGTCCAGACCTCCCAGATCCTGTCTTGACCCGACATACCATGTCACATCCTCAAAGACCCTGTCCCAACCCCACAGGCCCTGTGCAGACATCACAGCCTCTGTCCCATCCTCAAGGACCCTGTCCAGACCCCACATATCATGTTCCGTCCTCAAAGACCCAGTCCAGACCCTGCAGACCCAGTACAGACCTCCCAGACCCTGTCTTGACCCGACATACCATGTCACATCCTCACAGACCCTGTCCCGAACTCACAGACCCTGTCCCCCGTCCCGGACTACTGGTTCCGTCTGAACTGGACTCTTACTTGATGATCTTGTTGCTGAAGTTCCTGGTGCAGCGCCACTGTCTGATGCAGGCCAGACAGAAGGTGTGACAGCAGGAGGACAGGATGCCGAACCTGCGGTCTGACGGATTCAGCTTCTGCACCACCAGCTCCATGCAGATGGAACACACCTGAAAACAACAACAACAACAAACAACAACAGTTACAACAACAGCTACTGACACCATACGTCGCCAACGTGAGTGCCCGACTGAACCCACCTTGTCCTGGCTCAGCTGCGCTGCGAAAGCCTTCTCCATGTCGGCCTCGAAGGCCAGCATACACATCTGCAGACAGACAGGTATTACAGTCAAGAGTTTAACAATAACAACAAGCTTCATTGTGAGTTAAATAATTATAAAAAGCTCGGCGTCACTGGTCGTGAGTCGTAGTTTGTTTACGTACCGAACGCAGGCCGCAAATCCGCACTGGAGACGTTTTTGAATGGAGACGGACTTTGATTCTTCTTTTTTGGGGCCAAAGCTATTTTAAATGTATATATTATTTTTGGTGTCTGAAATATACTGTTTGTTTTTATCTAGACGAGATAAAGCTGTTATCATCACTGTGAACATCTGTGATGTTCACAGTGATGATAACAGCTTTTTTACTTCGACCTACAACCTGGATTAGTTTATATTCGGTACAATATAGTGGATAGTTGTCCCGACCAAACAGACGGTGTCAGGTCCTCAAAGACCCTGTCCCGACCAAACAGACCCTGTACTGCACTCACAAACTCTGACAGGTCCTCAAAGACCCTGTCCCAATCTTAACAGACCTTGTCCCCAACTCACAGCTCCTGTCCCGACCCAACAGACCCTGACAGGCCAACCAGTTCGGACTGGTTCCTACACCGTCTGGACCGTATAAATAAGCTCTTCCCTGGTTCCCCGTTGTTCTTCTGCTCTGTGTGTTGAACTGAGAAACCTTCTTGCAAGAATAAAGACACAAAGACAACGTTGCTTATCGAAGTTCTTTACTAATACACAACGAACACTAAACTCAGCCTGAAGGACTTCGCAGGGTGGCACATTAATTAGAAATCATGTTTATGAACATTATTGCTTGTACTATTCAATTAAAACTGTTCAATGTCACAGCAGCTTTACATGATGGTTCACACAAGTCCTAATAATAATTCAACGCAAACATGAGGAGCCAACAGCTAATCCATCAGGTTAGGTCAAATTAACGTGCACACCTTCTCGTGCGCTCTCCTCTGCTCGGGGTCGTGGGGGTGGAGCACGTGCAGCCCGCACACCTCACACAGGTCTCCATGGAGGTACGTACAGCTGTCCTCATAGAAGCAGTGTCCGGCGGCGGCGTAGGGACACAGCTGGGGTAGGTCCTGGTAAGCCCCGCCCACAGGGGGAGGAGCTAAAGACAGCACAGGTTGACATGTAAAAACACTTCATCTACATCGCAGACGACTAGCAGCCAATCAGAAGCCAGAGTTTCATCCCACCTTGTTCCTGTGCTGAAGCGTCCAGACCCGTCCTGATGGCTTGAACATACGAAGGAGGAGCTGCTGCCGCCGCTGTGACCTCAGGCCCCAAATTGTCTGGTGGACCCCCAAACATACCGTCTACACCCAGGACTGAGAGACAGGCAGGCAGACAGACAGACAGGAGAGAGAGACAAACAATTGTTAGGAATCAGATTGTTCAGGCCCCGTCCCAGACTCACGATCCCTGTCCTGGACTAATAGTAATACTAAGTGCACCCGACTGCGATCTGGCTGCTGGAATCACGATAACAGAGTTACCTTAATACAACAACTAAAAAGTGGGAGGACAAAAAGTCTCATCCAGATGAAACAAAACAATACTCTATTTAAATAAATAAATAAATAAATAAATAAATAGAGTATTGCATCATTTGAAAGCACCGCAGTGTGTCAGTCACCTCGTTCTCTGAGGACCATCGTCTTCTTCACTCCACCTCTGACTGAAGGTGGAGTGAAGACAGCGCCAGCTCCTCCTAAACCAGCGTGATCCTCTGGACCTCCTCTGGATGAAGATTTGATGTGGTCATACCTGTACACAAGTCACACAAAACCTTAATACACACAGGAAGTGACACGACCACGAACAGAGTGACACAACCGCTTTACCTCAGTCCGGTGACAGTAAACAAAAGGATGAGATGTTACCTGTCTGTCAGGTGACTGTTACCCGTCTGTCAGGTGAAGTGTTACTCGTCTGTCAGGTCAGTGTTACTCGTCCGTCAGGTGAAGTGTTACTCGTCCGTCAGGTGAAGTGTTACTCGTCCGTCAGGTGAAGTGTTACCCGTCCGTCAGGTGAAGTGTTACTCGTCCGTCAGGTGAAGTGTTACCCGTCCGTCAGGTGAAGTGTTACTCGTCCGGCATGTGAAGTGTTACGCGTCCGTCAGGTGAAGTGTTACCCGTCCGTCAGGTGAAGTGTTACCCGTCCGTCAGGTGAAGTGTTACCTGCAGCGCTCTCCGTAGGCACACACTCCTCTCTGGTAGAACTTGCAGATGGTGGAGGGTTTACTGTTGGTTGGGTCGTGAGAGAACAGACAGCGGCTTCCCTCCCTGCACACACCGTGGAGGAAGTACCTGCAATACAACACACCTGTTACACCTGCTGTGCAACAAGCACGACAAAAAAAAATCTTCTCTGTGATTGGTTAGTATTTAACAATCATTCTAAGATCTGTTCATAGACTCCTCAGAGACCTCTTGTCCGGTGTCTTAACTATAGCCTCACAGAGCTTCTGTAATGGCTGTACTTATATTCATACCTGCAAACTCATGCTGGCTAAGGTAGCTTATCAAGAGTAAAATAATAGCTGTGATCTATACACACTTCTGCATTAGCAACCCGCTGAAATGAAGGTACAGGCACCTTAACCCTCTCTCTCATTACTTCAGGGCCCTTGGGAGCGACTGCACGTGGGACTGTTAGTCCTCTGGCTGTGGTCATCACAGTGAAAAGTGTCTGTCAGTGTGACGAGAGGGCACGTGAGCCCTTGTTGCTGTAGTTCATCTCCTTGGAGCAGCGGCTGCATTTAGCACACCCTGCCTTATCAATGTATTTAAAACACTGTGACAGCGGGAAGCTTCACGTCTGTGTAGACCTCCACCTTTATCCAGGCCCAGCTCCACTCACATCTCAGCCCTGCCCTGAAGCTCTTTGACCGCATCATCTCATCAGTATCTGGGCCTCATCATTGTGGTCATACAAGTTATTCTGACCACGAAATCGCCTCATTCTACTAAATGAGGGGGGGGGGGGGGGCTTCATGCTTCATCACGTTATGTTTTTTCCCCCTAATTCGCGATAATGACGAACTTTGACAGTCCACAAAGTTCCGTATGCAGTAGACGTTAACTTAACCCAGCAAGTCTGAACCGTAACGGAACATAACGGAACTTAAACTGTAACGGAGGGAAATGAAGACGGTGTAGACATCTTAACGCTGATTGGCCAAGACTCGACACGTCACATCAAAGATGTTTTATTGTGAAGATCACCTTTTCTCCTCGTCTCCCCCCTCAAAAATAGAACCTCTACGAATCTACACGATTCACGTGAATGACATATTTTGATTCAAAACGGCGAATTTCGCCGAAAAACGACAAGTTTGCAGGTATGAACAGTTTCATTAGTTAATTCATGTTGTTGATAATAAATAAACAGAGACGCAAACGGGATCTACCAGAAGACAAAGACATCAGAGGGCTGCAATTAATTATTGTTTTCATTATGATATAATGCAGAACCTTTTCTGTATTCATTGATTAATATCATGGTATGTATATATATATAAATACATAAATAAATGTGTATGTATATATATATATATATATATATATATATATATATATATATATATATATATATATATATATATATACACACACGAGTATACATTTGTGTATACATTTGAGTGTGTTATCTCTGATAATCTGAACCATCACCGTTAAATCCCGGTTTCCTGTCCGGTTTGCTCACGTGTGACCTTAACTGTTACCGGACTGTGTTACAGTCTCGGTGTTTCTAATATTTTGTCCACCCCTATTGTAGTACCCGGATGAGACGGCCCAGGTGCGTTAACAGGTAATGTTTGTCAATCCGAGTGAGTTTTGACTTCTAACGGGACACAAGCTAACAGCTAACAGCTAACAGCTAAAAACATTAGCGCGAGGCTAACGCGTCCGCCGTCATCGCAGAGAGACACAGAGCGCGAAACCGAAGGGCAGACAGGTAACAGACTGACAGACGGGTGGCTGACAGAGCGACAGACTCACCTGCAGGTCACCTGTTTGGTGCTCATCTTCCTCGCGGGGCTTTAGCTGCTACGGCTGCTTCCAAGTGGTCGCGTCGGTGTTCCCTTCAAACACCACCGACTGACACCCGTTGTCACAGCAGGAAGGTTCCTTCTTCTTCTTTCTTCTTCTTTGTTGCGGTTTAGTGGCGGTTGGCAAACAATGAATTAGTGCATTACCGCCACCGACTAGTGTGGATCAGGATATCTAGTACTTATATAGTTTATTAATAATAAAAATAATAATAATAATAAAAATAATACAATTTATTTATTTAAAATGTATTAAAAAAAATAAAACATTTATAAAAAATAAAAAAAAATTATCAAAAAAATTAAACATTTATCAAAAGAATTAAATATTTATCAAAAAAATTAAACATTTATCAAAAAAATTACAAATTTATCAAAAAAATTACAAATTTTTAAATTTTTAAATTTAACAAATTTAAATTTTAAATTTAAATTTTTTAAATTGAATTTGTGTATTCAAAACATTTTATTTAAAAAAAATATTTACAAAATTTAAAAACAACATGCTCATATTTTCATGGAAGAAGAAATCTATTTCCTTGGTTTCTTCTTCGTTGGTCTTTAAAAGGCGGTTTTAGAGGCTTGTTGCATTACTGCTTTCTACTAAATTGAAAAAAAAAATGTTATTATATAATTGCTGGTCTCTCACTTTGTCGAGGTTCATCGTGTATCATAACTCCCATAGTTGTAATAGCGACTGGGGCTGAGTGCAATCAGAGGATTGGTGGTTCAAACCCTGGCTCCGGCTCAGGCACCACTAGTTGCAAGTCGATGTGTCCTTGAGCAAGACACTTAACCCCCAAAATTGCTCCCGTAGCTGTGCCTACGGTATGATAGCATCTGAATTGTAAGTCGCTTTGGATAAAAGCGTCAGCTAAATGACTGTAATGTAATGTAATACGTTATAATCTTTTTATATACCTCATTATAATGTGGTTTTAATTACTGTTATAAAGCATTATAATGTGGTTATAAGTTACTCTAAGTGGCCATTGTTTGCTTTGAGTAGAGTAAAAAAATATTTTACAACCTTTTGTGTGTTCAAATTCAATGATATTTTTTCCCCACTTTGCTTAAGGCGGCTGTCTTTTATTTTTTAAACATGAAATCAGTGTCAAATGGGTTATTATATTATCATTAACAAATGTTATGAGAATATTGTCCAGGACATTTTATAAAACTATTGGTCAAGTCATTACAAGTTTTGGTTTTATAACTTTTATCAATCACGTTAAAAGCTAATTTTCTTTAATGATTTGGGGAATTGTGAGTTTGACAATTCAAGGCTTTAAAAACAAGCAGGAGACGTCTTCAGATTACAACACACACACTCACACACACACACACATACAGACACATATACGTACCCACGCACACATACACACGCATACATACACACGCACACACACACACATACATGCACACACACACACACACACACACACCGGTGAGATGGAAATCTTGTTGACCTACATTCAGTCTGTTGAAACCAATCAGATCGCAGGGCCGTTAAAGTTGCATTAAGGCTTTTATTTTGAAGGTGACTCTAGTTCGTACAGTTTCCAGTCTGAAGGTCAACTGTTCAGACTGCAGCAGGTACACAGGTGAGGCAGGTCACATGACAGCACCTGTAACCTGATAGGACGAGTCCGGGCAGTGACGACATCTGATAGGCTGTAACCATATAGCAACCAAGTGTGACACGAAGGAAGGGGAGAAGAAGAAACGGACGACTGACAGACAAGAGGAGCAGAGAAGAAGAAAACATGTCAACGTATACAGTGAGAAGAGGTGAAGAAAGGAGGAACAGAAGATCTGAGGAGTAAAAGGAAGAGTGGTGGAGTAAAAAGAGGAGGTGAGGAGTTAAAGAAGAACTTAACGAGTTAAAGGAGGATTGGAGGAGTGAAAGAAGGACTGGAGGAGTTAAAGACAAACTGGAGGAGTAGAGAGAAGAGGTGAGGAGTAAAAAGAAGAGGTGGGGAGTTAAAGAAGGACTTAATGAGTTAAAGGAGGACTGGAGGAGTAAAAGAAGGAGGTGAGGATTTGAAGAGATGGATCTCAATGTGATCCGACTGAGTCACTGTCAGAAGGAGATCTTCTGTTTCTCGGTGCCGGAGGAGTGTCCCAGCTGTGGAGAGGAGCTGAGGGGGAGCAGACTGCAGGAGGCACCGGTCAGCCTCCCCTCCCCCCTCAGCAACGCACACAAGACCTCCAGCTGTCTGCTGGTTGCACCTGCACACGACAATTACAGCAGGTAAGTACACACAGGTATACACACAACAGGTATATACACACACAACATGTAAGTACACACACAACAGGTAGATACAGACAGGTATATACACAACAGATAGACACACACGCACACACACACACACACACACACACACACACACAGAGGTAAATACCAGTTGAGACCAGTATAACCAGTGTGTAATGTGCTGTTTCCTCAGAGAGTTTGATGGGACATCAGATCTGCACACTGGTATCTCCAACACTTCAGGTAGGACTCAGGGGTCAGAGGTCAGACTCTCCTGCTACAGTCATGACTGTCTATGTGTCTGTCTGTCTGTCTGTCTGTCCACCTGTCTGTCTATGTGTTTGTCTGTCTGTCCACCTGTCTGTCTGTCTAACCGTCTGTCTCGCTGTTAGTCCACCACTTTGCTCCAGACTGAGTTATCTCAACTACTGTTGGATGGACTGATTAATGTGGTTCATCATTCATGTTCCCCTGAGGATGAACTGATTCGTCATCTAGCGCCACCATCAGGTCAACATGTTAGTGTGTGTGTGTGCGTGTGTGTGTGTGTAGGAGTTGTGTATAACTACACTCATGGAGGAGTTGGTAGAGACCAGACTGGGTGGGAGCGCTGCGTCAGCGTTCCTCTGGTCCGACCTGACATGTTCCACCTGCTGGCTCAGTGGGACCAGTACCTGGACCGCTTCTCTGACGGGCCCATGTGGGACCCGGCCTGGCACAGGTACACCTCACACCTCTCTCGACCCTGTTCACCTGTCAGTCTCTCACTGTCTCTCTCCACCTGTCTATCTCTCTCTCCATCTGTCTGTCTCTCATGTACGACGAAGGGTACCATAGCTGCTTCACTTTCTGTCCATGGTTAACAGTTTTTCTCCCCTGTCCATCTGTCTGTCTGTCCACCTGTCTATCTCTCTCCCTCTCGTCTTTGTCCACCTATCTGTCTGTCTGTCTGTCTGTCTCTCTACCCTGTCTTAGTACCTCTGTCTCTCTCTCTCTACCCTATCCACCTGTCTGTCTCTCAGGTTCGATGAGGAGCACCATAACTGCTTCACTTTCTGTCTTCAGTTCATTAACAGTGTCCTGGCAGCAGAGGGGCGGAGCTCCCTGAGCAGAGAGACCTTCACTCACAGCTTCATCCTGCCGAGGATGAGGAGGGTCACCAAATACACCACGCTGTACCAACACATACAGAAACATCGGTACTACATGGTGGACAGACAGGAGGACAGACAGGAAGACACACCAGGCTTATTCTAGTCTGTTTTAAGAAGGAGGGTTCAACGAGTCTCCACTGTCGGTCTTCTTGAGGATGAAACAGTGTTACAGTCAATCTGTTGGACTGAAACACAGTTCACTATAAAGTAATATAAGTTTATGTTCATCACATTTGAATTATCTTATTTGATACTTCGTGGGCAGTTTAATAGTTTATTGTATCTAACATAGAAGGTTGTCACTAAACGTACGGGACTCAAACAACAATAAGATCACAGCTGACCTAAATACAACACATGAGTATAAATGTGTGGACAAAAACAGCAGCTTGTGTGTGAGCTCCATGTAAGAGTACAAATACATATGTGTATATGTTGTGTGTGTACTTGTATGTTTCTCTTGTACTAATATGTTTGAGCTGTGAAAACAGAGTTTCCTCCTGTCTAAGAAAACATAAGAAGACATACTTGTAAACTCTTCTAATTGATCAACAAGTATTTAGTTGAGATGAACTTTGACTCATTCAACATTTAACTTCCGTTAAAAACTAAAAATCATTCCCTGAGACTCCACTCCAAAATAAAAGACATGCATGTTTCTGCCGCCTCATTATCCAAAATAACCTCTTTCTCTCCTCCAGCTCCGTTCACAGAAATGTCTTCCCCTAACTGACCTCTGAATTCAGATAATTTTGGTTTTATTTGTTTATGTCTGAGTTGTTTCCACAAAAATACTGCAGCACCCAACACATTTTGTCAGTCAGCTTTGATTGAGATGTTTTATTTATTTTAATTCCTAGAAACGCCTCTGCTTCGAAACATAAATAAGGAATTACAAAAAAATTTAAAAATAGAACATAAAAAAAATACATAATTTTCTTCTCAGGTTTTTTTCTTCTGAAAGGACTTTTAGAAAATGTAATTTTAACTTATGTTAGACTTTAAAAATATATATAAACAGCAGGTTTACTGAAGGCGGAATAATCGGAAGGAGGCCGGCAGTTCCCTACCGGACACAGATTCGGTGACACCGCAGCGTCCTACAGCAAAATAAATCCGCAACAAAAAAAAAAGAAGTAGTCCGGACCCAGTGGAGGACGAGAGCTCCCTCTGGTCAAACCCGGTCCCCGTCAGACCAGGAAGCATGCAGGCGGATTTTCGGGCTCCGCGGAGACGCACGCGGGTGCACGAGGAGTACGTGGCTCCGCTGCCGGTGAGCCGCAGTCCGGAGGAGAAGAGTAACTTCCGGGCGGAGCTCATCAACCAACACGTGCTGGTCTGTCATCCGGACCACATCCAGAAGATCTATAACCAGGTCTGAGTTAATTCACATCAGGTGAAACCAGGTCTGAGTTCCACCACAATATGTAAAAACAGATCTGAGTTAGTCCATATCACATGAATCCATATCTGATTTAATCCAGATCCTCTGAAACAAGGACTATATGAATCCTCATCCTCTAGACCACATTTGAGTTAGTCCACATCCTCTAACCAGGTCTGAGTTGATCCAAATCCTTAAAAAACTAAGCTTGAATGGATCTTGTTCCTCTAAAACCAGGTCTGAGTTAATCCACATCCTTTAAAACCAGGTTTGAATTAATCCTCAGCATGTGAAACCTGGTCTGATATAATCTACATCATATAAAATAAGGTCTGAGTTAATCCACTTCCTCTAAAACCAGGTCTGAGTTCTTCCACATTATATAAACCAGGTCTGAGTTAGTCCACATGTGAAACCAGGTCTGAGTTGGTGTACATTGCATTCAGCGGGTCTGAGTTAGTCCACATTGCGTGAAACCAGGTATGGTAGTCTACATTGTGTGAAACCAGGTCTGAGTTAGTCCACATCACGGTCTTGTCTCGTTCCAGGGTTACTTTGGTAAAGGCATCCTGTCCAGAGCCAGACCGGACCACAGCATCTCTGACCAATGGGAACGTGAGTTCACACACACACCATGACCTCATCATCAGTCTCGTCCAATCAGCACTGTTCATTGCAGTCAGCCGCTCTCTGGTTTTGTTACAGAACACGAAGGTTTGTTTCTACCTGTCATCTCACAGTCCAGGTGAGTGACATCACATCCTGTCTGTTCACATGATGACATCACATCCTCTCAGCTTTTTCTCACAAATAAAAAACCCTCCTCTTCCCCCTCCTCTTCTTCTGCAGATACGAAGAGCTCCTCAGGTGGGCGGGTTCTGCGCTCTCTGCTCAGGGATTGGATGAAGATGCTGTCAATCAAACCTTGCTCAGCCTCTCTCAGCCAGTAGAGATGGAGGATGTGAGGAGGGAGGCGAGTGAAGGGGAGGAGCCCGGATCAAATGGGGGGGCCTGTCCCCACACAAAGAGGCCTCGGTCGGGGTCAGGGGTCGAGCCGGAGGCCAAGAGAAGCTGCAGGTAGAGTGGTGCTCTTCGCTTGGGGATAAATCTAATTATGTACAATTAATTTCACTTTAAACTAATCCGGGTTTAAAGGGTCCGCTCACCTAAATTGCAAAAAAAGGAAAACAGATTCTCTCTCTTCTCCTAAACATTTCAGGTTGGGCGAGCAAAACCAGGACTCTGATCCCGGCTCAGATCAGGACTCTGACCTAGACCCTGACCTCAACTCTGACTCTGACTCTGACTCTGGTCCTGATCTGGATCCTTTGGTTCCCGGTCCTGGTTTTGTCCTAGTGGTCTCAGACAGTGAGGTGAGTCTTCAGGCGTTTTATGTTTATGATTATCTTGACTTTGACGTCTCACTCCAGATGACACGTATGTGTCAGTGTCTGCAGGTGTGTTGTTGTGTTTAATCAGTATGTGTGTGTTGTGTCTGCAGGTGTGTGGGGGGGTCAGGGAGGTCCGGCGGACTCCTTTCTCTCTCACAGAATACCTGCAACTTAGTCTGGAGGAGGTAACACACCAACAATTTTATTACACATTTTGTTTCAGCTTGTTTCTGTCTATAAATACTACATTACCCATGAGCCTCAGCTGCTGACAGATTCAGATAGTGATCTGATTTGTATCTGAATGGTTAAAGGGTCATTCTGTAAACTGTGTACAGGCATTCTTCCTGGTCTACAGTCTGGGCTGTCTGTCTGTCTACCTGAACCAGGTAACTATCTGTCTGTCTGTCTATCTGTCGAAGTTAATTGCATTTCCATTTTTTGTTTGACTTCCTGTTTCTACATTTTATGAGTAAATATAAATAACAAATAAAACTTCCTGTCAAAACATTTTTTCACAAATTTAATCACATCACCCATATCCTCTTCTGTGATTGGTCAGGAGCCTCTGTCAATCATCCAGCTGTGGCGAAAGTTCCGCTCCCTGAGGCCCGACTTCGTGAGCTCGTTCGCAGCCTATCAGCACTGTCGAAGCAGGGGGTGGGTCCCTAAAGAAGGGGGTGGGGCCAAGTACGGCGTGGACCTCAGTAAGACACACACATATACACACACACACACACACACAGTTTTGAGTTAGAAACCAATTTAAAACTGGGACCAGTTCCATGATCCTCCAGTGTCTGAGGTGACTTGAACACATAATTGACAGCTTTTAATCATCAGAGCACAGGAGGCGGAGCCTGAAGTGAGTTAAACATTCAGTCTGTCACAATTTACATGATTCTCTCTTTTCTGTGTGTTTTCAGTGTTGTATAGGAAAGGACCACCTTTCTACCACGCCAGGTAACACACACACACACACACACATGTCGTGCTTTAAAATTAAAATAAAGAATAATAATCTTTTTCACGTTCAGTCCGCAATTCCCGAAAAGTTTCCAAGAAAGAT
This sequence comes from Pholis gunnellus, assembly GCF_910591455.1. Classification (NCBI taxonomy): domain Eukaryota; kingdom Metazoa; phylum Chordata; class Actinopteri; order Perciformes; family Pholidae; genus Pholis; species Pholis gunnellus. Next base: position 26,755,691 of record NC_136529.1, read on the forward strand.
TTGAAAAAAAACTTTATAGAAATGTTGTAATCTTCACAAATTGTCCCTCTCCTCTTCCTGTAGTTATTCGGTTGTAATTGAGCGGGTTGATGATGCGTTCAAGGGCTCGCCATTGCGTCCGTTTTCGTGGCGTTCTCTGGCGGCTCTCAGCAGGATCACCTCCAACGTCTCAAAGGTAACGAGTCGACAGACGTCCTATCGGGTGAGGTTTGATTCGGGTGTTTTTATTTCTTTGTGTTTGTTTTTACAGGAGCTGATGTTGTGTTACGTCATCTATCCAGCCGACCTATCAGACGCTGAGCTGGACTCATCTGTCTGTCTGAGCAGACTGAAGATTCAGGTAGAAAATAGGAAGCGGCAGCTATTCGATAAGTCAAATGATTGATTAATTGATCGACAAAAAAATAATGGCGTTGTATCACTGTGCATGTAAAGTAGTAGTGATAGAGTTTAATTAGACAAAAGAGGAAACCAGAGTGAAAAAATAGGGGTTTTCTATCAACAGGAAGTGATCGTCAGCAGGTGGGTTTCCTCCAGAGAGCGAGCGGAGCAGGACGACATCTGATTGGCTGACGGGAGACTTCAGAAACTGATGATGTCACTGTGTGATGTCCCAAAAGAGACTTGACGAGCCAAAAGAGGATGAGATTTTTTTTTTTTTATTGTCATTAAAGAGTCATTAGAAGTTTCGAGTGTCCCTGAACGCAGCATGAGTCCTCACAAGGAGTTAAAGTCCAGCGGAGGTGTGTGTGGTGCTGCTGCATGTCGTTTTACTTTCTTTAATTTCTATTTCAATGTGTTCTATTGGAATGAGGTGAAGATGTTTGTGCCGCCCCAAAAAAATAAAGTAAAAATAATGAACAATGAAAATGTGGTGATTATTTTAGAAAATGGTAATGTAATAACAATTATCGACATATTCATGTTCCAGTGAGATTGTTATGGAAGCCCATTTCTGCCATTGTGAATAAAAAAGATACAGATCCTCTAAATCAAAATGAGAAATGTTCTCAAAATAAAGACTTAGTATCTGATAATTATGACTTAGCATTTCATATTTACTTCATAATTATGAGATAATAAGTCATAAGTATGAGATAGTAAGTCATAGATATGAGATAGTATTATGTATTATGAGAAGCAAAGTACTCGGAATACAATAAGCTATTTTTTACAAAAATAAAATAAAATACCAAAAAAAAAATGTACAACAAAAAAACAAAAACGTTAATTATATTTATTTATTTTGCGCACTAATGGGCTTCCATAGTCTGGGCTTCCATAGGTCCGGATACAGTCGGGTCAGAAGCGATCACTGTTTTGTTATTATCTCGTGGGTTGGAAGATCTCGCGATAACAGCGAGAGGCTTCCTACAGCGCCATTTAGAGCAAGCACCGTGTGTGTCGTCGCGAGGGCAAAGCTTTGAGAAGCGACTGTTAGCCACCGGACCGACCGTTAAATCATCCTCCGCGTGCCGCTGTGTGTCCAGGTAAAACTCCGCTCTGCTCACGTGCTGTTCTGCCGGTAACCGTAGATACCGGTAGTAACGTTAGATACCGGCTCGTTGCTTCGCAGCCTTCCGGGAGCTAACGGCTAACTGTTAGCTGTTAGCCGTTAGCTATTAGCTGTTAGCTGCTAGCTGTGTTTAGCTAGTTTAACCTGCGAGCTGTAAAACTGTCACGTGACTTTAGTCGAAGTATTATGATCATCAAAGTACTCTGCATATATGAAGCTGTTAGTATTGAAGTACTAACTTTAGTCAAAGTATTATGAGTATCAAAATACTCAGCATATATGAAGCTGTTAGTATTGAAGTACTACTAACTTTAGTCAAAGTATTATGATCATCAATGTACTCAGAATATATGAAGCTGTTAGTATTGACGTACTACTAACTTTAGTCAAAGTATTATGATCACCAATGTACTCAGAATATATGAAGCTGTTAGTATTGAAGTACTACTAACTTTAGTCAAAGTATTATGAGAAGTAATGTACTCAGAATATATGAAGCTACTTGTGGTGTTTTTATTTAAGTATTATTTACTTTAGTCAAAATATTTTTAGTATTAAAATACTCAAAATATAGATCAGTGACATGTTTGATTTGAGTAAAAGTTTCACTAAATCTTTCTTCATAAACTCGCCTGTTTTAATAATTAGTTCACTAAATGTTTGTATAATTGTTGATTGTTTGTTTGTTTGTGTGCAGACCAGCAGCAGGATGGCAGACGACCTGGACATCGAGGCGATGCTGGACGCTCCGTACAGGAAGGTGAGATTCAGTCTGTCCTCTGTGGATCTAAGACTCTCAGCTGGCCTCTACTGGTCCTCACAGCTCACATAGAACCACATCTGAACGTAGTCCAGTCAGGTCTCTACTGGTCCTCACAGATCACATAGAACCACATCTGAACGTAGTCCAGTCAGGTCTCTACTGGTCCTCACAGATCACATAGAACCACATCTGAACGTGGTCCCTTCAGGTCTCTACTGGTCCTCACAGCTCACATAGAACCACAACTGAACGTGGTCCAGTCAGGTCTCTACTGGTCCTGACAGCTCACATAGAACCACACCTGAACGTGGTCCCTTCAGGTCTCTACTGCTCCTCACAGCTCACATAGAACCACATATATATGTACGTTTAGATCAGACTGTTTGAACCTGTATGTTGCCTCCTCACACTGTTCTCTGGCCTCAGGAGGACTCCAAGAACCCGAGCCCTAACGGACAGGAGGAACGCCCCAAGAGGTAAACACACCTGTCTGTCTTCCTGCCCTGTCTGTCTTCCTCTTTGTCCGTCTGTCTGTCTTCCTGTCTCGTCTGTCCTCCTGTCTGTTGCTCTGTCTCGTCTGTCTTTGTCTTTTTTTCTGAGTTAAAAGAGTGTCCCTCTCATGCCGTGCTCTGATTGGCTGCTGTGTGTTTGTTTCTGACAGGAAGAAGCGCAGCCGCGAAAGGAAGCGCAGCCGAGACAAGATGCCCAGTCGGAGCCGAGAGCGCAAACGCAGCCGCAGCCGAGAGAAGAGAAGAAGTCGTAGCAGAGAGCGTCGCGGCAGCAGAGAGAGGGGGGGCCGCTACAGAGACCACCATCACCAGCAGTGAGTAATGAACTCTGATGTTTACTTATATAAAGGAGGATCCCAAACTTTTATTGGGAAAATTCTGGAGGAAGTGACATGACCGGGGAAACATTTTACAGAATTTATGAAGACAAACGGAGGAAGAGTTGAGTTTATATCAGGACTCTACAGAATAGTTCAGAGTTTTTAATCTTTATTCATAACGTTGACAAAACGACATCTTGCAGCAATCTAACAGCACCATGACATTAATGAACCACAATTCGTTTTTTAGGTGATCAAATTTAAAGACAATTGGCAAAGCACTATTTTGTATAGTTTATTAACTGATGATAAAACAAATAAAAGTCTGTAATATAAATAGATAAATATTTCTATATTTATAGTTCAGAATAAACTCTGACTCTGTCTTTGTTTTGTGTTTTTAGACGCAGGCGGTCGAAGAGTAAGAGTCCCGTCAGGAAGGAGAAGAGTCCGCTCAGGTCAGTTTATGTCTAAATGTTGATGAGCGACAGCCAAACATGCACAATTGTTGTGAGACTGATTGTTTTGTTGTGTGCAGGAAGCCCGTAGATAACCTGACTCCAGAGGAGCGTGATGCCCGGACCGTGTTCTGTATGCAGTTAGCAGCCAGGATACGGCCTCGAGACCTGGAGGACTTCTTCTCTGCTGTTGGGAAGGTAAACACCGCTGCTTCACAATAAAACCCCATTTAGACTTTGTCATTCATCTACTACAGTGCAGTGCTGTAGTAGTAGTAGAGGGCATTGTGTAGTGAAACTACAAGATACAAAAACGTTGCTATTGTTTGAGTTTAACTCCACGGGATGCTTTTGGTGCCTCTGCAGGTTCGGGACGTGAGGATGATCTCGGACAGGAACTCCCGCAAGTCAAAAGGCATCGCCTACATCGAGTTTGTGGAGACCAACTCGGTTCCTCTGGCCATTGGGCTGACAGGGCAAAGGCTGCTGGGAGTTCCCATCATCGTACAGGCCTCGCAGGTAAACACGCACACATACACAGAAACACCTGCGGCTGTGGCTCAGTGGGTGGAGCTAGTCGTCCTTTAATCACAGGGTTGGCGGTACGGTGGCATGGCACATATTTTTGAGGGAAACACTGAACCCCAAGGTTGTAACTGTATTTATACCACAATGAAGTTTGAGTTAAGTGTGTGTGTCTGCGTGCAGGCAGAGAAGAACCGAGCAGCAGCGGCGGCGGCGGCAGCAGCTAACCTGCAGAAGGGAACATCAGGACCAATGAGGCTGTACGTCGGCTCTCTGCACTTCAACATCACCGAGGAGATGCTGAGAGGAATCTTTGAGCCATTTGGACGGGTAGGACGCACACACACTGGTACACAAACACGTACACACATGTGCAGGTAAAGTCTGTGAGTGAGACAGGTGATTTGTGTTGTTTATCTTCACAGATTGAGAGCATCCAGCTGATGATGGACAGTGACTCAGGAACCTCTAAAGGCTACGGCTTCATCACTGTGAGTTTGTGTTGTGTTCATCACCTTCAATTATTGATCTTCTTCTTATCTTCTCTCATCTTTCAGTCTATAAAATGTAACTTTACCTCTTGCCGTATCTTTACCTCTCGCCATATCTGTATCTTTACCTCTCGCCGTATCTTTACCTCTCACCGTCCCTTCACCTCTCGCCGTATCCTCACTTCACCTGTCTGCCGTATGACCTCTGACCCGTCTCTCTGTTTGTCTGTCTGTCAGTTTGCAGACGCAGAGTGTGCTAAGAAAGCTCTGGAGCAGCTGAATGGCTTCGAGCTGGCAGGTCGCCCCATGAAGGTGGGTAACGTGACGGAGCGGAGCGACGCCTTCTCCTCGTTCCTCGACAGCGATGAGCTCGAACGCTCCGGCATCGACCTCGGGACCACCGGGCGCCTGCAGCTGATGGCCCGGCTCGCCGAGGGTGAGACATTAATTATACAAACATCCTCCTGCAACATCCGCCTATAACATCCACCTTTAACCTGTGTGTGTGGTTCACCTGTGAGCAGGTACTGGTCTACAGATGCCTCCCGCTGCTCAGCAGGCTCTGCAGATGAGTGGAGCAATCGCTTTCGGAGCCATGGCTGCTGTGTCGGGTACGCTCACATGCACACACACACACACATCCGTGCTTTAGTGTCCCAGCTGTAGCTCTGTCAGAAACGACAGAATACAGGATCACATGGTACATTCGCTCAACTTTACTCTCGTTACAAACTGTATTTCGGTGTACGGAATGGACAAAGAAATACAGTTTAGCCCACAGTATATGTAGATAAACTACGGAATAACTGATATTTACAAAAAAAATGTAAATCAATACGTCCTATTAATTTAGGGCGGTTAACAGACCGGAACCACTGAGGAGGTTTAAATTATCAGAAATTAATCAGAATTGAGTAAACACTCAGACCATGGTGTGAAATCAAATAAATAGACTTGATAGATGTTAATGTGTGTGTAATGTGATTTAAAATGTTTTTCAGCTGCCATGAATCCGAGTCGCAACATGAACTCTGCTTCGATGAGTCTTCCCTCTCAGCCGCTCGCCACACACTGCTTCCAACTGTCCAACATGTTCAATCCCAACAGGTACACACACACACACACACACACACACCCGTCTGTCTCTACACCTATACAACATGTTCAACCCGGTTAGGTACACACAACTGTCTGCTATACGGTATTTATATATGACCTTATATTTTCTTTTATATACTATGTTATACTATTTTATAACATTGTGTACTTGATCATATTTCTACATTCATACAAGCAAATAGTAAGTATTATTACTTCGTCATGTTATTGTGGTAGATGGTATTATATTACTCTCACATCTATCTCATGTACTGTCGCGTCATGAGTGTTGTTTAATTGCTCTCATGATTTCTAATTATATTTTTATTTTATATACTGATTTGCAACTATAAATGAGCCTCTAATCCGTACGTTTAAACTCATTAACTATTAAACTCTGCCTCACATCGGGGTTCACAGATAATTGCTGGTTTGTGTTGAGTTGTGTGGGTCATTTACAGGTTTGTAAACTTTATTCAAGATGTTTTCACTGACATTCAATGCATTGTGTGTTTCAGTGAGGATGCTCCTGGCTGGGAGATGGATATCCAGCATGATGTCATAGAGGAGTGTAACAAACATGGAGGAGTCGTTCACATCTACACTGACAAGAACTCTGCTCAGGTTAGTAAAGGAAGACAGTAGAGTCCAGTCAAGGAAGGAGGTAGTGTCCGGTCAAGGAAGGCAGTAGAGTTTCAGTCAAGGAAGGCAGTAGAGCCCAGTCAAGGAAGGAGGTAGATGTCCAGTCAAGGAAGGAGGTAGATGCCCAGTCAAGGAAGGCAGTAGAGTCCAGTCAAGGAAGGAGGTAGATGTCCAGTCAAGGAAGGAGGTAGATGTCCAGTCAAGGAAGGCAGTAGAGTCCAGTCAAGGAAGGAGGTAGATGTCCAGTCAAGGAAGGAGGTAGATGTCCAGTCAAGGAAGGCAGTAGAGTTTCAGTCAAGGAAGGAGGTAGATGTCCAGTCAAGGAAGGAGGTAGATGTCCGGTCAAGGAAGGAGGTAGATGTCCGGTCAAGGAAGGAGGTAGATGTCCGGTCAAGGAAGGAGGTAGATGTCCAGTCAAGGAAGGCAGTAGAGTTTCAGTCAAGGAAGGAGGTAGATGTCCGGTCAAGGAAGGAGGTAGATGTCCAGTCAAGGAAGGAGGTAGATGTCCAGTCAAGGAAGGAGGTAGATGTCCAGTCAAGGAAGGAGGTAGATGTCCGGTCAAGGAAGGCAGTAGATGTCCGGTCAAGGAAGGAGGTAGATGTCTGGTCAAGGAAGGCAGTAGAGTCCAGTCAAGGAAGGCGGTAGCGTTTCAGTCAAGGAAGCTAGTAGAGTCAATGTAGGAGCCCGGTCGATGCAGGTGGTAGAAGTCCGGTCAAAAAACTGACTGGTTTTCCCTTCTCGCCTTAACGCCCTCATTTTTTTCCCTGTAATCTGGTGTTACTAAATTTCATTGAGTCAACATTCTACTGGTTTCTACTTAACTAATTACCTCAGTTCTGTTTCTTACCTGTATCTGTGTGGTCTGTTTATAGGTGTGTGTGTCACACTTAAACCTGTGACCTCTGCTTGTTTTCAGGGAAACGTTTACGTCAAGTGTCCGTCGATCCCTGCTGCCATGGCCGCCGTCAACGCTCTACACGGACGATACTTTGCTGGTAAGAGAACCTGTCACATGAAACCTGTGCTCTGTGCTGTGGACCAATCAGAGAGCAGCTGTGATGTCTCACCTGTTGTTTTTAGGTAAGATGATCACGGCGGCTTACATCCCTTTGCCCACCTACCACAACCTGTTCCCTGAGTCCGCCACCACCACACTGCCGATAGCCCTGCCCCCGAGACGATGACTCACCAACGACGCTACACTCGGATTGGACGTCGGACTTTTGTACATCCTCCTACTCTATTGGTCGACACAGACGAGTCAGTTTCACTTCTGTTTATCAGGTCTGAGAGGAGGGACGCTGTTTGTTCCTTTCCTTCCTGTTTTACTTCCTGTTCATTCTCATTAGAATTTCTGGGCGTGGCCTGTTTTGTGTATCGTCCAATGATTGAGCTCTGTGAGCTGTGGGGAGGCCGGCTGATGACGGTGTCAGCTGATTGGTTGGTTTGAAGTCTGTTTGGTATTGAAGTGTTTTCTAAGAATTTGATTTTGTAAAATCCTTTATTAAATCTTATTTTGAAGTCACTGTAAGCTGCTGTGTCCTTTTTGTATTATGCTCACTGAGAATACTGCATTCTGATTGGCTGAACGAGACACATGTGAGCAGGTGTTTACAGCTCCAGATATTAGAGCCACTTAAGTAGCCTAACTGAAGACAAATGTTTAAAATCTGATCTTATGTTCAGGAAGAGGAGGAATAAACACTTTATAATCATTACTTATACCCACATGTGTGACTCAAAATATAGTTTGAGATATATTTATATATATACATATTTTATTTTTTTATGGTATCATTTTCACTTTACCTGCAAAGTTAAATTAATTTCTATAAGTTATAAGACACTAATCAGAATCTAGGTTCTTAAATAACGAATGTACAAACACAAATATTAATAAATGCAGACAAGCTAAATAAATGAAATAAAGGCAATATATGTAAGTACTTTAAACTCAAAAATACCACTGTGAAATTACTCAGTCGCAAGTAAAAGTCCTGATTATTAGCAAAATGTACTAAAGTATCAAAAGTAAAAGTACTCATTATGCAGAATGGCCTCTTAGAGTTACATTGTGGCGCATTCACTGTCCTGAAAGGTCTGTTTTAATTGAATTACTTTAAAAACACTTTGTATACACAAAATATCACATGTTTCCCTCTGATGGTGCAGCATAAAATGTAAAGTTCAAGTACCTCAAATTTGACTAAAGTACTCTGATAATCGTTATTAGCAACGGCTGATACTGTGTGTGATTGTTGTGCAAATGACAGGAATAAAGTACTTGAACTTTAACCAAAACTTTATTAATTGAGAACAAAGCAAGAGACAAGAGGACAGACGAGCATGTAACAAATCTTCAGAGTAAATACACAAGTTACTAATTCGTTACCGAGCAGATGAACTCCTGATTAAAGGTCGGGCTCGTTCAGGTGGATAACTGTGATGGTGACGTCATCGCGGTACCTCCTGGCCAGCTCTGTTGGCAGACTCAACATTTTGGCCAGACGGTTTGGTGCCACCGCTCCATACCCATCATCCCCCAGGGCGTGACGGAGCAGGTGGGTGGCGGCGTTCTGGTCCTCCAGCACCGACAGGACCCGCCCCTTCCTCTCCAGCAGGAGGTGCTACAGGCTGCCCAGCGTCATGCCCACCCCGGGGATTATGGGTCTCTGCTGCTGAAGGCCTGGACAGCAATAAACCACTTCCACTGTTCACACTGCCAGTTCACATGCTCATCATTTACACTTCAACTACTTTCTTCATTTTCGCTTCAACTGCTGTCGTCATTTACACTTCAACTAATTTCATCATTTATACTTCACCTGTTGTCGTTATTTACAAGTTACGCTTTATTCACATTTACACAGTTGAAGTGTAAATAATAAAAGCAGTTGAAGTGTTAATGATGGTTGGACATAGTGAGGATCTTAGTTTTCTTACCTGTTAACTGTTCCCCTACCAGCTGGACGACCGTCTGTCGGTGCATCAGCTCCCAGAGTCCGTCAGTCGCCAGCACCAGAAACTTGTCGGCAGGTGTGATGCGGTGGAGCGTGACCTCCGGCTCGGCGCCCAGGTAAGGCGGGGTCAGGTAGTGCGGCGGCTGAGTCCGAAACGCCTCGCCGACCGCAGACAGGATGTCCGGTCGCGTTTCGTAGATGCGGTCGAGCATCTCTGCGCTCCATTTGAAACGGACGTCGCCGAACGCCCTGAAGGGCAGCAGCAGACCCAGCAGGCGGTCGTGGCGGACCACCGTCCTCCGCTCTGATGGTGGGTGTTCCCCCAGAATCCTTTGCAGCTCGTCTGGGTTCTGTGCGTTGTGGTCATTGGTGAGGCTGACCGCCGACCAGCTCCCATTGGGCTCCCTGACGCCCAGGACGGCCCTGCTGTCACCCAGGTTGGCCACGTGCAGGACGCCCTTGGAGATGTGGGCGATGCAAGCCGTGCTGCCGGACAGCGCCACCCGGAGGGGGGAGGATAGAGACAACGCCTCCCCAGGGAGAGACACCCGTCTGTGGACAGAGAGCGATGATTCACCTGGTGACTAAAGCTGAGAGCAGCCAATGAAAACAGTGGATTATGCAGCATACTGTCCTCCTTTCTACACAAAGAACACACTCCTTCCTGCATTGGCACAAAATGTTTGGTGTAGATGTAACAGAGAATCGTCCAATATGAACATAATTAATCTGGGCTGAGATCTGAGTTTCTTACTGGTTCAGGTTCAGTGAGGAACCAATTTATCAGTATGTTGTTGTCAGCCGGCAACCTCCGGTTCTGCCGAGTGAAGCCGATGCTTCATGTCTTAAAACCTGCATTCTCTCTAATGTCCATCAGGGGGCGACTCCTCTGGTTGTATAGAAGTCTATGAGAAAATGACTCTACTTCTCTCTTGATTTATTACCTCAGTAAACATTGTAAACATGAGTTTATGGTCTCAATCTCTAGTTTCAAGTCTTCTTCGATACAGCATGATGTACATTTAGTAAATGATGGTCCATTTAGAGTCAAAACAGACCATAAAGCAGGGGATGCTTTAGGGCGGGGCTTACTGTGATTGACAGGTCGCTGCCGCTACCAGAGACTATACGGCATCTCTACGTCACTCCTCCACAGTCCAAATATGGTAACTTCAGTTCATTGGTTGTGGAAATAACAACATGGCGACGGTCATAATCCAAGATGGCGTCGCCAAACTCAAGGCTTCATAAAGTCAGTCCACAAATCAATGGATGACGTAACGATGACTACGTCCACTTCTTATATACAGTCTGTGGTTCTTGTAGTGAAAAAGAGCTGCGCTTGTTTTGACTAACTCAAACTGTTGAAGACTCATATTATCTTCAGCCGGGATGATTTTACTCTTATCAAGAGCTCTTTATATAAACACACATGTTAGTGTTTCATTCGGATAGACTTTAAAAAAAAAAAAAGAAAACTTTTTTGATTGAAGCTGTGATAGTGAAGGAGTTTTAAAGCAGAGCAGAAGGAGTTTGACCATAGAATGAGGACCTGGGTGAAGACATGGACAGGTGGACCTGGGCCTCCACGGACAGGTCATAGTCCAGGCGACGGAAAGCGTTGACCAGCGCTGATGTCAACCTACAGCCCTCCTGCAGCCAATCAGAGAGGAGACAAATGATGACGTCACAACATGTGATAGCTTCGAAGCTGCGCTCTCTTCCCGTCAGAGGAACTGAAGGATCAGACCTCAACAAGCCACGAGGCAACCACGAAAACGTTTGATACACGTTCTAAAAAGTGCTTTTCTTTCCGTATCTAATAGCCAACCCTACCTCCTCTTCCTCTTCATCTTCCTCTTCCTCTTCACCCGCCAGTCTCTCCTGCCAGTAGTTTCGGAGGCTGTGGAAGGAGATCGCACGGCCGTCGGGGCAGTTGTGGTCCTGAGGGTGTTTGTGCCACTCCAGCATCGGTTGTACGGCCCGTTCTTCCTCCACCGCCCGCTCGAGCTCCGCCAGCGTCCTCAGCGGTAGCGTTGCCACCGCGATGTAGTAGAACAGCCTCTGGCTGACGGCGTGAGCGCAGGCCATCCCAGCGTGGCCGTCGAACACACCGAACACTACGCCGCCGCGGCCCGGCAGGCAGGTGGCGCTGCTCCGCCGGTCCTCACTGGGATGGTTAGATGGTAGCATGTTGCTATGGAAACCCAGAACACCATGGGAGGCGGGGCCTCTGGGCAGGGTGTGGCTGTATTCATTGGCCTGGTACCAGAAGAGGGAGAGATCAGTGGTTTGACTGGTTGTTGAATTGACACCTTGAATTACAGATCTTACTCACCTTTAAAATTCGGTTGACATGAGCTGAGCTCATCGGCTCCGCCTCCTGCCCAGTCCTGTACTTCCTGCTCTCACTGCCTGCTGGGTAATGGAGTCTGAGACGCTCAGGGGGAGGGGAGGAAAAGGAGTGACGGGACTGCTGGAGCTCAAACCTGCAACGTCCACTGAAGGGTCCTGTTCTTCCCAGCATGGCCACTCGCTGAGAGATCCAGAAGAAGAACCAGCAGGAGAACCTGTAGGGGAACCAACAGACTGAAACCTGGAGGCGAACCAAGAAGAACCAACAGAAGAACCTGTAGGGGAACCAACAGACTGAAATCTGGAGGCGAACCAAGAAGAACCAACAGAAGAACCTACAGGAGAACCAACAGAGTGAAACCTTGAGGAGAACCAAGAAGAACCAACAGACTGAAACCTGGAGGCGAACCAAGAAGAACCAACAGAAGAACCTACAGGAGAACCAACAGACTGAAACCTGGAGGCGAACCAAGAAGAACCAACAGAAGAACCTGTAGGGGAACCAACTGACTGAAATCTGGAGGCGAACCAAGAATAACCAACAGAAGAACCTACAGGAGAACCAACAGAGTGAAACCTTGAGGAGAACCAAGAAGAACCAACAGACTGAAACCTGGAGGCGAACCAAGAAGAACCAACAGAAGAACCAGCAGGAGAACCAACAGAGTGAAACCTTCAAGGAGAATCAACAGAAAAACTAACAAATGGAAACCTGGAGAAGAACCAGCAGGAGAACCAACAGAGTGAAACCTGGAGAAGAACCAGCAGGAGAACCAAGAGAGGGAAACCTTGAGGAGAACCAACAGAGGAACCAACCAACTAAAACCTGGAGGAGAACCAACAGAATGAAACCTTGAAGAGAACCAACAGAAGAACCAACCAAGTTAAACCTGGAGAACCAGCAGGTGAATCAGTAGGAAAACTTCCAGGAGAACGAACAGAGTGAAACGTGGAAGAGAACCAGCAGAGGAACCAACAGGAGAACTAACAGAGTGAAACCTTGAAGAGAACCAGCAGAGGAACCAACAGAGTGAAACCCAATTTATTAAAAATCAAAAACTGAAATCCCTAAAAGAAAAGAAGCAACTTTTGCTCATCAAGGCAAGAAGCCATATGAGTCTCTGGAAAGCAGAACCAAACCCGAATGAGAACAACAAGGAGTATCAGCAGGAAGCTAGCAGAGTATTTAGTTTTTGTGTCTGCTCTGAGCTGAAGGACTCACCTTCACCTGATGATCTTACATCACATTAAAAAAGCGGCTGTTCAGCACTCACCTGGGAGTGTGTTCACCTGTGTTACCTATAAATGCTGCATTTGTTTCTTTGGCCTATGTATTGATCTTTTATTTACATCCAGTTTTCTAAGTAGATTATCAATTTGTACATAAAACGCCCAAGTGAAAGTTATCACGCTCAGAAAAAAACATGTAGGAATCAGATTTGTTTACATTTTTTGAATCCCCGTCAATGTTGTGGCTCTAAAACCTGAACATATTTAGTGAAGCTGAAACTCACTGTGTGTTTGTTGTGCGTTTATTTCCTGGTTAACTCTTCATTTTAATCCTCAATTCATTTGACGGTGTCTGGTTCTTGTTTCCTGAAGCAGATCGGTTCTTTTCATGCAGCCAGACAGGTGTGCTGTTGAAGGTTGTTTGTATATTCTTTCATTCGTCGTCTTTGTGACCTTTGACGGATTTCATATCTCACTCAGTAATCAGTAATCCATAAACCTCCTGCTGCAGGCAGTAAAGACCCGCCCCCCATCGTCACTGTGACGGCGTTTAGAGATTACTTAAAATGTGAATTTCATTGTTATTTTCATTGAGCGGTAATGGATAGAAGAGGAGTAATACCCAAACATAAAATAAATAAATACATGAAAATGATCTTTCTTCTGAAACTTAAAGAAATAGTTGAAATGTTTTTTTCTTCTCAATGAAACTACTTTTTAATAGAGATTGGTGAACCAGGATTTATTTTCCACTAGCCTCTGTTTGGCGGACATGTTGGTGTTAAACTAAATGCCAGCTAGACTAGTGAAGCTGCAAATGGGTGCCGGTCTCACAGTCTGTCTTTCTGTCCCTCCTGTCAGGCCCCTTCATTGACATTTCCCATCCATCCACCAGATGACTTCGGACTTTCCATCCTTTCCCCATCACCTGACTGCCCCACCCAATCTACTCACCTGTTCCCACTTTTCTCACCAACCCTGCAGTTGCCTGACAAACCTGCTCACCTGCATCTCATTAAGTCATCAACAGCTCAGTTCATATTCTGGAAGGGAACCCCAGAGGGCACTTCATCACGTTTTCTGCACTGGAAGGGAACCCTAGAGGGCACTTCATCACGTTTTCTGCACTGGAAGGGAACCCCAGAGGGCACTTCATCACGTTTTCTGCACTGGAAGGGAACCCTAGAGGGCACTTCATCACGTTTTCTCCACTGGAAGGGAACCCCAGAGGGCACTTCATCACGTTTTCTGCACTGGAAGGGAACCCTAGAGGGCACTTCATCACGTTTTCTCCACTGGAAGGGAACCCTAGAGGGCACTTCATCACGTTTTCTCCACTGGAAGGGAACCCTAGAGGGCACTTCATCACGTTTTCTGCACTGGAAGGGAACCCTAGAGGGCACTTCATCACGTTTTCTCCACTGGAAGGGAACCCTAGAGGGCACTTCATCACGTTTTCTCCACTGGAAGGGAACCCTAGAGGGCACTTCATCACGTTTTCTGCACTGGAATGGAACCCTATCGGGGCCTTTATCACGTTTTCTCCACTGGAAGGGAACCCTAGAGGGCACTTCATCACGTTTTCTGCACTGGAAGGGAACCCTATCGGGGCCTTCATCACGTTTTCTCCACTGGAAGGGAACCCTAGAGGGCACTTCATCACGTTTTCTGCACTGGAAGGGAACCCTATCGGGGCCTTCATCATGTTTTCTCCAATGGAAGGGAACCCTATCGGGGCCTTCATCATGTTTTCTCCAATGGAAGGGAAACCTAGAGGGCACTTCATCATGTTTTCTCCAATAGAAGGGAACCATATTGGGCACTTCATCATGTTTTCTCCAATAGAAGGGAACCCTAGAATTCACTTTATCCTGTTTATTCCACTGGAAGGGAACCCTAGAGGGCACTTCATCATATTTCCTACAATGGAAGGGAACCCTAGAGGGCACTTCATCGTGTTAACTCCACTGCTCCGGGCAATAAAGAGAAGTTTCTAGAAGTGATTGATTTGGTTCACAGGCTTGGAAGAAAACAGCCAGCAAAAGCACAAGTCCTAATGTCATCTTTCGTTTTCTATGAGACATTTTTGGTCTGAAAGACAGCCAAACACTCTAAATACCTGAGGAAAAGAAATCTCTGCTTCAAGGAAGATCTTACTCCAGAGGATTGAGAAAAACTCAACCAACCGTGGCCAGTAATCCAGCAAGCCTGTCAAGAAGATTGTTTACTTTGTCGGAGGACGAGCCTTTGTGGATAAAGGGATATATTGATTGTCTATTTAGTTTCAGCTACAGGAGGATGAGTTCTGCTTTCTGCATACAACAAACTTTTACAACTCAGGTTACAGTGATTATAGTTCTGTTTTATAATGTCTTTTATTAAACTCTGTTTTAGTTAATGCTCAATGTCAGAGAGACATTACTAAATGAAAGGCATTGTTTCTTCATGCAAAACACTTTGATGCAGAGTTTTGTTTTTCAGCAGGAACACCAACTCTTAAAAACAAATTCAGCAAGAAGAGCATCCTCACTCCTGCTGACCCATATAAAGAAAGAAAACGTTCTTATGATTGGTTTTATGAATGAGAGAGGCTTAATTGATGTATAAAGAATCTGCAATCCAAACTCTTAAGAAGTTACCTGTAAACAACAGGTCTGGATCTTTAGAGTCAAGAATAGATCTTTGGTTAATCTCTGAATCCTTAACCTAATTCCATTATATAATTAAAATAAATCCGTCAACCCTAAAAGACCATAAAGCCATTCTATTGATTTTGAATATGTCATCAAATATATTAAATAAAAGTACTCATGCTTACTGGATGGTCAATAATTCACTTTTACTAAATTAGTCTCTAAATTTAATTATTCAAAATAAGATAACTGAGCACCCAAAAATGGCAGGAAGTGAAATGTATTAATGGGAACTACTGGGAGCTCGAGGAAACTGTGCTGAGTGGATTGCTTTTTATTAAATCATCACTACATTGCATGCAGTATTTAACAATAAATAAATAGATGTAGGCCTACATTCAATTAAAACAATGCATGGGATTTGTCCTGATATTTCTGACTTTTCCGACAGCAGCTGAATGCAGCAGGGCGTGCGTGTGTGTGTGTGTGTGTGTGTGTGTGTGTGTGCGTGTGTGTGTGAGAGTGAGTGTGAGTGTGTGTGTGTGTGTGTGTGTGTGTGTGTGTGAGTGTGTACGTGGTGCCGTAGAGGAGAGAAAACAAAACAGTTTCGGTGGTCTGAGGTGAGTTTGAGCTCCGGACGATCATCAATCCGCTTTTTCTCTCCCCGCAGCTGGCTCACCACCACCGGGCTGCAGGCGAGCCGCTCTGTCGCGGTGACTCACCCGGAGAGGGAGCGCATTTATCCCGCTGTGGAGCATACGATAACCTGCTAGCATGTTTAGCACTGGGCCTGTTTAGAGAAGGGTGCACACAGCGGGGGAACCTGCAGATTTGAGCCGGAGGAGGGACTGCTATATGAGTTTATCCCGAAGCGGAGACCTCCGGCTGGTGGCCGCATCTAGCCGCCTGATAGCTGCGTCAGGACGCGGGTAGTCCCGGTCCTCGATGGTCCCTCATCAGCTGCTCTGTGACAACAGAAAACACCTGAACTCATCAGAGGATGTTATCACACTGCTGCTGTAAATAAAATGTTTAGCTGGAGAACATTGTTTGATTAAGTGATATCAGCTGGTCAACAACAAAAAAGTTAAATTTAATCATTAAATCCTCCTGTGATCAGAGAATCTGTTGTGGACCCACAGAATGTGATTCAGTTCAGTTTGTACACATCAGAAAAACACCCGAGCACCTGAACTCATCACATGTGTATTATGTCCTCTAGTTTTCTAGTAAATCGTGAACAAACATGTTCATGTAAACAGTGTGAAGTAATCGACAGAAGACAGAGGAGACATTTACACTGTCCCTACCTGTCTGTCTCTCTGCCTGTCTGTCTCTCTACGTCTCTGCCTGTCTCTCTCTCTCTGTCCGTCTGTCTCTGTCTCTACGTCTCTGCCTGTCTCTCTCTCTCTGTCTGCCTGTCTCTCTGTCTTCTGTCTCTCTGGCTGCTCCAGGCGTTGCAGAGGTGATGAGCAGTAATGAGTGTTTCGGTTGTGGCCGCAGTGGTCACTGGGTGAAGAACTGTCCGAGCGGCGGGCGAGGACGAGGGAAAGGTCGCGGAAGAGGCAAAGGTGAGCCGTTATTTTATTATATATTATATTTTATTTCATTATAATACTATGGTATGAGCCCCTGAGGTATTTTGGTTTTAAGAAGTGAAGTGCTGAAATACGTAGTTACTTTCTACCTCTGAGCAGATGAATGAATGAATTTAGTTTTAGTACTTTGTGTTGAATGATAAATAAAGATATCTTTAGTAAACATTACAGACACACTTTTAATCAGTCTGTGTGTGTTTGTGTGTTTCAGATCTGTTCTGTTATCGATGTGGGGAACTCGGACACGTCGCCAGAGACTGTGAAAGGACTGAGGACGGTGAGGACACACACACACACACACACTGCATAGTGTCCAATAGGACCAACTTTCTTTACTAACCCATGACCAACGCTTACAATTTACCAACCCATGACTAACATGTTACAAACACTTAACTAACCCATGACTTACACTTAACTAGCTTGTTACTAACCCTTTGCCCATTGCTAATACTTTACACACCCATGACCAACACTTGACTAACCCATTACTAACACTTTACTAGCAGTTAACTAACACTTTAATAACCCATGTCTAACACTTGACTAACCCATGACTAACACTTCACTAACTCATGACCAACACTTTACTAACCCATGACTAAGACTTCACTAACTCATGACCAACACTTTACTAACCCATGACCAACACTTCACTAACTCATGACTAACACTTCACTAACCCATGACTAACACTTCACTAACCCATGACAAACACTTCACTAACTCATGACCAACACTTTACTAACCCATGACTAAGACTTCACTAACTCATGACCAACACTTCACTAACCCATGACAAACACTTCACTAACTCATGACCAACACTTCACTAACCCATGACTAACACTTCACTAACTCATGACCAACACTTCACTAACCCATGACTAACACTTCACTAACCCATGACTAACACTTCACTAACCCATGACTAACACTTCACTAACCCATGACTAACACTTCACTAACTCATGACCAACACTTCACTAACTCATGACTAACACTTCACTAACTCATGACCAACACTTCACTAACCCATGACTAACACTTCACTAACTCATGACCAACACTTCACTAACTCATGACCAACACTTCACTAATTCATGACCAACACTTCACTAACCCATGACTAACACTTCACTAACCCATGACTAACACTTCACTAACTCATGACCAACACTTCACTAACCCATGACTAACACTTCACTAACTCATGACCAACACTTCACTAACTCATGACCAACACTTCACTAACCCATGACTAACACTTCACTAACTCATGACTAACACTTCACTAACCCGTGACTAACACTTCACTAACTCATGACTAACACTTCACTAACCCCTAACCAACCATTTCCTAACCCATGACTATAACTAAACTATTCTATAACTAACCATTTCCTAACTCCGGACTGAAACTAAACTATTCTATAACTAAACGTTTCCTAACCCTTGACTGAAACTAAACTATTCTATAACTAAACGTTTCCTAACCCCTGACTAAAACTACACTACTCTATAACTAAGCGTTCCTAACCCCTGACTAAAACTACACTACTCTATAACTAACCGTTTCCTAACCCCTGACTGCTATCGTCCCTGCAGCCTGTTATAACTGCGGAAGGGGAGGTCACATCTCCAGAGACTGCAAGGAGCCCAAGAAGGAGCGAGAGCAGCTGTGCTACAACTGTGGGAAGGCCGGACACATGGCTAGAGACTGCAACCATGCCCACGAGCAGAAATGCTACTCCTGTGGCGGCTTCGGACACATCCAGAAATGCTGCGAGAAGGTCAAATGCTACAGGTAAACTAACAGCTGCAGGTAAACTAACAGCTACGGGTAAACTCACAGCTACGGGTAAACTAACAGCTACAGGTAAACTCACAGCTACAGGTAAACTAAGAGCTGCAAGTAAACTTACACTACAGGTAATCTAATACTACAGGTACACTTGCAGTTACATGTAAAGGTAAGCTAACAGCTACAGGTAAAGTAATACGACAGGTAAACTAATACAACAGGTAAACTAACTGCAGTGGAGGTAAATAAAGCAAAGAAGTACGGTTCAGTTTAGTTTTGTGTCTCTTCAGTGTTGTTGTACTTGCTTGTTCCACAGTGTTAGCATTGTTAGCAATGTCAGTGGTGTTAGCAGTACATGTGTTTGCCGCAGGTGTGGGGAGATCGGCCATGTTGCGGTGCACTGCAGCAAGGCGTCGGAGTTGAACTGCTATAACTGTGGGAAGTCGGGTCACCTGGCCAAGGAGTGCACCATCGAGGCCACCGCCTAGCCACCCTCACCCTCTTTCATCTCTTCTTTCTTTCTCTTTATTCATTTCTTCTGATCCTCCTCTTCTCATTGGCCCAGAGGCCTGTCAAGTCAGCCTCACAGCAGCCAGTCAGAGCAGGCGGAGGATGGGGAAGGGACGGACACTAAAAAAAAACAAAAGAAATGAATGAGAAAAAACTGAATTTGTTCTTGTTAGTTTGTCATGATGTGCAAAGCTTTGTTTTAGAGAGAGTAGAGGGAAACAGTGTGTGTGTGTGTGTGTGTGTGTGTGTGTGTGTGTGTGTGTGTGTGTGTGTGTGTGTGTGTGTGTGTGTGTGTGTGTGTGTGTGTATGGGGGGGGGGAGTAACTTTCTTGTTCTGGACAAAACACAGTTTGTTGAAAGGAATGTGATTGGCCCCGCCTCCAGCAAACAGCCAATCACCTTGCGGGTCTGGACACTTTATTACCACAAAGGGAAACAAATGAGCCAATCAGATCACAGCGGACAACAGAAGGAATGTTAATAATTCATAAATTAAAGGTGCGTTTTGTTGCTTTTTGGACCAGACGGATTGCCTCACCGATGAAGACAAAAGAGTAATAATAGAAAAAAATAACAACACAATTTTAAGTCTGGAGAGAGAATGTTTTCAGAAGAAAATCCAAATGTTATTTTTGTATATCACTCAGAGCTACTGTAAAAATGTAATTTGGTTGTATTGCAGACTGTAAGTTTAACCTGAGAATAAAAAACGTGAAAGAGGAGGAAGACGATGGAGCCGAGACGCACTCTATTTATTTCACAACAACAACAAAACAACATTTCAGTAAGGATTTATTTAACACATCTGTCATTTACAAATTAATGAATTACCAAGAAGCTTCCTGAAAAATAACTATTTCATGTATTGAGGCTCTTACTCATTGTTATGAGTAATTTAAAATAAGGAGAGTGAGTGAAAGCTTTGATTAAATAAGTTTAAAGTAAGTCATAAATATTTAAACTTTCATCATGCCTAATGTTTTTTTCTTTTGTGGGAAGAAATTAGCTTCCATAGTAATTGGTAAGTTTGTTCCTGCAAATTGTAAATAAATATAAATAGTGCAAAAAAATACATTTTGAATGTATTCTTTATTTTATTAATTTAATTAATTAATTTGGTTTTGTTTTATATTGTTATTTTCATTTCATTGACTTTTATTTTATATTTATATTTATTTTATATTTTTCAATTTCTTTGTATTTACATTTTTATTTGTATAATAATTTTAGTTCGTTCATACATTCATCATATTTCTATTTTCATTTTATACATTTTATTTTATATTTGTATTCATTTTGGTTTAGATAATTGTGTGTTAATTTGTATTTGTTTTATGTGTATTGTATTGTACGTTATGGTGGTGGAGGGTGATTAAGACTTCTCCAGTAGGAGGCAGTGACGGGGGGATAAACACGTCACGAAACCGGAAGTTGGAGAAGAAGCCGCATAAGTACTTCCTGTTTGTCTCTGCGTGTGTGGATCGTTCTTACTTTCCCCTCATTTCGTGCTTTTTTAATAAACGGATTCTTCATAAACACATAACAAGCAGCAGCCGCAGAAATGGTAAGCAGATGATCTCCAGTCTGACTCTGACGTGACTAGTTAGGCTAGTGAGGCTAGTTAGCAGGCTAACCTGTTAGCCACAGGTTAGCCTGCTAACTGTCTCTTAAAGTCAGTTAAATATTCACTAGCTTCCGGTTTGGATTGTCAATTAATTAATTAATCCTTTGAGCAATTTATTTTATTAGATTTTATTAAACAATACAGTTTCAGATTATATAATTAGAATGATATTGAATTAATAATATTTATATAATGATTTAATAATGTCTGTATGGTTGATGTTTTCTTCATGTGTTATTATAACATCTGTCCTTTTCCACAGGCGCGTAACGCTGAGAAGGCCATGTAAGTATTAACTGTGTACTCTGTATATATTCTGTATATACTCTGTGTACTCAATGTAATATTTCCACACGTGCACACACATAATTACTTTTATATGTTTAATAATTCAATGTAACAGCTGTTTTCATTAATATATAGATTTTCTCGATCAGTTGATAAATCCCTTGTTTTATTTTACATCAGAAAAATGTATTTTGTTTGACCAACAATCTAAAATCAAAACACTTTCAGGTTCCTGTCACCAAGCTGGAACCAACAAATGTTTGAAAAATGAGTTCAGTGATTCATTGATCATCAGAATAGTTGCAGTTTTTAGCTAATATATCACTAATGTAACATGAGGCAAACTAAAAGTTCAAGCTCTAAAAGGATTGTGGCGTTCTACTGTGGTTCTACTGTCCATAACTGTGGTTCTACTGTCAATAACTGTGTTCCTCCGCCGTGTCTCTCAGGACGGCTCTGGCTCGGTTCAGACAGGCTCAGCTGGAGGAAGGAAAAGTCAAGGTTAGGTTCTACTGTGTGTTCTACTCTGTTCTACAACATGAAGCATTGTACCGTTTCTTGAGTACGTTAAAGCATGTGTTCACTACAGCTTCACTGTGTCTTCATTGTAGCCTCATTGTTCACCTTCACCTGTCTGTATGATGATGTTCACCTGTCTTCAACTGTCTGCAGGAGAGGAGACCTTTTCTGGCATCGGAGTGCAATGAACTTCCGAAAGCAGAGAAATGGAGACGACAGGTACACAACTCTGCACATACTAGAACATACAGCACTGTGATTGGCTCTTTGTCAATGAAGTGCACCCTGGGAGTCGAAGTTGACTGATCTCCTTCGGCCTTAATGCTTTTCATCAAAGAACCAGATATTGTCAAACTCAGTTATTTTGTTTTATCACAAACTGTCAGCGACACTTAACATGAAGCACACAATCTAATGTGTGTTCGTGTGTTCCAGATCATCAGTGAGATCTCAAAGAAGGTGGCTCAGATCCAGAATGGTGAGTATTTATATAAAATATGAAAGAAAGAACATTAATTCACATTGATAAACTGTGACAGCTATCAGATTATTAACACAATGACCTGTCTGTCTCCCACCTCTGTGTGTCTCTCTAAACCTGTCTGTCCCCAGCTGGTCTCGGGGAGTTCAAGATTCGGGATCTGAATGATGAGATCAACAAGCTGCTTAGGGAGAAAGGTCACTGGGAGGTCCGGATCAAAGAGCTGGGAGGACCGGACTATGCGGTAAATATACACAAGTTTGTGAGATATTGTTTGATGACCTGTTTTTTGAGGTAACGATGGCACATTTGTGAGATACTGATGGCGGGTCTGTGGTTTTCAGCGAGTTGGTCCGAGGATGTTGGACCACGAGGGGAAGGAGGTTCCTGGGAATCGAGGATATAAATACTTTGGAGCAGCCAGAGACCTGCCGGGAGTCAGAGAGCTGTTTGAGAAGGAGCGTACGTAAACTTGGTCTTTACTGTATTGTTTCATATCAAACCATCACTGTACCGTCGTCTGATTGGTCCTCTCTGATCATGTGACTCACAGCTGCCCCGGCGCTGAGGAAGACGAGGGGAGATCTGATGAAGGAAGTGGACGCAGAGTATTACGGCTACAGAGACGAAGACGACGGAGTGCTGCTTCCTCTGGAGGCTCAGTACGAGAAACAAGGTTTGATTATTTGATGATTTATACATTTAGATTAATTTATTTTGTATAAAGTGAGATTATACAATACAACAAAATATTGGCCTTTGTTACATGATTACAATTACTCCTGATGAGAACATGCACGATTCTAATGAGGCGTGTTGCGTGTTATATTTTGCGTGTTGCGTGTTCTGTGTTAAGCTGTGTTGGAGACGGTGCAGAAGTGGAAAACAGAGAGAGAGTCTCGCCTGTCAGGAGACAAGCAACCGGAGGAAGAGGAAGAGGAGGAGAGCATCTACAAGGTCCACAAGGAAGAGGTGAGCCGGCCCTTTACATTTCAGGAGTTCTGTAGAATTGTGGCCACACACACACACATGCGGACACAGATGAGTTTTGATTTTGGCGCATCTGATCACAAAAGCCTCGTAAAAAAGATGAGTGCAACCACGGCCAAAGATGGTTGACTTTAGGTTTTTTTGAGCCAGCTAATGCAGAGCCTGGCTTCGTAGTTCATAATAATAATAATAACTTTATTTATATACCACAGAGTTTACAAAGTGCTTTGACAGACAAAGCAGCAAAAGCAAGGCAATAATAACAACAACACGATAAATAAAAAATAAACTAAGAAATAAAAAATAACACAAAGGTCATTGATATTATTAATATCATTATTGCTAAATGTTAACTATTCAGAGAGTAAAACATGCTGCATCAGGATAATTCAACACGTGCCTGTTGTAGCTTTAGTCAACATCTCTGAAAAACAAGCTGCTGATGAACGAATTGATTATATCATGTTAATAACTTTTTTTTAGCAGGTTTACAGACAGTTCCGCCCACCACCCCGGTGGGCGGAGCTATTTGTGTAACTTCCTGTCACTGATTTGTGTGTGTGTGTTTTCAGCCTGATGAGGAGGAGAGTCGGGATGAGCAGGAGGGAGAAGAGGGCGGCGTCACCTTCATCGCACACGTACCTGTTCCTTCACAGAAAGAGGTGAGACACACACACACGTTTGTCTTTGTGTACACTTGAGGACCGTTGTTCACATAATGCATATCCAGGACCTGACCCCATAATCCTAAACTCCAGAAGTAGATGTCTTTTAACCAAACCCTCACAATTCCTTGGACATAGTAATTCATTATTTCTGTGGTTGCGATGGATGTTCATGTATTTCAGGTGTGGAAAAACATCTTTGTAATGCAGGTCAACGTGTCACAGGACCCTGTTTACTGATTGGCTGATGATATTCTCTGGTCACAATCCGGTGGCAACCTCCGGTTCAGAGTAGCCAATGTGGAAGAATCTTAAACCTGTATTCTCTCTAGTGTCCATCAGGGGGCGACTCCTCTGGTTGTATAGAAGTCAATGAGAAAATGACTCTACTTCTCTCTTGATTTATTACCTCAGTAAACATTGTAAACATGAGTTTATGGTCTCAATCTCTAGTTTCAAGTCTTCTTCAATACAGCATGATGTTCATTTAGTAAATGATGGTCCATTTAGAGTCAAACAGACCATAAAGCAGGGTATGCTTTTGGGCGGGGCTACCTTGTGATTGACAGGTCACAAACCAATGGGTGACATCAAGATGACTACACCCACTTCTTATATACAGTCTATGGTCATAATTTGCCGCCAAATGTTAAATTATCCCCAGCTTTTAGTTTTAGTTCAGCTGTACTTTGTCTTTGGTCCTGGAAAAAATTAAGCCAACAGAGAAATGTTAAAAACTGCAGTTCTTTAAATGACCACTTGAGGCTGCCTCCTGAACCGAGTCAATCCCCATAGACCTCTATGTTAAAATGTCCAACTTTCTGTCTTTCAGGTGGAGGAGGCTCTCGTCAGGAGGAAGAAGATGGAGTTGTTGCAGCGTTACGCCAGCGAGACTCTTCAGGCTCAGAGTCAGGCGGCCAAAGTTCTGCTGGGACTGTAAACTCGTCTGTCTGTCTGTAAACCCGTCTGTCTGACTGTAAACCCTGTCTGTCTGATGATGTAAATATCAGCTAATTTTTTTACCTGTTTATTAATAAAACGTTCTTCAGCTCAGTTTTTTTGTTCTCGTCGTGTTTTTGTTGAGTCCACAGATTTTATAGAGAACAGAGAATCTTAAAACCACAAACCTAACTCGAGGGTACAGAAACCGTTCTGATGTTCGGTTTGTTGGTGAATGTTTAACGGACACCGAAGGCTGTATACTAATAAAGTTTTAAAACACATGCAGCAGAACACCTGGAGACGCATGACATCACAATATGTTCATTGGTAATAACAAACACATTTTATTGTTTTATTGGTGACGGTGGCCTCAAAACTGTCTGTCTCTCTGTCAATCTATCAGTCTCTGTCTCTCTCTTTCTGTCTCTGTCTGTCTATCTTTGTGTCGCTCTCCTTCTGTCTCTGTCTTTCTGTCTCTCCCGGTCTCTCCCGTTGTCAGCGTCCTCCGAGTGTCTCTGTCTGTCTCCTCATGTGGTTTCAGTCTGACATGCTGATTGGTTGATTGGTGGCAGCATTCTGCAGCATGTGATCGGCTTATTAACGGCTGAAGGCTGCATATGATGTCATGTGAGGAACATTCAATCAGAGTGTGTGTGTGTGTGTGTGTGTGTGTGTGTGTGTGTGAGGCCCCTCCCCCTGATGATGTCACAGCTCAGTCAGTACAAGTTAGCAGCAGAAGGCTTGTATTCGACAGACAGACAGGCATCATGTGGTGTCGAGGTTTCATGCAGCAGACGGTCAGATCCATATCGACCAGCAGACAGGTCAGTGTGTGTGTGTGTGTGTGTGTGTGTGTGTGTTGTGGGGACCGCTGACTTTAAGGGGACTCCTACCATATGGGGACCTGCTCATCGTCCCCATTTAGTTTTAGAGTTCAAACTTGGTCAAGTGTCCTCCTGACTGACAGTTCAGCTGCTCATCATCACCTTTACACTAGTTTGATGTTCAGAACAAAGTTTTAAAGAACTTACAAACTTGATTTTATTATAATTAGCAACAGGTTAGACAGAAAGTTAATTAAAACATCTACAGAAGTTATTACAAATACATTAAACTATGAAAAAAACTATCAAAATATTAAGTTGTAAACGTGATGGAGACAAGATTTCCAAATAATAATTGATGTCTGAAAATATTTGTCTAAAAGTCTAATTTACGATAGAAGTTAATAATTTTTTTTAATAATGTTTGTATATAGTATGAAAAATAGAAAGTTTTACTAGTTTTTATGGATTCTCTTGAGACTGTGATAAGTGTTTTCTTTGGTTGAAATGTTGACGTTGATTTAATTCTTGAGTAAATATAAATTAAGTTTCAAGGATATGGGGTTTTAAAGTTATTACACAATTACAACCAAATTAGAGCCGCTTTAATAATCATGAATTAAAAATGATGATTTACTTCACACATATTGTTTTTAAAAGATAATAATCTGGATGTTTTTTCCTGAAAATATCTTAGTTTAAAGGGTTAGTTCACTTAAATCTGTCCTCCCTCTGATGTTATTCTTTTCAATCTAGATAGAGAAAGGCTTAATGTGATATTATTTAATATTTAACTCTGGTCTAATATTACATATTTTATATATATAATATTTTACATGTTATATTATAAAAGTATATAATATTAATATATTAAGACAGTATATTTGTCTTGTTGGATTAATACCCACTGCAGTTGGAGCATTCTGCAGTCGTGTTTCATTTTATTTATATGTTTTAATAATAGGTTGCAAGGCACAGGTTGTAATGATGTAATGTTTGTAGTAATGACATTATAAGATTTGTTATTTATATATATATATATATATATATATATATATATATATATTTTATATTATTATTATGATTATTAAGTGCTGCTTTCTTTACCTGAATACCTTGATGACAGTCGGCATATTCTCTCTCTCACCTGTCTGTCTCTCTGACTCGTCTGTCTCTCCATCAGGCGGGCATCCTCTTTGACGTGGACGGAGTCCTGCTTCGCGGCGGCTCGTTGATTCCGGCTGCTAGACGAGCCTTCCGGAAGCTTCTGGACCGAAACAACAACTTCCTGTTTCCTGTGGTCTTCGTCACCAATGCAGGAAGCTGCCAGAGACATCACAAGGCCCAACAGTTGTCTCACCTGCTTGAAGTCCAGGTAGGACAGACAGACAGAGAGACAGACAGTCAGGTGGAGAGAGAAAAATAAATAAGTGTACACATTTTTTTTGGATGGTTCGGACTGAAGTTCTCGCCTACTGTTGTCAGAACCACATGAAGAGTAAACAACAAAACAAAATGGGGACATAAGTGACGCCGATAGGACGAAGGTGACGACGATAGGACATAGGAGATGATGTTAGGATGTAGGAGACGACGACGGGACGTGGGAGACGATGATGGGAGGTTGGTGATGACAACGGGACGTAGGTGACGCCCACAAGATTTAATATTTTGTGTGCTCTCGTTCTTCCTCTCTCTCTTTCTCTTTCTTTCTCTCTCTCTCTCTCTCTCTCCGTAGATCACCCCGGAGCAGGTGGTTCTTTCCCACAGTCCTTTGCAAATGCTGAAGAGTTTTCACGATAAATGTGTCTTGGTGTCCGGACAGGGACCAGTGATGGACATCGCCAACACGTATCCTTCACATCTGACCTCTGTTTGGGCTTCTTCTCCGTGGCAACAGCAGCTGAGGCTCATGGGTATTGTAGTTTTTAGAGTGTCAATAATTGAAATCATCCTGGAGACTTTCTGTGTTCAGTCACATTCAGAGGTCCATTAAAGAAACATGTGAAATAAGAATAAGGAGACTTTATTACACATTTAACCAAGATATTAATACATACCAAACGTACTGCAACTGAGCAAGTGATTTGTCTTTGTGATTAAAGTTTTACACTCTGAACCACAGCGAGTATATAAAGTCTGATTGATTCTCGTGTTTGAAGTCTTAACCGTATCGTCAGTTTGGGTTTTCAGAATGTCGTGAGCATCGAGCAGCTCAGAGAACATCACCCCCTGCTGGACATGGTGGACCACAACAGGAGACCCAAACTACCTGTGAGTACCGTACCTGTGACAGGTGATAGGTGACTTTTGGTCTCTGACAGCAGCTCAGTAATCCAAACAGTGTTTTCTCTGTTTCAGTCGTCTCCTCTGCAGACTCTTCCGAAAATAGAAGGTAACTACACAGCAAATACACAACACAGTGTTTATGGTTTTATTTTAACATTATTACGTTGGTATTTCCTTTATATTTATTTAGCTAATTCATATTCTTATGTTCCAGCTCCTCACTCATGATAATTAAATAAAAATCAACTAAATTTGAACTCAGTAAAAAGAAGAATAAAGACACTTTTTAGACACAATTTATTTTGTTTACTTATTTTGTTTACTATTCTTTACTGACTTCCTGTGGTGCCATAGCGATCATTCTGTTCGGAGAGCCAATCCGATGGGAGACCAACCTGCAGCTGCTGATTGACGTGCTCCTGACCAATGGGAGTCCAGGTTGCGTGTACGATCCTCAGGTGCCGACCCAGCTGCCGGTTCTTGCCTGCAACATTGACCTGATGTGGATGGCTGAGGCCCCGTCACCACGGTAAATAACACACTACAGGAAGTTAGTTTAACCTGTTAGCGTCCATATCTCCAGGCTAGGGCTGAAGTCCTTAAGGTTGTAATGTCGATCAGTTTTGACCCTGCTTTGTTGCTGTAGGTTCGGTCACGGGATGTTCCTGCTTTGTCTGGAGTCTGTCTACAGGAAGATGACGGGTCGAGAGCTTCAGTACCAGGGCCTGCTGGGAAAACCCAGTCTGCTGACATACCAGTATGCCGAGCACTTGCTGAGACTGCAGAATCACAACCAAAAGCTCACCACCATCTACGCCATCGGGTAACAAACCATCCATAACACCATCATCTATACACCAACTAAGCTGTTGGGTATCCATGCTCCATCTACATTGTTGGGTTACTAAACAGTCCATAACTCCATAACACCGTCTATGCCATTGGGTACCTAGACCATCCATAATACCATCTATGCCATCAGCTAAGTACACCGTCCACAACACCATCTATGTCATCGGGTAACCACACCATCCATAACACCATCTATGCCATTGGGTACCTAAACCGTCCATAACACCATTTATGCCATTGGGTACCTAAACTGTCCATAACACCATTTACACCATTGGGGTAAGTAAACCGTCCATAACACCATCTACGCCGTTGGGTACATAGACTGTCCATAACACCATCTGTGCTATTGGTAATTAAACCGTACATAACACCATCTATGCTGTTGTTAATTAAACCATCCATCGCACCATCTACGCTGTTGGTAACTAAACCATCCATAACACCATTTACGTTGTTGTTAACTAAACCATTCATAGCACCATCTACGCTGTTGGCAATTAAACCGTCCATAACACCATCTACGTTGTTGTTAACTAAACCATCCATAGCACCATCTACGCTGTTGTTAATTAAACTGTCCATAACACCATCTACGCTGTTGGCAATTAAACCGTTCATAACACCATCTATGCTGTTGTTAACTAAACCATCCATAACACCATCTACGCTGTTGGTAATTAAACCGTCCATCGCACCATCTATGTCATCCAGTAACCCAACCATCCAAAACCAAATCTTCTTGTTCTTGCCTAGCGACAACCTGATGACCGATATCTACGGTGCTAATCTGTACAACCGCTACCTGGGTGAGCAGCATGCTGCTATGACGACCACAACCAAGCTTGTTGCCCAGGGAACGGGAAGTCAAGTGACGATTGCAGTGCCTGAGGAGGAGCTGGTGTCTGCTGCTGCTCAGTGTCGCTCCATACTGGTAGGTCAAGGAATGTTTTCAACTCCTCTAATTTATTTAGTTACGAGTAACAATAACTTAAAAATCACCAAGTTAATATTTGAGATCTGGGTACACAGTGACATCACAGTGAAATCATCATCAGTAAATCAAATAGTTTGCGGAGTTCACACTGACCCTCTGATAATAACATGTTGTCATAACATCTGTCACTAACACAGAGCTGCTCTACCTGTCCACAGGTGTGCACAGGTGTCTATAACCCTCATTCCCTGCTGCCTTGCGACCGCAGCAACGCGGTGACAGAAACTGTGTTCCACGGTCACAGAGACCTGGCGCTGGAGCTGGTGGAGCCAAATCATGTGGTGGAGGACGTGGAGGCCGCAGTTGACCTGCTGCTGCAGCAGGAGAGCTCTGTTACCTCTGACACCTGACCACTGAATGGGCCCCTACCAGGTGGCAACCTCCCATTCTGCCGCGTGAATGCGGAAGTGTCTTAAAACTTGCATTCTCTCTACTGTCCATCAGGGGGCGACTCCTCTGGTTGTATAGAAGTCTATGAGAAAATGACTCTACTTCTCACTTGATTTATTACCTCAGAAAATATTGTAAACATGTGTTTATGGTCTCAATCGACTTTCAAGTCTTCTTCAATACAGCATGATGTTCATTTAGTAAATTATGGTCCATTTAGAGATAAATTAAACCATAAAGCAGAGTATGATTTAGGGCGGGCTTACTGTGATTGACAGGTCACTGCTGCTACCAGAGACATATACAGCGTCTCTACGTCACTCCTCATTACAAATATGGTCACTTCCGTTCATCGTTTGCAAAAAAAACCAACATGGCGATGGCCGTATTCCAAGATAGTGACTGCGAAATCGCCAAACTCGAGACTTCAAAACCGCAATCCACAAACCAATGGGTGATATCACAATGACTACGTCCACTTTTTATATACAGTATATTGATGGGCCCCT
Source organism: Pholis gunnellus (assembly GCF_910591455.1). Classification (NCBI taxonomy): domain Eukaryota; kingdom Metazoa; phylum Chordata; class Actinopteri; order Perciformes; family Pholidae; genus Pholis; species Pholis gunnellus. Next base: position 26,786,473 of record NC_136529.1, read on the forward strand.
AAAACCTGTAGGATGAGGGTCACGTGACCTCCGGAGACATCTTAAGGGCACAGCTAATGTTCTGTAGCGTTGTTAGCTAGTTTGTCTGTACTGTTAGCAGGTTATCAGTGAAGTACAACATAACACAACTGTCTTTAGAACATTAGTGAAACTCTGTAATGTAGATACTTAGACATTCGTGATGTATAGCGACCCCTCGCAGACCTAGAACTGCTGTACTTAGGTGGCGAGCTAACTGCTAACTTGCGAGCTAGAGGTAGTCAGTGACATTAACTCCCAGAGCTTCTTTCTCTTTTCTCTCGACTGTTGTGTTCTCACTGTTCATCATATTGTTCAACAAAACATTACCGAAACGGGCAAATAAAACTAAACTAACTGACCGCTAGCACGCTGATTAGCTCGGGGTTAGCTTGGCTAGTGGCTAACAGTACATTTTGAAGTGAATTGAGTGAATTTTTGAAGCAGAATGGTCAGAGCGGCGGACATTTTTGTGTGTTCCGTTTGCTAACGTAAAGCAAATTTTAAATATTGCCCAAACCATGAATTTCAATCTTCCAGGTCCCATACGTGATGCAAAATACTTTTTCCCCATAGACTAACATTGGAAAAGAGATGTCTAACAGTTTTAAAATGTTCTAATTCTAATAACTAAATTCAGAGTTATTCTCATTATATATGTCCACAGTGTATTAACGGCTGTATCAGTCTCATGTCTTCCCGTCTGTGACACACAGCTGATACGTAATAAATGGTTTATAACAGACTGTAAGCAGAGCTAAGTGTTGTCTGCTGTATAAACAGATAATGAATTATGTTGTCGTAAAACGCAGCTGTAATAATATAAAATATGGAGAAGCTCTAACAAATAGTAATATCCTTGTATCTACCGATAACAATGTAGTAAACGTTTATTTATGTCTATGGATCATAAAGTAACATTAGTCTCAAAATCAGTTAAAAACATAAACTCACTGAAGAACTCGGTCATACTCGGATGGTACATGCTAGCAGATTAGCTCGCTAACAGTAGTGCTAGCTTGGCCGTCCCCACTGGTCACATGAGCTTCACCTTACAGGTGGTGCCCATCAACAGTCCTCCCAGCTGATGGTCTCAAACACACCTGTGACCACCTGAGTTTACTAACATTCACCTGTGACCTTTCAACGTTTAATAAACTAATAATCTCACTAATCTTTGTTGGTGCTCTCAACATCTGAGCTGATTAATGTCAGACATCTAATTTATGTGTAATATTATGTTGATTGTAAACACCTGAATACTTTCGTACTTTATATTTTATTGGAATAAAAAAAAAGAAAACGTCTGAAAACCTGTAAAAATTAATTATACTTGAATTTATTCTCCTCGGATTGTTCGAGTAAGAATTACAGTAAATAAACAAATATGTCTGCAGTTTGAATCCTTGACTTGTTTTAAACACACACACACACATTATATACAATTTACTTAATTGTAATATTATAAAATGTTATACAAACACAGCAACGCCACCGTCTGGGGACTGGACCAGAAACAAAAGCACACGTTGATATAAATGATTGGAAAACAAATAGGAATAAATAAATAAAGACAGAGGAGGCGAGAGAGTAAAAACACATAAACACATGATATATTACAAATATGACATTTCCTGTTTGCTACATGGAAGTGTTTGCTTAATTATGCTTTGTGTTTGTTACAAATAAAATATATTCTCTATAGAATATTGATTTGCTCTTTATTAGAGACTCAAAAACATTTGAAATAATCCAGTGTTTTTACTCACAATTTAACCAATAAAACTATTTATTTGTCTGCAGGTGACGATCTGATCAAATGTTCAATTATAAGGACATGTTCCGCCATGTTTCTACAGTAGCCCAGAAAGCACAAACCAAACAGTGGCTTTTTTTATTGTACCTGAAGTACACCTTTGTTCATGTTTGAAAAGGTTGAAAGTTGAGTTGGATGCAATCTGCAAACTCATCACTTATCCTACACACGGCTCCTTTAAAGGTTGAGATTAGAAAAGATTTATATGATTATTTAAATATATATATAGGATCTATTATGTATAAATATATTGTTTTATTTCATTTGACATTATGAAAACTTTCTTAAAGCATCATTTCCAGGTTCATTCTTGTATTTTGGGTTTCAGCAACAACACTTCTCTCCAAACACCAATCAGAGTAAAACTAAATTATAACACAATGCAAAGAAATCTATTGAGAACATTGGAATATCATAATGTTATCTGGTTCTAAAAAGATATGATTAATTGGCAGAATAAGGAAAACTTATTTTGAAAAATCCAACTCAGTTTTATCTTGCTGCCCAATATGTATCAACATGCCACAACGTGAGGGACAGTTTGTTGAAATGTAATTGTAATACTGTAAATATATCATTATTACATAACAATTGTAATGTCATGTTTATGTTGTGTTAATATTCATATTAATAAGTACTTTTTTTATTTTGATGCTTTGGAAACATTGTTTTTTTCTGAAACATTCATGTGTAAAACGTGTAAAGCCATCGTGAATTGAAATGTGTGTATTTCTCAATGAATTAAGTGTTTTGATACTTTCACATTATATATAGAGCTTTTAGACCAGTTTTGTCATCAATAAAAAATAAAAAGGCAAGAAAACATTAAGGTTTTTAATAGTATGAGACCGTTAACACTATTCCATCAAATAAATAATGTTTTACCTTATTTATTTAAACAAAAGTAAAAGCTACGGGGAGGAGTGACCTGCTAAAAATGGCGGCGGGAGCAGGACGTATCATAACAGGAAGTGGGACACCAGCTGCGCCTGCGCAGTAGCTCACTCCGAGTCCCTGTAAAGATGTCTGAGCAGGCGGGGAGGGAGCGGAGCGGAGGACCCGAAACAAACGGACAGAACCCACGACTCTCCGCAATTTAACCAGTCAAGGTAAGGGCAGGCGGCCGTGCGGAGCCGCTCCGACGGGACCGACACGCGGCGGAAGGTTTCGGCCTTCAGATGAGCCGTATTACCCGCACGCAGGGCGGCTGAGTTTGTAGTAAAGACCAGAAATGATGTGCAGGACGCGCAGCGCTGTGGCAGGGGCGTGTCCGCCATCTTGTCTGTAGTGGCGCCTTAAACAGCAGCTGTCGCTTTTGAGCGGAGACCGGTCGGGTAGTGCAAAATGGCCGTTAATGGTGGGACGGGACTTAAAAAGACGTCCCCGTTCGCCTCTCTGTGTATTTAAGTAACTTTAGCCCGGTTCGGACCCGCTGTGGACCGACACTGAGAGCCGGTGTGTCCGTGTCTTCAGCCGCAGCTTTTGTGTTGTCCTCCTCCTTCACCCCCCCTTTCCTTTTTCACCCCCCTCCTCTTCTTCTCCTCCTCCGTGTTTGTTTGGAAAAGCCTGCCTAGGCTGCGCATGCGTGTTACCACCACAGCGCTCGTTCCTGCGTATGAGAAGGAAAACATCAAGAATTATTTAATTAAATCACGCAGCCGCTTTCATTTTACTGCATGTACACAGACAATGTGTTTGATTAAAATATTGATAATTTAAAAAAAATCTGATTTTAAACTGAACGGTCCGTTTGCCGCCACATTCTGACGGTCCGTAATCAGCGTGCTCACGTCAAATCTGTCACTATTTTCGATTCATTTGATTATTTTCCTTATTAATTGATTTATCTGTATTCATCTGTTTCTATTCATCTGTTTTATCTCGTTAATCTACTAACCATTCGACAGATAAAATGTCTCAAACGGGAAAAATGTCCCGTCGGTTTTTCAAAATAAAAGATAATCTGTTTACTATTAAACCAGATAATCCTCAGATCAATCAATACTGGAAGCCCTGTTTCAGCTGATTTAAGTTTATTATACCAAGAAGAGTTTTATAATAACATTTCACACCATTAGTGTAACGTTTCTCATTAAAACTAGTTTTACAACAATAAAGTTATTGTAATAATGGTTTTAAAGAGGGAAAAAAGACGAATTTTCCCCTTTTTCAAGATACAAAAGCCCAAAATGTCCCAGTTTCTCCAATGTGACAAAATCATTAAGCCCTGAATAACCCTGATTAATAATAACATGCTAAATAACTAAGTATGTGAGTTTACATGTAATCAGCACTATAGCATGTTTAATTAAATGGAAAATAATATGTGCTGTGAGCTTGTAAGATATTGATTATTAACAATTAATGTCTGCTGCAAGTCCGGACAACCAGACTGTTCCTGTCTGCACCTTTTTTAAATCTTAGTTAACAGCTAAAGATCAACGGTTCACTTCAGTTACATTATGATGCGTTCAGGCTCTGCTTAGTGAAAATGAGTACTGGCTGAAGGTAAATTATAACGTTATCATGATGTGAAAAATGATGAAAAAAGCTCCCTATAAATTACTATAACACAGTAAAAGGATAATATTTAGTATTTTTGATGGTTTACTGACTTCAGAGCGTTGAAATGATTTTAGAAAGTAGTCTGGCTCCTTGTAGACCAGCTGCTATAATCAAACAACAAAGGGATCAGTATCTGTTCATATGGATCAATGATCGGTAATTAGTATCGGCGGCAAAAACATGTGATCATGAATCTCTAGAAGTTATATTTGCTCACTTTTATTTATTTTGTTCTGATCTGTGACTGATCCGAACCGTGAGTTTTATGATCCGTTGCTCCTTTTTTAGTCCTTTCACTGTCAGCAACTCTTGTTTGGTCGAAATATATCAGTTGCAACAATCATTTAAAAGACAAAAGCAGCATGTTTAGCGTATATACACAGAGTGTATATAAGAAGTGGACGTCGTCGTGGTGGGCGTAGTCGTCGTGGTGGGCGTAGTCATCGTGGTGGGCGTAGTCGTCGTCACGTCACTCATTGGTTTGTGGGTTGATGTTATGAAGCCTCGAGTTCGGCAATTACACCGTCCCCATCTTGGATTACGGCCGTCGCCATGTTGTTGTTTTTGGAATGCGAGGAGTGACTTAGAGACGGCGTATACGTCTCTGGTAGAGACCTGTCAATCACCGTGTAGCCCCGCCCTAGAGCATACCCTGCTTTATGGTCTGTTTGACTCTAAATGGACCATCATTTACTAAATGAACATCATTCTGTATTGAAGAAGACTTGAAACTAGAGATTGAGACCATAAACTCATGTGTACAATGTTTACTGAGGTAATAAATCAAGAGAGAAGTAGAGTCATTTTCTCATAGACTTCTATACAACCAGAGGAGTCGCCCCCTGATGGACGGTAGAGAGAATGCAGTTTTAAGACACTTCATTATTGACTTCAATCAAATGAAGAACATCTGAAACCATTGCACAAGATTGTCTGGAGCAGAACCCAACGATATTTATGTTTATTGATGGGGATCCGTATCAGATATGTTCGATCATGTGATGGCTTTATGTACAAAATAAACCATATATCTTCTCATTCTTTAGTTCTTGTATCGTAAATTATATATCCAAGATATCACCATTGTTTTACTTTGAAAGATATTAAAGTGTCTTCCTGTCCAGGCAGGTCGATGTCATTCTGACGAGCAGCTGCGATGTCCAATGACAGCCAGGGATCGGTGAAAGGGGAGGCGGCCATCATGCCGTCTCCCTCTGGCTCCGCCTCCTCTCAGGAACCGCCCCTTTCTCCGTCCACCACCTCCAAACCACCCGAGCTCCCAGGTACACCTGTCTGTCTCTCTACCTGTCTGAGCTCCCATGTACACCTGTCTGTCTCTCTGACCTGTCTGTCTCTGTGACGTGTCTGTCTGACAGATGAACTGGTCCAGGCTGGATGGTCCAAGTGCTGGTCTCGGAGGGAGAACCGACCGTATTATTTCAACAGATTCACCAATCAGAGCCTGTGGGAGGTCCCAGTGCTGGGTCAGCATGATGTCATCGTGAGTAATGCCACTGTTTCCTTTTAATGTGTGAGGTGAAAGGACAGGTGCATACAGTCCTTTCAACTACAACAACAACAGGAAGTTAGTTGTAAACAATTAACAGAATCTACTTAATCGTCTTAGTATGTGAACACATATATTTTGTTATTGCTCTCACTATATGGTACATAGTGTATACAGATAGTTTGTAGTTTGGAACTGAGTCTGTCTGTCTGCAGTCTGATCCTTTAGGTCTGAATGCGGCTCCCGCAGAGGGCGGAGACAGTAATCTAGGTAATGGTCAGAGGAAGAGGAGGAGCTCTGAGGAGCAGGGGCCGGGGCCTAACAGCATCAAAAGAGTCAAGGTAAGAAGAAGGAAAAACACTCTTGGATCGGTTCATGACAGTTAAACGAGTGACCGGTGTGCATTGTGGGAAACTGAGTCCTCTAATTTACTTAATTTATTTAACATCATATTATGTTGCTTCCAGATGGAGCCCACCACCCCCATCTCTCCCAGCACCCCTGGGGTCAAACCCTGGAACTCCGCCCCCGAGGACAAACCGGCCCAACCAGCCACACCCACAACGCCAAGCCCCGCCCCCGCGGTATACAGGCCAGCTGTGTGAGTGCTGAGGCCACGCCTGTTAGCATCCTTAGCTTCTCTGTTGATAGCATATTTTAGGGCTGGCTGACAAAACAATCCTCAAAAAATTATTAGATATTGTGATAGTTATTAGATTTAATCTTTATGTTGTTTATTGTTGTTTTTAGTGTCTACTGGGATCTGGACGCCCAGACCAACGCGGTGATCAGAGAGCACCCCCCCGCCAATCACTTGCTGCCCCCCCACCCTGAGATGGAGCTGCTGAGAGCTCAGCTGGTCACCAAACTTCGGCAACACTACCACGAGCTGTGTCACCAGAGAGAAGGTACGTTGGGTCTCTGGAGACCAATCCAGAACTCAACCAACAATAGTCACGCATGTTGTTTTTTTCCAACGGGAGGCGGTACACTTCTGCTATAAACTGCTGCACAAACAAAAAATAGATGGTGGAAGAATGGAGGTTTGGTGGTGCCAGTGGACATTGGAGGCTACAGAGGATGTCACATGTGTACACATTGTAAAGCCCTCGGAGGCAAATTTGTGATTTTTGGGTTATACAAAATCAATTGAATTGTCTCTCTCTCGATAGATATAAAATATTCAGAGGACCACCGTCCCAAATAAATATGAAGAAATTAACATCACATGACAAAAACAGAGGAAAAAAAATTAACTTTGAGAAAGCTGTTTTGTTGTTACCTTCTGAAAGTCCATGAACTGCCTTTGAACAAGTTGTAAGTCTGCCGGTCTGTCTGTGGTTCAGGTATTGATCCGCCCCGGGAGTCGTTCAACCGTTGGCTGCTGGAGAGGAAATTGATCGACAAAGGCCACGACCCCTTACTGCCGAGTGACTGCGACCCCGTCATCTCCCCGTCCATGTTCAGAGAGATCATGAACGACATTCCCATCAGGTACCTGTTTGTCTGTCAGTCAGTCACTTCAAACCGTCTGTTATGTAAATGTTTCATCTTATCCATTTTTATATTAATGATGTGTTGTTATTTGTGTGTCTGTGTCTAAAGGTTGGCACGTATCAAGTACAAAGAGGAGGCCCGAAAGCTGCTGTTTAAATACGCTGAAGCTGCCAAGAAGATGATTGACTCCAGGTAGGTTAACAGCGGACCAATCAGAGCTTGATCCTGATGATGACCTCACTGGGGAGCTCTAACCTTTGACCTTTTTTAAAAGGAGCTCTATAGATCCCTTTTCTGTTAGTAGACATGACGTATTTTTGTGGGCGTCGTGTTGGTGGATCCAGAATAATTCTATGAACACGTTACTTCGCTAGGTAGCACGTTTTGTTGGAGCCCCAGAGAGTATGACTGGCTAGTTAGCTAGCTAGCTTGTCCATCTCCAGAGCTGGCTAGTTAGCTAGCTAGCGTGTCCATCGCCAGAGCTGGCTAGTTAGCTAGCTAGCTTGTCCATCTCCTGAGCGGGCTAGTTAGCTAGCTGGACTCCAGAGCTCCCGTCTGCCCTCCTCCCAGCAGAGTAACCTCATAGCAGGCGAGGAGTGAGGCAGCGGTTGGGCTCATTTTAGCAAGCTAGCTAAGTAGCCAGACGTCTGCTAGTTAGCGTGCTAATTCCACCGTGCTTTCCGTGCTACACTTATTACAGAAAATGAGCACAACAGTAGAACTTCTCTTTGTCTAATAGTTTCGGCTTCAGAGTAGGTTAGCAGAAGGCTAAGCTAAACTGTTAGCAACATTGTTTCTCCATGTCTGAGAGACTTAGCTGATATTGTAGCGCGAAAGCCTTCAATCGCAATTTATTTTCTCAAATGTATGCGATATTCATACAACAAAACATCAATCAGTCAACACCACTATATCTTTACATAGCTAATAGTTGTTTGCTGCTATATTAACCTTTTGATCTGTGCAGGAATGCGAGTCCAGAGAGCAGGAAGGTGGTGAAGTGGAACGCTGAAGACACCATGAGCTGGCTGCGCCGAGATCACTCCGCCAGCAAAGAGGACTACATGGTAACCTCTGACCCTGATTCATACTGTATTCATTCTTCTCAAGATGTCTCGTCTCAGGCGGTTTCATGACGAGCACAAGGTGGTGATGAACTTACCTGGTTCCAAACAGGCGGAAACCTTCCGGTCTGCTGAGTGAAGCCGATGCAGAAGTGTCTTAAAACTTACATTCTCTCTAATGTCCACCAGGGGGCGACTCCTCTGGTTGTATAGAAGTCTATGAGAAAATGACTCTACTTCTCTCTTGATTTATTACCTCAGTAAACATTGTAAACATGAGTTTATGGTCTCAATCTCTAGTTTCAAGTCTTCTTCAATACAGCATGATGTTCATTTAATAAATGATGGCCCATTTAGAGTCAAACGGACCACAAAGACAAGTTCACTGTGCCAGGATGTAATGTAGTTTCTGTGTGTGTGTGTGTATGTGTGTGTGTGTGTGTGTGTGTGTGTGTGTGTGTGTGTGTGTGTGTGTAGGACCGTCTGGAGCACCTGAGGCAACAGTGTGGTCCTCACCTCACTGCCGTCGCCAAAGACTCTGTGGAGGGAATCTGCTCCAAGATCTACCAGCTGTCTGCAGAGTACAGCCGCCGGATGAGACAGACGCATCTGAGTCTGCTGCAGGACCCCCCCACAGGTACACACACACACACACACACACACACACACACACACCTGAGGCTACAGCCACACCACTACGTTTTGAAACTCATAAGTTCGCAGTTCGCATCTTGATTGGGTCTTATCAGTCATGACGTGTAATTCCCTGATTCGTCCCGCCCCTTTTCCCAGACGTAAACAAACATCACCCTCAAAGTATTGCTGACCTTGTTGTTTACGCTGGCAGCTGTTGTGCTGTTTATTCTGCATTTTTATAATGCTACTACTGCCACCCATGTGCAGGAGGTAAGCTATTATTTTAGTGTACCCAGTGTACGTGAACGGTCATGTGATATGCGTCTTTTAGAGGTGGTAGTATGGACCGAGATTATTTCTGAAACGACACTAAAACGCTCATCTAGACGGAGCTCATTTATAATGTGTTGTTGTTTGTGTTTGTTTAGAGGCCAGTGCGTCCCCCCAGCAGTCCCGGTTGGTCTACTGTTACCCGGTGCGTCTGGCGCTGCCCTCGCCGCCCCTCCCTCGAGTTGAGCTGCACTTTGAGAACGACGTGGCCTGTCTACGCTTCAGAGGAGAGATGGTCAAAGTCAACAGAGGACACTTCAGCAAACTGGTGAGTGCCGACTTAAGATAAATATTACTACTGGTACCGATGTTCCCACAGCAACGTGACGTTCAGTAGGTTGTTGCTGATGAGCTCAGGAAACTACTAGACACTCTGTAGTTGCTTTTAATGGGGAAACTTCTACAGGAAGTCTTGAGTTTGATTGACAGAAGCTTAAAAGTAATTTTAAGAAAAGGATCACGTAGTGGAGACGCAAGCAGGTAAACATGGAGGAAGTGTTCAGGATGTGTTTATGACTTTAACTTAATGTCATCAAAGATAAAACGGGAGATATTTTTTGCTCCGTATTCAAGAAGTTAAGCTAGTTCCATTGCGCTTTCAGCAGCTGTTTCAGTGAAATATAAATTTGTCTCGGCGTACGTCTGTCTGTCTGACTCCATTCAATTCAATGTGCTTCTTTGGCATGACTGTAACACGGACAATATTGTCAAAGCGTTAATTACCAATGTGATTAAGCAGAGAAAGGACCAGGTAGCGATTCATAAAATAAACAATAATATATACGCTTGCTTAATGTGGATGTTCTGTGAGAGACTGTTGAAGTTTGTGTTGATGTTGTGTGTCCATCTGTCATATTCTCTGACTGACTGTCTGTCTGTCTGTCTGTCTGTGTCTCCAGGAGTTGTTGTACAGGTACAGCTGTATAGATGATCCTCGCTTTGAGAAGTTCCTGTCCAGAGTCTGGTGCCTCCTCAAGAGATACCAGGTCAGCTGACTCTCTGTTAACCAATCAGGGTATGTGTTTGGTAACGACTCTGGTAATTGGTGAGTTAATGAGTTGTGTGTGTTTGTTTGTCCAGGTGATGTTTGGCAGCGGTGCTAACGAGGGGACAGGTCTGCAGGGTGCTCTGCCGGTACCAGTGTTCGAGGCGTTGATTCGACAGTTTGGAGTTTCCTTCGAGTGTTTCGCTTCCCCGCTCAACTGCTACTTCAAACAGTTCGGCTCTGCGTTCCCCGACATCGACGGCTTCTTCGGATCCAGAGGGTGAGACGGGTGTTAACGCCTCTAAACTCTGTCTGTCTGTACCTGAGAGGTTCTACTCTATCTCTGGAGTATGCTCATTGGACTTTGGGTTTAGTACTCCATCGTGAAAGCACAGCCTCCTTTTTCAAAACTTTAAAGTAGTATTACAGAATTAATAACTGTGCGTGTGTGTTTGTGTGTGTTTTTCTTTTTTCAGGCCGTTCCTGTCTTTCTGTCCAGTCAGCGGCTCGTTTGAAGCCAACCCTCCATTCTGTGAAGAGCTGATGGACACCATGGTGACACACTTTGAGGTCCGTCCAATATTATATATATATATATATATATATACTAGTTTGTACCGTACTGGTCCGTCCCAGTTTGAATGGTTAATTTGGGCTCAGCGGGGTCTTACACCGGGCTGTGTGGAGACTTGAACCGGGCTGTTTGGGTCTAAACTGGGCCATACCGGTGTGTATTGGTCTACACTGGTCTTGAAGATGACGGTCAAACATATTGTGGTCTGTCTCTGTCTACCAGGAGCTTTTAGGCAAGTCCTCTGAGCCGCTGTCCTTTATTGTCTTCGTCCCGGAGTGGCGTGACCCTGTGACCCCGGCTCTGACCCGCATGGAAGGAAGTCGATTCCTCCGTCACCAGCTGAACATCACGGCCTTCGAACACGAGTATCGCTCTGGGAGTCAACACATCTGCAAGAGGTACTGTTACTGCACTCTACCACATGTATGTACACAGGTTTTGATCGAGAGATAAATGGCGGATTTAGTTCAGATTTAACAGATTCACAACATGTTTCTATCGAACGAAATATTCAATCTTTTATTTTATGGTGTTGATGCGTTTAAAAAAAACAGTTTGCTTTCCTGCTTGTACACAAAAGGATTGAGTTGTAGATCCGTAAAGTCCATCTGTGGAAACGTTCGTCTGGAACCCTAAAATAAAGCAAAATCTATTGTGCGGATTCAAAAACTAAATTATCCACTACAATAAAAACATATAAACATGAAACACAGCAGGGCCCCGGAGCCAACATATCTTTAAGAGGTACTAATACTGCACTCGACTCCAATGATACTATGTTGTCTGAACACGAGTATCACTTTGGGAGCCAGCACATCATACTGCTCTGTATGTTTTCTCTCATGTATGTTCCTGCAGGGAGTAGATTTTACTACATCTGAACTCTTGTGTATCTGTGTGTACTTCCAGAGATGAGATGTACTACCGGGCGGTACACGGTACTGCGGTACTCTTCCTTCAGAATGACGCCGGTTTTGCGAAGTGGGCGCCGACTCCGGAGCGTCTGGCCGAGCTGATGGCAGCGTACCGCCCCTCCCCCTCTCGTCCCGCCTCCCTGTCCTCTCCCGGACCCGCCCCCATTACCCCCGGAGACAAAGACTCCGCCCCCAAGGCCGCTGATCGGACGCAGAGTGGGGTGATGTCCCCTGGTGGTCCTGACGATAATAACAACAACAACAACACAACAGCCACCACCACTAACAGCAGCAACACAAACAACAACACCACCACCACCGCCACCAACAGTGGCAATACAAACAACACCACCACCACAAACAACAGCAGCAGCAGCAGTAGTACTAGTACTAGTAGTAGCAGCAGCAGTAGCAGCACCAGTCCTCAAGAAAAGATGGCTGCCGTGTAATGGGGGTGGGGCTTATAGGGTGACCACGCCCCCTCGCCTGTGTAAAGTTTCTCTGTTTTTTGATCGTCGTCTCGTCTCTTCAGATTGTCCCTCACCAGCACCTGTAGCATCTGTCCACTTACCCACAATGCCGTTCTGGACCAGGGTTCATCCTTTCTGTCGGCTTTCACCATCTCCCCTCACACCCATCAGCTCTTCTGATTGGTCGAAGCTCTGACATCAGAGCTTCTGGAGCTTTTTCATTCACAGCCAGTTAGAAGATGTAGTTGAGCTCCAGCAATAAAAAAATAAATAATAAAAAAAAAAAAAGTAAAAGAACTTTTTGCATTCACTTGTGACGTCATCTGTGACGTCACTGGAAGACTTCTGATTGGTCCCCCACATCGACAGGGCTTGGTGATTGGTTGACAAGGCAGCTATCGTTTCTATTAGACTCGTCTTTCCTCATTGAGTCAGAAAGAATCTTCAGGCCCCGCCTCCTCTGCACTCGGTGCACATCCTTCATAGGATGATCCCTCCCAAGTTTGCGGTGCATTGTGGGGGAAACTCATCGGGCAGGAGTAGGCGGAGCGTTCGTGGTGAGTTCATATTTACTTGTGGAAGGAGGCGGAACTGGGACTTGGAACTGGTCGATGATGACAGACAACTCCTCAGAGGTCTCATCAGACTTCCTGTGGTGTCATGTGACAGGTGTTGGACCAGGTGTGTTTGTCACCAGGTGAGTTGTGAAGTGTGAGAAGTTAATTCAGGGTTCCTTGTTATGTTTTTATAGACGGAACCCTGTTTACCACATAAAGCAGCAATTTTTCTCTTATTCATCCTCAAAATATTTTTCTTGTCAACTTTCTAAAAAAATATATTCTGACCTTTTCTGGAAATGTCTTTTTTTTTTCTCAACATTTTTCTTGAAATAAGACTTTTTATTTTATTTTTTATGACTTTTTTTTGTCAAAATATATTTGTTTTAAGTTTAATACTCTGAATTTTGCACAACATGAACTTGCTACCTGGTTTGATTTGAGTGAACATGAACATGTTTCCGAACAGATCGTCAAAAGAAAGCATTTAATAATAATGAAGAATACTCGAGGAACCAGCGACTCCTCACACTTCGTAACTCGACACCATGGATGTTTAACAAGAACTGGACATCGGACACCAAGACGCCGCATTTTTAGTTACTAGCTTCCGTAATTTGCGGTCCGCTGAATACGAGCAATAGTTTCTCTCCCTCTGGCTCCGCCCCCAAATCCCAGCTCCGCCCACATACTTTACATAGTGATGACGTCACATATTTTTAGAATCACTTTTCTCGGCTTGAGAAGTTTTATAAATTCAATCCTTAATGGATCAAAAGATGTTGATGGAGTTGCAAGTTTGAGTTTTTTTAAGATGATGGTCTATGGCTTTTTTTTTTTCTTCCCATAGACTATGGGGAAAAAAGAAGCTTATTGGGGGGGCTGCAGTACCGCCAAGTGGCCACTCGGTCAAGAATGGTGCCGTATCCCGTTCTTCTTACACATCCAGTCTGTTCTCTGATTGGCTGATGAGTCGTCCTATCGGTGCGTCTCTCTCCGGCTGTGTAGATACTGTACAGTTATAAACTGATATGAAGTCTGTTGATGTTATTTTTCCTCATCTGCTGTTTGAATTGATTTTAAAAAACAAAGCAAAATAGAATTTTTTTTTTTAAATGTTAAATTAAAAACAAAAAAAACAAAAAACAAAACAAAAGAAGATATGGACATCTGTATTATACAGCTTATGATAGTTTGTTTTAAACTAAACCAAAGTGTTATTAAGAAAATCTATATCTCGTATGTCAAAGTAGACGTGTGTATGCATCAGTAATGCTGAAGTCTAACCAGCAGGATACTCCACATTATTTTTATAATTCTCAGCTGTTCTCTTTTCAGTAACTTGTTTGTTTTTTTTAGGTTATTTTGTTTTTTTTGTTGTGCATGAAACCTTTTGGACTCTAAATGATGTTCGTAAATCCTGAATGTGTTTTTCAGGCAGAGCTTTTGGGCTGCATGGCGTCGCCGCTTCACAAGATGTTTCTTCAACTTTCTAGTTTTAGTTTAAAGTTTTCTTTTAAAGGAACAGTCCAACATTTTGGTATTTTGTGTTTGAGTTGTAGGAAGGTGGATTTGTTTTTGTTTTTTTATGGTGCCAAGCTAACAGTTTCCCCCTGTTTCCAGTCTTTGTGCTAAGCTAGGCTAATGGTGGACTGTCCCTTTAATATTTTTTGGAAATGTTTTATTGTAATTAAGATATATTGTTCCCTCGTGATTTAGATTCTCGTGATTACAATTAATTTAATTAGTTTTCTGGTCTTTATGACTTCTGCATTTCATAATTTCAAGAAAACTAATTTTTACAATTTGTATAAAATAATTACAAGATATAATTCTTGTAATTACGATAAACTTTAATCACAAGATAACTGTTGTAATTTGCGAGATTTTTATCCCAAAACATTTGTCTTCTTGTATTTGAGATCCGTGTCTAATAATTACAACGTAAAGATCTCTTGTTTATTAGATAACGGTCGTGTAGCTACGCAATTAATATTCATCACATAATTGATTGCCCTTCATTTCTTAATTTAGAGAAAAGATTTCATGACAGATTTCTTGTATTTGTGACATCCGTATCTCATAATTACAAAATAAAGGTCTCCTGAGTGTGAGATAAAATTAATTATGAGAACTTTCTCTTAATTATGAGGTACAGATGTTTTAGCTTAAACTGGTCAAAGTTAAACAATGTTTTAGTATAATTATAATAAGTTATTTCAAGCTTTAATTCAGAGATACTTCCTCATGATTATAAGCTTGTCAAACAGAAGTCATAACTACAAGAAGACTCACACAGTTGTTTTGTCTTTGAATATGTTGCTTTATAGTCTTGCTTGAAACCACTGAAGTCTGGTTTAAACATGAAATGACCATCAGTGTGATGTCACGCGGCGATGCTGCACAGCTGCGAAAATGCGGCCATGTTTGTAGTCCTCACAGCTGGAGAATGTAAATACAGTCTGTCCTTTTATTCCTGCCTGCAAACAAAGTGCAGCTTCACTCTCCCAGTAAAAAACATATCCAACCCAGTAACACACCTGTCCAGCTCGTCTTTCTCACGCTCTGATCATGTGATGTTGTGACAGGTGTTGTCCTGACGACACAGGACAAACAGGAAGTGTCCACTCATGAAAGGTCAAAGGTGAAGTAACAAATACAGTTTACAAATAACCGGGTCAGATAATTAACTCTGGTGGAATAATTGAGACGTATTAGAAATATATTAAACTGTTTATGGAGGTTATCTCTTTCATTGAAAAGAATACCAGAAATGATTTAATTTGAGAAAATATTTAGTTTTTTACATTTTTAAGACTATATTTCCTCATATTTGAGATCTGTAATAAGTGCAGAATAAATGTAATTCTGAATAAATATTCTTTACATTATCTACCAGAGAGAACAGTTCTGATCTAAATCTCCATAACTAATTATTTATCTGTTAATCAAAAGTTAAAGATCTCCTAGTTATTAGGTTTTGTATTTATTAGTTATGCATCTCGTAATTTACATAACTCCATCACAGATTAATTTAACTTGATCTGATATTTATTTTACATTTTTATTATATATATATATATTTACATTTATAAATATAATTTTATATTTATAAATAATATATAGCCTATGTATGATATATTTTATATATAAAATATATATTTATATTATCAATTATTTATATTATATAATTATTATATAAATATATAAACTTATTAAGGCCAGCTGGGGTGTTCACTGGATATGGTGGAGGTGGTGGGAGACAGGAGGATGATGGCTAAGCTATCATGATGGCTAAGATATCATCCCTGATGAGCAACACCTCCCACCCCATGCGGGACGCCCTGGCAGCTCTGTGCAGCTCCTTCAGCCCCGGTGTGTGAAGGAGAGGTGCTGCAGGTCCTTCCTGTCAGGCTGCACAACCAGCTGTGCTTCCAGTAGACCACACAACACCCAAAAACACTAAAAATCTGTGCAATAGAAACACACTGTGCAATAAAAATACCCTGTCTGTATATATAATATTTTAGTATTTTAATTCTTTAGTTATACTTAGTTACTGTGGATTTTTAACTTTTTTACTTAGTTGATACTCTTACTGTTTATTACTTGTTACTTGTTGCTCTTGTTTTTTTTACTCTGTATCTTATGTGCACTGTCCACTTTGCTGCTGTGAGCCTGTGAATTTCCCGACTGCGGGACCAATAAAGGATTATCTTATTTTATCTTATATATTTTTTTAATCACTTCATGACAGTTTTCATGTAAAAGACGTAATTATTTCAAAGAAACTTCTAAATCAAGATTAACATATCCACATATCAATAGCTTGAAGTATCTGTTAGCCAAGCTC
This sequence comes from Pholis gunnellus, assembly GCF_910591455.1. Lineage (NCBI taxonomy): Eukaryota > Metazoa > Chordata > Actinopteri > Perciformes > Pholidae > Pholis > Pholis gunnellus. Next base: position 26,803,259 of record NC_136529.1, read on the forward strand.
CTGAAAACAATAATAATAATTAATAATATTAATAATAAAACACGTTTATTAAAATGTGTCTTTGGATTCGTGGAAATTGTGCTTTTATTCTGAAGTAATGACCGGAAAGTGGTTGACATTACTGCTCGCTTCACACAAACGGAAGAAACACACAGTGACACAATAATAAGTGTGTCGATTATCGATTAAAAGTTTATCGGTAAACATCTCTCAGCCTCTCGGTGTCTGTCAGCGCGTGACTATACGGTAACAAGCGGGTAACATCCGGGGACTTTGTAACATCCGGTCCAGAGATCAAACACATCTACCGCTGTTAGCTTTAGCTGCTGTTAGCCTAGCAGAGTTAGCTCGTTTAGAACCGGACCGGACCATGGGAGCCCACCGCAGTGAGGGAGGCCGGGACTGGCTGGTGCAGGACGGACCTGAGCAGACCGAGCAGAGCCCGGTACGAACCACAGCTAACATGCGTAACTAGCTGCTAGTCTGAACCTGAACTCATTAAATTAAAGTATTGCATTCTATTATTCAAAAGACGTGATGTGATATTAACTATATTTTATAGTTGTATTATATTAGTTATATTATGTCTCGTGAGCTGTGTGCGTCCAAAACGTCACAGTGTCTCTCCGATGACGTCATGGCTTCACATCATTATTGATTAGTCTGTAAATGTTGTTTTGAGTACAAAAATACATTTATTTATCAATTGATAAAAATATTTATTGTAATTTTATAAAATATATAAACTTAGACGTCATGTTTTACTGTTTTTCTTCATAGAATGATTCTCTGATGTGAAGTTCATGTCATTAATTAGTTAATTAATACATTGTTATTGATAATTCATCTACACTCTGTGTAGAAGCCGTGGAACCTGATGATCAAACACAGACAGATACACAGACGAGGACGACGCTCACACATGGCAGTCAGGTCAGTACTGGTTCTACTGGAGGTTCATGCTGGTGTTTTCCACCCTGACGACCAATTTAAACAACATCAGAACTGATTCAGAGTACAGTAAACAAAGGCCGTAAAAGTAAATTGTGTGTGTGTGTGTGTAGCTACACTGATCCTCAGGTGTCCATGGACCTGTTGAGGGCTGTGCTTCAGCCCAACTTCAACGAGGACATCATGGCTGTGTTCAGGAAGTACCAGAAGGTCAGAGGTCAATTCAATTCATTTGTATCGGCCAATATCACAAAATCACACGGGAAACTTCCGGGAAAAGAAAACCTGGTTTGTAACCAGGTGTGAGAAGGTGGGAACAGATGTGTGAACAGATGTGTCGGTGATGTTCTCATGTTGTTGCGTTTGTTCCAGTTCTTTGAGAAGGCGGCGGAGAACGTGAAGGAGAACGTTGGTGACGACGTTCAGACCGACCAGCTGATCAGGGAGGCCTGCAGGAACGTTCTGGAACATGTGAGATCACTTCCTGTCAGCTGACCGTGACCCTGTGGGTCATGTGACCTTTGACCCCAGGTGTCTGTTTCTCTGTGCGGTAACCATGGTTTCTCTCTGATGATGTCATCCCCAGGCCAAACAGCTGTTTCCAGAGGCGGAGGTGAATCGGGGCAGGTCAGAGGTCGCCATCAAGGTAGGAGGCTGACCAATGAGAACGTCCGGAGCATGTTTTTAAACCGGGTCCAGTTCTGATCTGGCTCTTTGTCTCCCATCAGAGGTCCAGACCTGCTGCTGATGAAGACTACAGTCAGAGAGGAAGCCCCGTCCCCAAGAAGGTACGGTGACCTCTGACCTTTCAGGTGTTTGCTCGTTCAGTCAGGTGACAGTACTGAATATCACGGGTCAGAATGAGACAAAGCAGCGTTCAAAGCAAGTTATCAATAACTTACAGAAACGGCCGCAATCCAAGATGGCGACGGCGAAAATTGCCAAACTCGAGGCTTCAAAACATCATTCCACAAACCAACGAGTGACATCACGATGACTACGTCCACTTCTTATACACAGACTATCTCAGCGGTATTCAAATAATATTCAACGAGGTCCAGTTAGAGTTCATTCCCTCATTAAAGCTCCAGAACATCACAATAACGTCTAACTGGCACTATGATTTACTCCTTTATATATTGAATTAGCCTACAGTTGTATTATTGTCTGTATATAGTCAAAGACTGACTGTCAAATCAAATAAATAAAGTTTAATTGAATAATATCGCAACAATATTTATCGTCAGTTTTTAAATTGAACTGGATGAATTATAAATAATACTCTTAATAAGTAATAAATGTTCTCTCGTTTGAAGTAAAATAAGGATTAAAGATTACGTTACAAAGTTTTTGAACAACGTGACTGTCAGTAGCTCTAAGCAGCTTATAATATATAATTAAAACTACTAATAAATAATATATATTTAAGTTGTAATCATCGTGTCTCTACAGAGAAGAGCTCGTCCAGGTGCGGTGGCGGCCTCCGATCGACCTCACACCTTCTCCACTCAGTGAGTATCTGACAGACCAATGACATCATCATCATCAGTATCCAGGTAGATCACCTGACACCTCTCCCCCTTTGTGACTGTCCCGTCCTCAGAGTGAAGCTCAAGTCTGATCCAATCAAGAGAGAAGGACCGAAGGTGAGTCAGTTCACTCACGCATGGAACTCAGATGTGTTTTATACAAATCAGGTTTAACAAGATAGGCAACATATGCTCTGCAGCTTTAGAAATAGAGTCCCATTCAAGGGACGGTCAGAGCGGCGGCCATTTTTATGTGTACCGTTGCCATTGCAGCTAGCTAACTTCCGTATAAACTAAACAGACTTACGAAAAATTGTTGACTCACTGAAGTGAGCAGTGAGGAATCCTCAGGAGAGGAGTTAGGAGCTCACCGAGTCTTCTCAGAATGTTGAACCTGATTGCTCAGAAGTTGAATGTCCCGCCCTCTTTCTTACAAAGCTCTGTGTATAAAATCTGATGACACACACACACACACACACACACACACACACACACACACACGAAAGCGAGCAGTTAGGTTATCAGATGAAGTCGGTAAGCACTCACCTGGATATTACACAGGTTACAGTTCATCTAACTAACCATCAATTCATTCATTCATCAGTTAAGTAGTGACCTGCTGAATAATGTGTGTGTGTGTTTCAGTGGGATCCATCCAGACTGAATGAAAGCAGCACGTTTGTTCTCGGCTCCAGAGCCAACAAGTGAGTCAACACCATGTAAACATGACAAACATCACGTTGTCTCCGTCCGGTAACAGTTGAACAGGAAGCCATCATGTGTTCTTGTGATGTCACTGCAGGGCGTTGGGGATGGGCGGAACCAGAGGACGGATCTACATCAAACACTCTGATCTGTTTAAGGTAAACCTGTGTGTGAGTGTGTGAGAGAGAGTGAGTGAGATTGTGACATCTAGTGTGTGTGAGCGCTACACCTTCAAATGACATTTGTGTTTCAGTATGCAGCAGATGCGAAGGATAAGCAGTGGCTGGCCGAGAGACACCACATGAGAGCGACAGGAGGGAAGATGGTGAGATGAACAAACATTAAGACACTGAACTCTCCTACAGAGCACTGCTGCACCTGAACGCATCACTGCAACACCCGTGTGTGTGTTTTCAGGCCTACCTGCTGATTGAGGAGGACATCCAGGATCTGTCTCGCAGTGATGAGTACAAGTGAGTCAGACGTCACTCTTCTGTCTCCAGGGTAACCGGTTCCACAGGTTTGGTTACCGTGGTAACAGCTGTCTGTGTGTGTGTGTGTGTGTGTGCGTGCGCAGGGACTGTCCAGACGTCAAGATGGACGAGTTGAAGCCGTTCTCAGTTCCTCTGTGGATGGTGGAGAAGATGCAAAGAGCCATGGAGGGTCAGAGAGACGCTGACCCCTGACCCCTCACCACATGACCCCCCCCCCCCACACACACACACAGTGATCACAAGTTGTTATTGTTAATGCTGTCTTTTATTAAAAAAATGTAATAAAAACAAACCCTGCAGGTTGTGACATCGCGTCATTTTATTTACAAAAATAAACCAATAATCAAACAAGGGAGTGACATCATCAGGGGGCGGGGCATCACTCGATCCCTTCCTGTTTGTCCTTGATGGAGACTCTGAAGCGTTCCTCCAGCAGAGAGAGCTCGCTGATGAGATCTGTGATGGCGTTCGTAAACGCTTCCTGTCAAAATAGAAGACCAATGAGCTGCTGGACACCCCCATGACTCATCTCAGGTATGTGTGTGTGTTACCTGTGGACTGTAGTCAGGTGTGGTCTGCACTCTGATGACGATCTTGTGTTCCAGAGGATGAGGAACTTTATAACCAGCAAACAGAACCTGTGGATCCTTTAACAGCTGACTGACACACAAACACACACACACACACACACACACGGTCAGGACCTGAAGTGTTTACCTCATAAAGGTTAATTAAAAAGCAGCTGTTATTGGGAAAAAACGTTGAACATAACATTGTACTATGTCATTGATTACATATTTTGTAATAATCATAACGGATGCACTGATAACTGCTTTTTCAGTCCTGATATAGATAATATGGAGTCTTGGGAATCGACCAATACTAGTGTATAATTAATAAGCTATATGTAGTGTTAGAAACATAACATTTAATCGAATAAATCTGCCTCATTGACACCGATCCATCTTTTTGAGTCAATATCGGCCTGATGTCTGATATCGGTGAATTAGTCCAGACTGATCCTTTCACAATAAAAGCTGCTGCACTGAGCATGTAGCCTGCATCAGAAACCGCATTCTGTTTTAATAGGAAACCCCAATATGATCCAGAGGTCCTGTGATGCATCTTGAAGGTTCTAGTGTTTTTGTTTATTCAGCTGCACAATCAAAAGATGTTTCTATTATTCTGTCCATCATGTTTATATCAAAATGGCTGCACTAAATAACAGAAACCCCCTCTCTAGCTGAGTGTACCCTAATAAAATACAATAATAAATACTTTAAATACACAGTGATGGTACCTGATAACATTCTAATCTTAATACAGATTTCTGCTGAAAGAGAGAGAGAGAGAGAGACAGACATTTAATGAGTTATCAAAAAGCCTCAGCTAGTGTTGTTAGCCTGTTAGCATCGCATTTGCCTGTTAGCATTAGCATACAGCTAGCCTCTTACGCTCGGATGATGTTTCCTAGCGTGTGGTCCTCTTTGTTCAGAGTGAACAAACAGGCGTTCGGCACTTTGGTGTCCTTGCTGATGCTGATCTTCTTCTCTCCTTCGAACAGGAGGAACGACTCGAAGGCGGGAGGCGCGTTCATCTTCTAAATCTGAGCGCTAGAAACCTAACGAGAACATCCGGAAACACGCTTTCTTCAAAATAAGAGACTTTCCGGGTTCTTCTTCTTTTCCTTTTATGGCGGTGGCAAACAGCTTTCGGGTGCATTACCGCCACCCACTAATCTGGAGTGTGGACTAAGGATAAATAAACTAAACTAAACTAAGATAAGATAAGATAAGATAAGATAAGATAAAATGTTGTTATTATTATAATACACTTTATTGTAAGTAGCTTTGGATGAAAGTAGCAGCTAGATTAATGTAATATAATGTATATATATATATATATTATACTATAAATATATATATGTATATTATAGTATACATATATATTATATATATATTATATCACAAACAAAAAACACTAAAAGTTTGTTTTTGAATCGTTCGTCTCAAATCTGTGACGTGTCCGTTAAACGTATTTCCGGACGTTTCTCTTGACCAATCACATTGCTGTTCCCTCCGTCTGCGCTCTTCTCATTGGTTGGTAGGAGGCAGTTTGTTTTTGAACGTCGGGCGTCGATTGGCTCCGAGTGTGAGGAAGCGCCGGTTTAAACGAGGGGGGCGGGAGCGAGTTTCAGTTTGAATCAGCAGCTCGAGCCGCTACCAGACCGACATACGGTGAGTCCTACAGGTCGAGTTCTCACCTGGGTTTATACACGTGAGTGTGTTTATTCTGTGTATACCTGTTGAGATCCAGCAGCAGTTTGTCTCTTTGTGCTTATGTTAAGTCAGAAACATGCTAACAGCGAAGCTAACCTCCAGTTAGGCCGATGAGCTAACGCTAACTGTTGTTAGCATCGAGCTAACACAGAACCGGAGCAGAAACACGTTACTGATAACTCACCGACGGTTACCGGATTACCGACCGTTTTATCCCCGTTTTATCCCCGGGCTGTGTATTTTACAGTTGAACCGACATAGTGTTCAGTGCTGCTACATCCGGGTAGCTAACACGTAACGATGGCTGCTGTTGGCTAACGGTCATTTAAAGGGAGAGATTATCCGCTGTGTGTCAGCGTCTTTGTTACACTGTCTGACCGCCTGTCTCTCTTTGACTGCCTGCCTGTCTGTCTGTCTCTTTGACTGCCTGCCTGTCTGTCTGTCTCTTTGACTGCCTGCCTGTCTGTCTGTCTCTCTGACCGCCTGCCTGTCCCTCTGACCGCCTGTCTGTCCCTCTGACCGCCTGTCTGTCTCTCTGACCGCCTGTCTGTCTCTCTGACCGCCTGTCTGTCTCTCTGACCGCCTGTCTGTCTCTCTGACCGCCTGTCTGTCTCTCTGACCGCCTGCCTGTCTCTCTGACCGTCTGTCTGTCTCTCTGTCTGTCCCTCTGACTCTCTCTGACCGCCTGTCTCTCTGACCACCTGTCTTTCTGACTGTCTCTCTGACCACCTGTCTTTCTGACTGTCTCTCTGACCTCCTGTCTGTCTCTCTGACCTCCTGTCTCTCTGACCGCCTGTCTTTCTGACTGTCTCTCTGACCACCTGTCTCTCTGACCTCCTGTCTCTCTGACCGCCTGTCTTTTTTCGTCTCCAGCAGAACCCACCATCTTGCACTCATGGCCTCCCAGAACATGGACCCCGCAGCGGCAGCAGCCTCGTCCACGGCTGCTCTGAAGGGCAGTGAGAGCGGCGGCAGCGCGGCCAGAAGCTCGGTGTCCAAACGGTGAGAGACACAAACAAGTCTGTCTCTGCTGTAACTCACAGTACCGACTACAACGACCGTGTTACAGCCTCTTAGCGGATCTCAAGTGTTTAACCAACAGTAATGTTTACTGATGTGTCTCATGTACTGTCTCATCACTAGCAGATAAAAAACTTTACATGTTTAACTTGTGTGTGTGTATACAAATCTGGAAAACTAGTTTATCTGTTCCTGTTGAGACAAAGTCAATAAATATAAATACATTGAGGTATAAAGATGTGTCGTTTCAACACTAACAGTAAAGTTGTTTGTGTATCTGCAGGCTGCAGCAGGAGCTCATGACTCTGATGGTGAGTTCACATCCAATACATATATATAGCTTTATATATGTGACATCACATGACTGGTCTCTCTCTCTCTGGTGATACGGTGATGACATCATGTGACGTCTCTCTCTCTCTGTGTGTGTTGTCGATGCAGATGTCGGGTGATAAGGGAATCTCAGCGTTTCCAGAATCGGATAATCTCTTCAAATGGATCGGGACCATAAACGGAGCTCAGGAGACGGTACGTACGCACAGACGGAGAGCAGTGATTGGTTGATATTCAATGATGATGACGACGACGTCAGAGCTGCAATGCAAACACTATCCGATCTGTCAATCAAACCTTTACTGGGAAGAAGAGAAAAAACAATATTTTTCATTGAGAAAATGAGAGTTCTGAGAGTGTGTCATTGTGAGAATCCAGCTGTATTAAGAGGCAACCCTTTTGTACCTCCGTTTGAAAAAACATCTTTATGTTTCTCAGGTGTACGAGGGTCTCAGGTACCGGTTGTCTCTGGAGTTTCCTGCCGGTTACCCATATCAGGCTCCACGCGTGAAGTTCATCACGTCATGTTTTCATCCCAACGTGGACGAACAAGGTTTCATCTGTCTGGACATCCTGAAGGACAAGTGGTCGGCGCTCTACGACGTCCGCTCTATCCTGCTGTCCATCCAGAGCCTGCTGGGAGGTAACGTTGTTATCACCGATGCAGAAAAATTCATTTTGGATGCATGTTTGCCGTTTGCTTCCTTATAGTTTCCAATGGCAACATGGCAGTCATTACTATCAAGCCTTGTCAACATGTTTATTTGTGTAAACAACACTTTGATGTTTGTTTCAGAACCAAACAACGAGAGTCCGTTGAACACAACTGCTGCTGAACTCTGGGATGACCAAGAAGGTGAGAGGCTGCTGCTGCGTTCGCTGCCGTCTCATCTAAAGGCCGCCTCGTTCACTGCTGTCACGTCTAAAGGCCGCCGCGTTCACTGACGTCACGTCTAAAGGCCGCCGCGTTCACTGCTGTCACGTCTAAAGGCCGCCGCGTTCACTGACGTCACGTCTAAAGGCTGCTGCGTTCGCTGTAATTTAATTACAACTTCCTGGTCCATCTCGTGAGGACGCGGGGCTCAAAAATACTTTTTTCCATAAACTTACCCACATTGGTGGATATTATTTCTTTGAGGTTAATCAGCGGCTCGATATACTGACAAGTCACTTCCTTTCGAGTGTTTCAGCTCGATGGGTGAAACTGCTCAAGGCTGCGGGCGTCTTTTGTCCCGTGACGTTTCACTCAGTCGAGCCTCCAGAGCGAGTCGGACAAAATGACTGACCACCATACGATGCACTCGGCCAGACGCTGATTGCAACTGCGTTGGAGTGCGTCTGCCTGGCTCATCGTAAACAAGCCCAATAAGTCCTAAAAGTTGTAAAATGCACAAATAGTGGTCAAACATTTGAACTTCCGTAATCGGGTACGTAATCATTGAGGGTGATCGGCGGATTGAACTGAACTGTAGCTGTTTCACTGTACAACAGATCTGCTGTGAGACCAGATGGGAAGCAGGGGCTGATGGGAGATGTATTTCTAACGGCTGTTTTGTCTCTTTCAGCCTTTAGAACTCATCTACATTCGACCTTCCAGAATTGAAGCAGCTCCACATTTTCTTCTTCTTCTTCTTCTTCTTCTTCTGTCTATTTGCCTTCTGTGTTTGTAAAATATTTTTATGTTTGTCCACCTTACTGTGTCAATAAAGTTCTTAATTCAACACACTGACTGAGGCTTTATTGGAACAGAAGCTGTTGGTAAACCTTCAGATATCAGCTGCGTATCTGTATCAACAACTTCAGTTATTACGTTATAATGAAGTGTTTCCGTGAAATCTTGCATCGTATAAAAGCTTCTCCTTTTTAAAATGTAGAAAAGACATTGATCGCAAATATAAGATAATTACAAAATGTAGGTTTGTTTCTACACCAGCTGCTGTTTCACCACAAATATTAACTTAACAGCTAATTAGTTTTCCAGATGAGCCTAAACTTTTCCTAACTGGTAGTCAGCTTCTGGACAGAGGAGTAATATTTTATCGTTTTGAAACGATTAACGCTGATTGTGAGAATGAGCTGGATGTTTATGCATCAGATGAAACTCGTTTAGTTTCTTTAGTTTTTGGATCCAACTCTGTGGGACTTTCGAGGCCACAGCTGAAAACCGTTAACTGCTTTGCTAACCAGGAAAATTAGGAACCAATTGGCAGTAGCTATTAATGCTGCAATACATATCTATGAGTAACAGTCCTCTCTATCAAATAAACTTTACATAAATACAAAGAGTAGACCTTTATTTGAGATTGGCAACAATCTCGTCTCCATGTGATCTAATTTTAAATATGAATTAGCATTTTTAATTTACGGCTAAACAAACCTACGGATCAAACCTCAACATGAAGAATGTCTCCACTGCTTCACCAGCCGGCATCCCTGCTGTTAGGGAGTCAAAGTCTGAATATAAAGCACCAAACCGACTAAGAAGAACTACTTAAGTGGGATTTATTATATTAATGTGAACACTGTTTATTCAGATAACCGGTGCTTAGTCATATTTTAGTTTTAAGACTGGAAAAAAAATATTTTAAGGATAAAATTGTATTTCGAAGATTTGAGTGGCAATTAATACGCATTTATTAATAAAACTATTTCTCATCCAATTACTAATTTATCAATCAAGCTACTGTATTTCCTCAAATAAAAAAACAAACAGGTTTATGTTAAAGGCAGGCCTTTATTTCTAAGTCTCTCTGTTTTATAAGTATAATTGGTCATACATTAGTATGAAGCCTTGTTCCCCTTTGCACTGTTAAAGGTTACAGCTCTACATTACGTTAACAGACAATCCTAGTACAGTACAGTCACATATCTAATTACAGATTCAGTTGCAAGCAAAATCCGAACTCAACAAAACTACAGATGTCGATTTATTTGTCCCAGAGGGACCTTTGTTCACAGCCAGTACACAGAAACATATATGATATACACATTGCAACATGCATAAACACAGAGCAACACACAGATATAGTGTATATCAAGAACTAGTTTCATGGTTCAACAGCTCCACTTTATCTTCCTCCCCCTGAGCTGCTTTGTGCCGGTTCTCCCGGCTCTGCTGTCGGACCTGAGTGAGGAGGTTCAGGGCCATCCCTCCTTAAAGAAGAGGATGAGGTCGTCTTCACTCCCGTCAGTTTTCACAGACTGATCACATCCAGTTCGTCCCATGCGGGGACCAGGAGTTTATTCTCATATTTGTTACTTTTAACTCAAAAAATATTTTGACTTCTCTTCTTGTGGATTCTTAAAATCTCTAAAAATGTTTGTACTCTAACAGTATTAGTAGTACAATTATGAACAATGACGTTTATTTGTATAACATGTATGATTCATACACAGATATGAGTATCCTGTCATGTTGTCAGGTATGTTTAATCCAGGTGATGTTGGGGCTTCGCTTCCTCTACCCGACACAGCCCAGTCCACAGCACGGTGGCTGGCAGCAGATCATCTTGTTGTTAGAGACCACTTCAACCTCCATCAGGTCCTCCAGGGTATCATCCGGTTGTTCCAGGTCACCGCAAGCTTCGGCCCATGCTGGCTGGGTCGCCTCTACCGACCAGAAGGCAACAGGAACCTGCAAAACACGGCAAGACACTACTACTCCCCCAAACACAAACACTCCTCCGGGCACAAACACTCCCTCAAGGAACATGACACTCCCCTAGGTACAAGACACTCTACAAGGTACAAGAGACTCCCCCAAAGTACAAGACACCTGTCTCACCCTCATCTGCATCTCACTCAGCATTGCCTCCAGTGCTGCGATGTGATTTGTCAGATCTGGGCTCGGCTGCTCCTCCAAGGTGAGCCATGGCACCTGGATTAAAGCCACTCGAGCTGCCAGGCCCACCACGCCATCAATACATCCTGGAGAGAGAGTGAAGACACAATCATTGGAGACGTGCAATGTTAGTAGAATTCATACAAGAAAATCAGATAGGACTGTACTGATCCAGTATTTGTTTTCAGAGCTCCTTAAGGAGTGTCTACGGCTCCTTAAAGAGGTTTCAGTGGTTCTAAAGGAGGTTGTAGGGGTCTTTGAGGACGTTACAATCCTAAAAGAGGTTAAACCTTCAAATGTTGGAGGATTCTTGCGGATGTAACAGAAACTTTTCAAGGAGGTATCACAAAGGAGGCTCCATGAGATTATGAAGAATGCCAAATAGCCCACAAGGAGGTACACGGACTGATTGAGGGAAGGGTATCTTTGAGGATGTTCCAGTTACCTTGAGGAGGTTTAATAGCTCCTTAAGAAGTTCCAATGGTCCTCAATAAGGTTGTAGGGGTGGTCCTTAAAGGATTTGCTGCACTTATTGACAACGTTACTGCCATTCTTGAGGTGGTCTATAAGACTCTAGAGGTTTTTAGATATCCTTTGGAAAGTTGCCTAGATTCTAGGGTAGGTTCAATCCTTTTGAAGATTTCTGAAAAGAATGACCTTACGAAAGGTTGAAGGGGTCCTTTGAACATTTTAGATATCCAGAGTTTATAGAAATTCCAGTGCTCCTCATGGAAATTGTAGGTGTCCTTGAATGTAGGACTCATCTAGTGAGTACCGGTTATTCTTTAGGAGCTTTTAGGTAACAGGACCATTGAAGAGGTTCAGGTGGTCCATGAGGCGGTTGGATGAGTCCTAAATGTTTTTCTATTCTTCTAAGGTTTGACAGATCTTTTAAAAATGTACCAGAAACCTTTAAGGAGATTCTGTGGTAGTTTGAACAAGTGATATCCCAGAGAAGGTTCTGTGGGTCCTTAAAGAGGTTTAAGGGATCATTGAAGGAGAGATTTTCGGAAGGTTGTGTCAGCTGTTCCCCCTGAGAAAATTCCAGTGGTCAAATTTATTCTTGAAGAATGTCTGTTGGTCTTTGAAAAGATTTAAGTACTTTAGGAAGGATATCCATGATTTTTGGCATATGTTTTTTGGGTCCATGAGGAATATGAATCCCCAAGGAGAAGTACCAAGAATCAATGAAAGTGTTCAAGGAATCTTCGAAGATATTGTAGATGTCAGAGAGGAAGTGTCAGCGAACCTTGAAGAGGCTGTGAGAGTTCTTTATGAGATTATTGGGGTTCTTATAGAGGGTCTTGAAGATATTCCATATTCTAAGGGTCCTTGAAAGCGTTGTGGTATTCATTAAGGAAGTTCAAAGGAGGCTTCAGGTGTCTTTTGAAGAGTTTATAGGAAGGTTTGAGGAATTACTTAGGACGCTGCAGGAATCCTTGAGGAACACACAGGTGTCATTGACAGGTTGTAAGGATCTTTAAGGTAGTTCAGATCTTTAAGTTAGTTCCAGGGTTCAAACACTCAGCAATTCAGTGGGAAGGAAGGAAAGAAAAGAGACAAGGAAGGAAGGTTCCACAGACAGGAAATGACGGCTATCAACTGACCGGTATTGACTAACGAGCGCCTGCTGTTGCGCTGGGTCAGAGGAAACTGTCCAATCAGATTGCAGGCCTTATGGAGGTCGAACAGGAAATTCTCTACAGCTGACAGGAAGAGAACCCACAGACGCTCTGAGGCCTGTCTGTCCTCCACACCTGAGGGGGCAGAGTCACAGTCTGACAGCAGATACATGAGACGCCGGGACAGACCTGCAGATAGACAGACAGACAGACAGACAGACAGACAGACAGTCAGGTGGGATACAGACAGGTGTATGAACAGGTGTTTGGTCTGAGCGATTTTTCGTACCGGTGCAGATACGGTGTGCGAGTGCTCTCGTGTCGTCCATCTCGTCTCGCAGGAAGCTGCCGTCCGCCGAGCTGCCGAGTGAGGCCGCCAGCTGCTGGAAACACGAGGTGACCCGACCGAGGGCCTCCAGAGCGCGCTCACACTCGCCCTGCTGCCGCCGCCGCGCCGCCAACTCGTCTACCGAACGACGCCACCGGCTCATGATGTCATCACCTTCCTGCCGGGGGAGCAGGGCAGCTGTATGGTTCTCTTATCGTTGACTGAGGGTATTTATTATTGATTTTCTTTTGCCAAGATGGGTTGATAAAAAAAAAACGCTGATAAAGAAATACCTGAGAACGTTGTCCCTGTTTGTGTAGTTACTGCGGTCGGTTATGAACTACTTGATGAAATGCATTGCGGTCCAGATCTCACCTCTTTAGCATGATAAAGTGACCGTACATGTAATTTACTTGATCATTGTCCCATTAGTGTTTACTACAGCAGAAGTTATTTGTTGAATATTTGTTATTTTCTTGAGAAAATCCATTATTTGTTTTCCACAAAGCCTCTGTGAAACATCTGTCTTTGTGTCAGAGCTTCAAGCTCAAACTGGGTGTTAAGCTGCTCTTTTTAAAATGTAACAAATAGAAATGTATTTATTAAGAGGACCTTCATTAGTAAATCAAAGTTTTCTACAATCTGACAAGTTACTCTTATTAAATGTGTCTTTACTAATAAAGCATCAGTGCATCTGATTTGTTATTCACTAATACAACAAGTAACCACTTTTAAACTCTTTATCATCAGTGACTTATTCAAACATGTTAAAGATTACATATTAAAAGAAGCTGAGAGCAATGATGTGAATCTGCAATATAAACAATGTATTACTACTTTATATAATCTATATATTTATAATGTTTAAAATCAGAGAAAAGGTCGTAATCGAGACATAAGAAAGGATGTTTTAGATTGTCGTCCTACCTGATCACGACTCCATCAACCTTCTGTAGAGGAGGACTGTGCGATGTCAGGCAGGTTTCTATAAACATTCTTCTTCTCCTCTCAGGGGATGTCAGTGTTTTTTAATTAACAGCAGCTGAGGTCCTCCCAGGAGCCTCTTTAATTTACCCTTAGCTCTGTCTTGCAGGCAAACCTCTACGTCAGGGATTCACCTGTCCAGGTAGACCGGGTCATGTCAGGGTTATTAATAGACAGAAGGACCCAGGTGCTGTTCTATAGTCTTTTCCATCCCTTTAATGTTGCTGTCATCACGGTAAAGATGTTTGTTAGCATTCATGGTTGTTACTAAAACAATTGTTTAATCTTTAGATTCATACTCATCACAGGTGAACTTTGAAGACAAACTGATTCTGTGCCTGGGCTTTACTACTCTACCACTTCCTTTTTATTTTGATGCTAATAGATGTCAGATGGCAACCTTCAGTTCTGCCGAGTGAAGCCAATGCAGAAGTGTCTTAAACTTGCATTCTCTCTAATGACCATCAGGGGGCGACTCCTCTGGTTGTATAGAAGTCTATGAGAAAATGACTCTACTTCTCTCTTGATTTATTACCTCAGTAAACATTGTAAACATGAGTTTATGGTCTCAATCTCTAGTTTCGAGTCTTCTTCAATACAGCATGATGTTCATTTAGTAAATGATGGTCCATTTAGAGTCAAACAGACCATAAAGCAGGGGATGCTTTAGGGCGGGGCTTACTGTGATTGACAGGTCTCTGCCGCTACCAGAGACGTATAGGCCGTCACTCCTCCGCATTCCAAATATGGTAACTTCCGTTCATTGGTTGCGAAAAAAACAACATGGCGATAGCTATAATCCAAGATGGCAATGCCGAAAACACCAAACTCAAGGCTTCAAAACATCAGTCCACAAACAGTGACATCCCGATGACTACGTCCACTTCTTATATACTGTCTAAGGTAGATTTGGTAGCTCTAGTAAGAGTAACTGTTCACATTAGTTACAGTAATGTTAACAGTAGTTATTGTACAAACAGCAGTAACAGTAACTTTACCAACAGTTATACTAATCAGTAAACGGTAGTAATATCTGCAGTAGTCAAAGTAAAAAGAATCTGCGATGACTCATATTTCAGTGTCTGTAGTTTATTCGATGTTTAAATGGAGCACACACTGCACATGCTCCACCCACTACAAAGACAGGAAGTGACACAACGGCTGTTGCAGGCTAGCTGACCAACAATGTCCTCCTCCTCCTCCTCATCATCACATGATCATTAATCAAACATCAAATCAAACAATGGCACTTTGAAAAGACAGAAAACTCAAAGGAACAGTCCAACAGCTCATTAAATCATCTTGTTCTCTGTAGTCTCTGAGGGAAACTGTTAGCTTAGCACAAAGGCTGCTAGCAGGGGGAAACTGTTAGCTCAGCACAAATGCTGCAAGCAGGGGAAAACTTTTAGCTTAGCACAAAGGCTGCTAGCAGGGGGAAAACTGTTAGCTTAGCACAAATGCTGCAAGCAGGGGAAAACTGTTAGCTTAGTTTAATAAAAAAATGAATGATATATATATTGTACGACACTGGTGAAAAATCAGCAGATTTTCTTTGAGGCTCTTATGTTTCTGCAGCACTGCGACCGCAGGTTGTGAAATGACATCTTATTAACACGTGGTGGCTGTTAATTATTATTTAACATTAGCAGAAGAAGACATGTCGTGAAAAACATCCACCAACAGTGTTGTTTTCTGTAGACAATATCACAAATTATTGTGTTTATGTAACATACACAAACACACACACATACATGTGAATGTGTAAACATTCAGAAAGGTTACAGTTACATCTGAATAAATTCATACACTCAGGTTCATTAAAAATAATTTATACACTTGTTTGTATTTAAACAAACTGCTATAAATACACAACAAAGAAGCTAGTTTAGACTTAATTTGTATTATGATATTTAATAAGGCATCTTGGATGTGAACACTTGGGAGTTAGAATAACGGGAGATTTTCCTTTTCTTTATATTTTGCAGACATTGTGGGAATACAGATCGACAGGAAGCCAGGATTTTAATGATGCTAAGCTAACAGTTTCCCATCTATTTCCAGTCTTTGTGCTAAGCAAGGCCAACAGTCCTGGACCTCTCTCTGTACTGGAGTCTTAAGAAAATAGAAAACAAGCATATTTAATGAATGCCAGTTACAGATTCACACATATTAAACAGTAACGTGTTGTTTTCAACATGGTTAGTTTGTGTTGTTTAAAGTCTCTGTCAGTCTGTACAGTACAGTGGTTTCAGTCTACAACAGCTTTAATGTTCACAGGCAGAAGTCTCCTCTGATTGGCTGACAGGTGTCCTGTGACATCAGCTGACAGTTTGGAGCCCTCTGATGTTTCCCAATATAAAATAAAACAGCTTGTTCTCAGTTTGTCCAGCAGGACGCGACAAAGAGAAAAACCTTCACAGTAAAACATCAGAGCGAGAGAGAGAGATAAACTCCGCCTCTTCTCTGTGATGATGTCATCACCTGGTCAGAGTCTAAATTGTCTGTAGCCACAAGTAAGGAGGGAAGGATGGAGGGGTAATGCTGGTGGTCAGAGTGGACAGGTGTGTCAGTGTCTGATGGGTCAGTCTGTAGGTGAGTGATTCTGTCGTTCTGGTGTTGTTCCTTTGTTGTTCTGGTGTTGTTGTGGTTCTGGTGTTGTTTCTTTGTCGTTCTGGTATTGCTCTGTTGTTACTCTGGTTCTGGCGTTGTTGGGTTGTTGTTCTGGTTCTGTTCCTTTGTTGTTCTGGTGATGTTCGATTATTGTTATTTTGGTTGTTGTGTTGTTTGATTGTTGTTCTGGTTCTGTTCGGCTATTGTTATTTTGATTGTTGTGTTGTTTGATTGTTGTTCTGGTTCTGTTCGGCTATTGTTATTTTGGTTGTTGTCTTGTTTGATTGTTGTTCTGGTTCTGTTCGGCTATTGTTATTTTGGTTGTTGTGTTGTTGGATTGTTGTTCTGCTCTGAAGCAGGTTATGTTTGAGATTGCAAACATGTTTAATATAGCTCGGTGCTCGTGTCATGAGACTGTCAAAGCTCTTTGAATTATGTTTTTCTATTACATTTTTATTTTCCTACCAAGTCTGTTTCACACCTCCGGGGTTGACAATACAAAAATAAGGTTTAAATTGACATACACACCATTAAAGTATATTATCTATTATATTCTATAAGAATACATCCAAGCAACACATGAATTTAATGGAATACATAAATGTAATTACAGTCAGATGTAGACTGATATTATAATTCTGTTAAATTAGTTTTAGTGATTTATTGTTTTACCGGCTGTTCTTCCTGCATTTAGCAGCTACATCTGCCGCTCTACTGACGGCATGTTTAGATTTGATCATATACTGGAACTATTCTTTTGTGTGAACGCGCTCACCACCAGATGGAGAAACCCAGGAGTTGATTTACCGAGTTGAAACCACCGTCGTGTGACTGCTTAGCTGGGTCGCGGTAGTTCAGCCAGATAACCAAAAGATGTCCTGGGTTTGGATCGTACAGGCCACTGGTTCTGGTCTGACAGCTCATGTTGTGACTTGTTTTGTCACTGGTTCTG
This sequence comes from Pholis gunnellus, assembly GCF_910591455.1. Taxonomy (NCBI): domain Eukaryota; kingdom Metazoa; phylum Chordata; class Actinopteri; order Perciformes; family Pholidae; genus Pholis; species Pholis gunnellus. Next base: position 26,820,907 of record NC_136529.1, read on the forward strand.
GTGGCACTGTTGTTGTTCTGACTGTTGTTTTGTTTTCGTTTACTCTTTGTTGTGGTGGCACTGTTGTTGTTCTGACTGTTGTTTTGTTTTCGTTTACTCTTTGTTCTGGTGGCACTGTTGTTGTTCTGACTGTTGTTTTGTTTTCGTTTACTCTTTGTTCTGGTGGCACTGTTGTTGTTCTGACTGTTGTCTTGTTGAGTCTTTGTTCTGGTGGAACTGTTGTTGTTCTGACTGTTGTTTTTGGTTGTTGTTGTTGGCTCTTTGTTCCGGTGGTTCTCACCGCTGTCATGACGGCCGTGTTGTTAGTTCTCGTGGTGGGATGTGTTGATGTTGTTGTCGTTGTCACAGCAGCCTGTTGTTGGCGGTAATGGCGGCGGGTGACGTGTTGTTAGTATTGTCGATGTCACGGCAGGGCGTGCGTGCGCGCGGCGAGCGCCTCCATCAGCTCGTGACACAGACACTGACAGAAGCCGTAGAGGACGAGCAGCAGCAGCGTGGAGGGAACCAGACTCACCAGGACCACGCCCAGCCACAGCTGACCAATCATCAGCAGGTAAATCCCCAGAGGCAGAGAGCTGAAGTACACCTGTCCAAACACACAACCACACCACGTCAGACACACACACACACACCTGTCAGCTCGCCTGGCCTTTCCTTCCTGGTTTGAATGTACTGACCAGGCAGAGCGCCCCCAGCAGGCAGCGGGGGAAGCTGCGGGACGTCCAGGCGTGACACTTTTGAGCCGGCAGGTTGCAGGGCAGCGAGTCCAGGCTGGGGGGGCGGTACAGACCCACCACGTTGAGCATGCTCAGTGAGTCCGAGGACGGAGAATCCTCGGGGAGCTCCATAATGGTGATGACCAGACAGTCTGAGGAGCGGTGGGACGACTCCACGCCTCCTCCTCCTGACAGACAGACAGACAGACAGACAGACAGACAGACAGAGAGAGAGGATCTTCAAAAACTCTCAGGAAAAGAAAATAAACGCTATTAATGAAGAAATAAAATAAACACAAATCCAGTCCAAAAAACAAGCCATTCTACACAATAGAACACAATACATTCATAAAGCATATGTTTGTGTTACAAAAAGAGAGACAAAGTGGGACAGAGAGACAGGCGGAGACAGAGAGACAGACAGAGACATAGAGTGAGACGGGCAGAGAGAGAGAGTGAGACGGAGGAGTTTTATTTTCCATTCTGGAACTAAGAAATCAAACATGACTTTACCGGTTAGACTGTTTGGACTCAGCACCACCTCCCCCCCTCCTCCGCCTCCTCCTCTTCCTCCTCCTCCTCCTCCTCTTCCTCCTCCTCCTCCACCTCGGCGGGCTCGGTCCTGACAAGACAGAACAGCCAGGATGTGTCGGTCGTCCTCCATCAACCACACCTTAACAAGAGGACAGAGACAGGAAGACGGCTTGTCCAACTCCGAAATGGAGGAGAGTCACCTCCTTAATAAGTCTCACCTCCTCGTTAATAAAGTATCTCCTCCTCCTTAATAAAATAAAGTCTCACCTCCTCGTTAATAAAATTAAGTCTCACCTCGTTAATTAAGTCTCACCTCCTCGTTAATTAAGTCTCACCTCCTCATCGGGGACGTAGGTCTCGTGGCGACAGAATGGACAGCAGATGATAGACGGCGAAGACTCTCCTGAAAATCAATCAGAAGAGTCACATGACATATGAGTATGATGTCATACAGGTAAAATAGCTCCGTCAGCACCGTTGCTGCTGTTAGCACTTTTGCTGCTGTTAGCACTGTTAGCTTCTAGCTGCCGACTCATCCATTGCCATGTTGAGAGCCGTTATGAGGCAATAGAAATGCTCCCAAAATTGTATCTAACCTTTAAGGACTTCAAGTGTCACGTCACAACATCACAATAATACAACCTTTAACCTTTCTACAAGCAACACAGTTGAACATTTATAAAAGAATGTGAATAATATATTTAAAAACATTTAAAGTCTGTGCTTGGTACGACTATATCGCAGCATCACGTTGCATTTGACATTATTATCTTTAATATCACTTTACAAATCATATCTAGAGCTGCACCGAACAGTTACAAGCTTGTTTTTATCTAACGAAATACTCCAAAGACATAATATGTACTGCAGTGAAAAAAAACACAGTTTACTCTTCTGCACGCACCTGAATTAACAGGGTGATCTAGCAGCAATCTAACACCACCAAAAAGTTACATTTATATGAATATTTTCACTATTTTTTACGGATTCTAACATCATAAAATATGACTACAGACATTCAAAGCTTCGTCTGAAAACCTCAATCGAAGCTTCAAATGTAAATCCAGAAGGTGGACTACTCTTCTGGCTCTGGAGAACAGAGATGTCAGATCCACGGAGATCAGACGGCAAACCGCTCTGTAATTTACGATGTAGATTCACTCTGAGGGGCTCCACCAGAAACATCTCTAAATGCACAATAGTGCAGATTCTACACACTAAGTCCAAGTCAGGTCTAAAGTCCAAGTCAAGACTCAAGTCCTCTGAAGTCCAAGTCAGGTCTAAAGTCCTCTACAGTCCAAGTCAAGACTCAAGTCTTCTGAAGTCCAAGTCAAGACTCAAGTCTTCTGAAGTCCAAGTCAAGACTCAAGTCTTCTGAAGTCCAAGTCACGTCTAAAGTCATTAAGGACAAGCAACAAGTCTTCATTAGCAAATTTCAAGTCACTCCAAATCTAAAAGTCTAAAGCTGTGATTGATCAAACCATCAACCCCTGAGTTGATGGTCTCGAGTCTTAAGTCAAGTCTCAAGAGACTAGAGTCCAGGTCTCAGGTCTACAGCTGTGGTTGGTGTCAAGGGAAACCAAATACCGGCCTCTTTTACAGTTGATTCATGGGAAACAACTTGCTGGAAACAACTTGCTTCACCCTCCATGTGTCAGTAATCTTTACCGGTCGAGTGGACTCACCCATGTCGACCATCTTCTTCAGACACTTGGCACAGACTCGGTGCAGACAGCCCAGCAGTTTGGGTTTCCGACTTCGAGTGTCGTAGCGGTTGTAGCAGATTTTACACTCGAGTTCCTCCAGAGTGTAAACCAGAGACTGAGCCCAGGTCTGCACACATGACAACACATGGTTTTATAACGGCTAAAATGATTCCGCGTCTTCGCCCTCTACGAACCAAATAAAGCTTTTGTTCAAACTCTTAGAACTATATTTAAATTCTAGTTCAAGATCTAGTAAAGTTTAGAGTTCAAACTGTTGTGGTGTGATGGTATCAGAGGTGACACTATGGATGTGGAGTCTCACCTTGGCTTCCATCTCCCGGCCAGGCTCCGCCTCCTTCAGCAGGCTCATTTTCTATTGGCTGTCGTCTTCACCCGAACCAGGAAAGAGGGGCCAGCGGTTGGACGGAGCTTAGTTCAACCTGAGGCCGTCAGCTGATTGGAAGACAAAACAAATTTCGAAGTACTGTGGAGTAAAACTACTCTGAGTTCGGTACCCCAGAAGGATCTGTTTGTTTTGATTTATTTGAAACAGGAAGTAGTGTCAAAGAGAGACACAATACTGGAGACGGAGGTAACATTGTGCACCGAAATAGTGGCGTCTTATTGGTTGTTTTTTCTCTACACAGACGAAGGCAGCGGTGACCTACCTGACTCCAGATCAGCTGATCAGTCTGACAGTCTGGGAGGACGCCCATCTGCAGAGAGACAGACAGACAGGTCAATGAGACAGACAGGTCAATGAGACAGACAGGTCAATGAGACAGACAGCTCAATGAGACAGATGGGTCTGAAGAGACAATACACAGTATCTACAAGACAGAGTATCACCGAGTACTATCACTGTATATATATTACTTATCTCGTCTGCTTTATTGTTGATGTTAATTTATCGAGTAGCCTCACAAACACACACACACACACACACACACACACACACACACACACACTCTGCTGTATTTATAGACTGCAGCTGTTATGTAACCGGGGGAGGGGGGGGGGACACTGGGGGATGCTGATGTTGCTATGGCAACAGCTTTACCTGTGCCTGAACCCCTCAGATGAGCCAATCGGGTGAGTCAGATGTGATCACATGTCGGTGAACAGAAACAATGTGATCAGCTGATTCACCGACTGATCAGAGAGGAGAAGATGAGTTTCAGACCAGAGACAAACAGACCTGAGGTACACTGTCTGCTCACAATCCCACAATGCACTGCTTCACATGTGATTGTGTGTAAATGACAGTCATGTGACTCTAGAGCTGTCAATGATGTAGTATATGTATCACTGTGTAGTATATGTATCACTGTGTCGTATACTATGTATCGCTGTGTAGTATACTATGTATCACTGTGTCGTATACTATGTATCACTGTGTAGTATATGTATCACTGTGTAGTATATGTATCGCTGTGTCGTATACTATGTATCACTGTGTCGTATACTATGTAGCACTGTGTCGTATACTATGTATCACTGTGTCGTATACTATGTATCACTGTGTAGTATACTATGTATCACTGTGTAGTATACTATGTATCACTGTGTAGTATACTATGTATCACTGAGTCGTATACTATGTATCACTGTGTAGTATACTATGTATCACTGTGTAGTATACTATGTATTACTCTCCACCACAGAGTGCCTGTTGTAGAGGGAGCACTGAGCAGAGAACCAGACGGGTTCTAACAGAACCTTCAGCTGCAGGATCATCATTCGTCAACTCTGGCATCATTACTGAAGCTGTGACATCATTTTATATTGGATTTAACGGGAAATGAGACAAATAAATTATAAATATAGCGGGTTATCTGCTCAGGCTGTATTCATTTACCATATCATAAAAATAATCCATTAATTTGTCAAATACATACACAAGTAAAATTTGTCATGTGGTGAGTTAGCTAGCTAGCAAGTTAACTAATAAGGTTTTAGGTAAACCACTAATTTATAGAATTCATTTTATTAAGGAGGAGGAGGAGGAGACGCTGCTGCAGCTGAGCTCTCCTCCTCCCGCCGGAGCTCTGGATTTGGGTCTATCCACCATGGATCGGTCTCTGCTGGAGGATCTGGGTCTATCCACCATGGATCGGTCTCTGCTGGAGGATCTGGGTCTATCCACCATGGATCGGTCTCTGCTGGAGGATCTGGGTCTGTCCACGGTGGATCGGTCTCTGCTGGAGGATCTGCTGGAGTCTGAGCTGCAGGAGTTTCTGGTGAACCTGCATGAGTTCATCTGGTTTTACATGGAATCCAGAGACGAATCCAGAGATGTATACGGCGTCAGTCTTCCACATTCTAAATATGGTAACTTCTGTTCATTGGTTGTGGAAAAAACAACATGGCGACACCAGTATTCCAAGATGGCGGCGGCAAAATTGTCAAACTCGAGCCTTCAAAACAACAGTCAACTCATGATGCCTGGTTTGGCAATGTCAACAAAGCACAGAGCAACTATAGTGACTATATATCTTTACATATAAAGAAGTGATGCTACATTAAAGCTCTGATTGTCTCAACTTATTTACAATATTTATTTGTCCCTCATTGCATCTTTTCTTTCAGAATCATCCCTTATTTTTATTGTTATCAGCTCTCTATTTTTTTTTGTTGCTAAATATAGTTTTGTGTAAGACTGTTACATCACTCCTGAGGCTGTGACATCATTACTGAGGCTGTGACATCATTGGTGGAGAGGTGTACATGTTGTCACGGTGTCGTGTTGCCGCTCACCTGCTGGACGATGGATGTCGAGTCGATAGGTGCCGTGGATGTAGGTTGCAGGTTGAGTTGCTGTCGTGTCACACTGAGGCAACACAGTGAAGATTAAACATCAACAATGTGGTTGCTAGTTGCTGATCGTGTAGTTGCTGTAGTTTCCCTCAGGCTGAAGCAACACGGTGGTTATTAAAATCTCAACAGTTAATTTCCTAGTTGCTGCAGGTATTGTTGCAGGAGGACACAGTTGCTGTATGTTTAATTGCTGTGGGTTTAGTTGCTGTAGGTATAGTTGCTGTAGTCCTTGAAGCTTTAAGGTTGAAAAATATGTGGTTGATAAACATCAGTCTAGTTGCTGTATTCTCCCTTTATTGTAAGTTAAAGCAACACTGCAGTTGTGGAAAATCAGTGGCCTGGTTGCTTTATATATAATTGCTGCAGATTCTGTTGCTGTTGGACTGGATGCTGTAGTTGCTGTAGTCTCTGTCAGGTTAAAGCAACATCAAAACATCAACAGTCTGGTTGCTTGTTGCTGCAGGTGCAGTTAGTTGCCTTACATGCTGTTGCTGCTGATGGGTCTGGTTGCTGGAGGTACGTCGTCTCCGTCAGAGGGAAGCAACACTGCAGCAACAGTCTGGTTGCCGCTGATGAGGTCGCTGTAGTCTCTCTCAGGTTGAAGCAACACTGCGGTCGATGTCCGTCATCATCGGCCTCATTAACAGTCCGTGATCGTCGCGCTATAACGGGCTAACCGAACGGTCTGTCGGTGTCTTCTGATCCGTCGGTTGTCGGTCGTCTGACCGGGTGCTGGTCCCGGTGACTCACCGTCTCTCCTCCGTCTCTCTGCTGCTCACTGCGGCGCGCGGCCCGGCGGCAGGAGACCGGGTTACCATGGCAACCGGCCCGCAGCAGGATGACGGGAAATTCTTCAACCGACGACGACGATGATGATGATGATGATGATGACGATGATGATGATGATGATGATGATGATGCACAGCAGAGAGGATCGATGACGTGATCATTCATCTGATCAGTTCTAAGCACTGATAATAAATATGTTAGTAAATAAGTAAATAAAATATATAGAGTTACAGACTGTTTACTGTTTTCACTTTTCACTTTTTGTATCTATGTATTATATATTTATATATTTTCTTTCGATACAAATATTTTATATTATGTTTTATATCTAATTGTTTTATTTTCTCAGTGAGTATATTTGTTTAACGTGCTTGTTCTCTATCTTTTCTTACTGTTGTAATTTTAATATTTTAATAGCTCTAGTTTCATATTTCAAGAAATTATACCACATTTGATTTTGTTCCTCCAAAATAAGAAGTAAAGAACTTTGCTGCGATGGAGCTTCATGTTTACCTCAATTTATCTAAAGCTGAGACGATTTCTATCGCTTGTGAGTTGAAGTTATAAATTAATAAAAATAAAGGTAACGTTGTTACTGTAACAAGCCCTGTTTGTTGTATTTATTTTATATAAATATTAATTATACTGTGGTAACTACTATTGTTAATGTTGTTTTCCTTTTTCTGACATGGAAAAGTCACAAACAGTTATTGTTCTGGAATACAGCTGACATACTTGTTTAAATATAGAATATATATATATACATTTAATGTATATATTTTGTAATATATATATATTTGGTATTTATATATATATATATATTAAATAATACGACTATAGATTAAAAGTAAAACTCTGCAGAACTATAACTCTGGGTTGTTGTTGCAGGACGGATGGGAACTGTGTGTGTCCTTTGTTCGGGTAGGAACAGTTCCGCTGGCCGATCGTCACTTCCTGTGAATCTCTGATAAAGACGAGCCTGGCGGTTTCTCCGCGGGTCAAATTTTTTTTGGGTTTGTTCGGTGAATCCGGCGTGAATCGGAGCCATCAGAACCGCAAACATGGTGAGTGTTTACCGTGCAGACTGCCCGCGGGCTGCCCGCCTCGTGGGTCTTTAAATGTATACTGGATTTTACGGTTTTATTTTAATAATAGCGGGAGTTTGAATGGACGTCGGTTGAACGTCGGTACAGAGCTGCAGCAGCGCGCGGAGTCAGGAAGTTGTTTAGTTCAATATAAATCTAATCAGTTTAATCTAGTGTTCACCGGTTTGTTCCGGTAACGGCTTTCTGTCTAACGTTATTAACTTAACAGCCGTTAATTTACCCGGTTAGGCCGCAGTGTTTGTTAGCAGTTAGCTTCTTACGTTAGCTTCTAGCGTTGTGATTACGTTGCTCTCATGAATTAAAAGTATCTACGCGTGTTTCAAAGCACCACATTAACAGTGTCGTTACAGTTACCGGTCAATGTTTGTTCATACCGAGGAAACCAACGTGCACTAACGTTCTACACTAAGCTAACGAAGCCACGAGCTAACTGTGAACTGTGTTTCAAAGCTAGTTTAATGATTATCCGCACGTGTCGACATGAATGTAATCTATAATAAGTGTTAGTTTATATACACGTATAATGTGTTACATGTTCCTTTAATGCATAGGCTAGTGAAGCCTGTTGTCTTCAACTAAGTATCTTTGTAGCACCAGAAATACTTGACTAACATGACTGTTTGTGTACTTTGAATTATTGTTTTTCTTGCATACTTCAACGGAGAACCAATGGAGTAAACGCTTGATGCAAATTGAAGCCACGTTTAACCGTAAAACAATACCTAAACATCAAAACGCTCGACATAACTACTGCTGTATAATCCAGTTTATACACAAGAATAAAGAACAAAGAAGCTCTGTTATAGTTTCAATTATCTGTCTTTTATTGACCCGAATAAGTCAAATTAACTCTAAACCAGGGTCCAAGAATAAATCAACACTATAGACTTTTTTTTAGTTTTTGGGTCTGAGCTTCTGTTCCATCCTGAAGTGACTCTAACAAACGCACAGATGATCATAAATACACAAACCAGAAGCAACATTGTGATGATGTTTTTGATTATAACGTCATATTAACGCCTGTCTCTGATTGGTTCCTCAGACGGTGGGTAAGAGCAGCAAGATGCTGCAGCACATTGACTTCAGGATGAGGTGCATCCTGCAGGACGGCCGGATCTTCATCGGCACCTTCAAGGCCTTCGACAAGCACATGAACCTGATCCTGTGCGACTGCGACGAGTTCAGGAAGATCAAGTAGGTCCAAGACTCTGGGTCCAACAGCTGATCGGCCATTTTATGGCTTGTTTTTTAACACCCCCAATGCAACTCAGCGGCCTTTACTGTTGGGTCCCCTGGTTCTGGTGTGCTAGAGCAGAGAGAACTGGAAAATGAGAGGGTAGAGGTGCAGGAAAGAAAATCGTTGTTACTCGATCTGATTGCCAATCGGCACAAGCCTGGTTATTGTAGTACTGTGGCGCAGGAGATCAGGACTCCAGGTCTTTTATTTTATCTGTTTGCACCGGCTGCTTTTGTCTGTTTTGTTAATTTGTAATTTTTTTGTTTATAGGCATTCATGTGAACAAATTCTTTCTATGAGCTATTACTGTAATTTATTGGACGTTATAAGTGCATCAGTTGTACCAGGCTGTCACACTCTATAGGACTTCATTCATAAATTATTATGAGTATTAAAGTATTTTAAAACTTAAATGTCGACGTACACGATTAGAAGTAACTGTGAGGCATGCTGGGTAATGAGGCCTGTATGTGGACCCTAATGAATGAGTTTTTGTCGTCCTGCAGGCCAAAGAACTCCAAGCAGCCGGAGCGAGAAGAGAAGAGGGTTCTGGGTCTGGTTCTGCTGAGGGGGGAGAACCTGGTCTCTATGACGGTTGAGGGTCCACCTCCCAAAGATGTAAGTGGAACTCTGTAGCCAATAGGAGACGGACCTGTGGTGAAATCATCAGAATTACTGTCTAAAAAAATGCATTGTTTGAGTTTTAAATAATGTTTCAATCACATGTCTTTAAACTTTATTCAATAAACTGTTTCCTGTTTACTGAACTGCTGTTTGTTAAACCTCCGTCTCTCTCTCTCTCTCTCCCCCTCCTACTCCAGACCGGCATTGCTCGTGTCCCGTTGGCAGGCGTGGCCGGTGGTCCCGGTGTGGGTCGTGCAGCAGGCCGTGGTGTCCCAGCAGGAGCTCCGATGCCTCAGGCTCCGGCCGGACTCGCCGGGCCCGTCAGAGGTGTGGGCGGTCCTTCACAGCAGGTAAATACAGCAACAACGACTGCTCTGCGCTCAGGTGTGTGTGCACGCTCAGGTGATGACACCTTCCTGTGTGTTTCCAGGTGATGACTCCACAGGGCAGAGGGACGGTTGCGGCGGCAGCAGCAGGAGCGAGTATCGCCGGCGCTCCCACACAATACCCACCTGGACGAGGAGCCCCGCCCCCGATGGGCAGAGGAGCCCCGCCTCCTGGTGAGTGAGACATGTGATGTCATGAATCTGACTCCTCCTGTGTACTAATTGCTTGAGGCCTGACTCCTCCTGTGTACCCTACAGGTATGATGGGCCCACCCCCTGGCATGCGGCCCCCGATGGGTCCTCCGATGGGGATGCCTCCTGGTCGAGGCGCTCCGATGGGGATGCCCCCCCCGGGCATGAGGCCGCCGCCCCCTGGCATGAGAGGTAAGCCTATCAGATCACAGCCTCATTAATCAATCAATCAATTCAGTGTGAACACACCATGTGACCTCTTCTGTTTTTTTCCCCCTTTCTTTAGGACCGCCTCCTCCCGGCATGAGACCGCCCCCCCGTCCCTGAGGAAGCCCCGCCTCCTCACACTCACTTGTTGTATAGATCTCTTTTTTTTTTTTTTATCCCGTTTTGTGTTTTTTAAATAAAGTTTCTTCAGGATGGTTCGATTTCAACTTGGCTGTCTGTTCAGTTTCTATGGTAACCAGTTCAATAAAAGTCTATCGCAGCGCAGATTACACCATTAATATTTGACTGAATAGTTTAAAGCTTCAATTCAATTTATAAAGTGTCAAATTATAACAGGAGTTGAGACACTTTTAATAGTGAGCAGTTCTAGACCAATATTTATTTAAACGATCAAATTATAAATATATTTTGAGTGAGATCATCATCAAATACAGATAAGCTAGAAGTAAGAAAATAAATATATAAAATAGCTTTCTGAAATTAATTTGATGCCATAAAGTAAACGACTTTAGAGCTTTCTTGTCTTTAACAAGTGTCAGTGACTTTAGAGTTTTAGTCTTAAACTGCATTTATGTTTTAACTTCCCCAATATTGAAGACGGGATCTTCAGTTCCTTAAACTCTGAGTCACAATGAAGAAATCACATGTTCTAAACTTTCACTTTCACAAAATGCATTTAATCACATCAAAATCAAACTTCAGTCTTAAGTCCATTTGTTAGATCTCACTTTGGATCTTGAAGTGGAAATATATTTTCCTACTTTCTCAACCTTTTGAAACATTCTTTCAGAACATTTTCTTGTTTCAGGGTAAATTACATTTTAGTAGGAAATTAAAATCAGATGGTTTTGGCTTTTTTTATAATTTTATTGTAGAATGAGAATTTAATCACTGCGCTCCTGTAATGTGTTTTCATCCATAAAATGATCAACAGCCCAAATCCCTTTGAGTCTCCGTCCCTCTGTGTCTAGTTTCTCACTGGAGCTGTAGAATATGAAAACCAGCTCCTGAGAACCCAATTAAAGGGTTCAAACAATCCCTTTTAACATGACTTGGGTCTAATTAGCAATTAAGAGAGATTAGGAAATTAAGGTTCAACAGGAAGTAAACTTTAACCTGATCCACCTGCTGGTCTGACTGAGTCCTTCAGAGACCAGGACAAAGAGGGCACATTTTATTTAATATAAATGTGGATTTTTAAAATGATTCAAAGCTTAATTCTAGTTGATCTGATGTCATAGAAAAAAATCCTCATAAATACAAATGTAGGAATCAGCTGAGTCACTGATTCCTGACAACCATGAAGTCATTCTCAGATAGACTGAGTGATTTATTAAGAACATGTGATGCAACGTGATCAATGAGACCAGAATAAAACCTGCAGACTTTTATTTTGAAAATACATAAATAACATCCGTGTACAATAATAATAATTAATACATTGCAACCACAGATATAATTTGTCTACAGACTGTACATAATGTTTACAACAACACATATTGGAAACAACAACAACAACAACCGCGTCAGCCGGTCAGTTCAACAGTCACTTGGGCGGAGGGGAGTCATGTGACCGTCTGCTGTCATGTGACCTGCTTTAATTCTTCATTATCGGCAGCTGCAGTCACATCAGCTCCACAGCTGAACGAGAAATCAGACAGACAGGCAGACAGACAGACAGACAGACGAGGTGAGTGTGTTTGTGACTGAAATAATCTCAGCTTTGTTTTCACTGAACTTTGTTGTGTTTGGTGGCGTTTAGTCCGATCCAGTTTGTTTCCGGTTTAGTTTATATAATCCTTGTATCTAAACTCGGGAATTATTTCTTTATTTATATATGTATATATATATATATAATTATTAGTCTATGATCTAAACATGTGACCAGTAAACAAATGAAACTGACTGTACTTGTGTGAGAGACAGTCTGTCTGACAGTGAAACTCGTTGTTTTCTGCCAAACTTCATTCAGGACTCAGTACATTTGATATTTCTGCATCGGGTGAAAGCTTTGGGAACTTCAGGTAAAAACGTGGAAAACAAGTTCTGAATGACAAACGTTGTGTGGTAAATTCGGCACAATTTAGAAAATCAGCCACAAAGGTTACTTCCTGATAGCATCACGTGTTTTGTCTCGTAACCGCACCTGTTTTGTTGCGCCCTCTGGTGCGTTGATCCTCCATCCACTTCTGCATGCATGACTGCAAAGATGTTGTTCGCTTAACTTATTTTAGAGTACAATAGTACATACTGTAGTTTGTTGAATGCATAGGGACACTTTGAGACATGGGAAGAAATAACTGCAAGATTAATGCAGTCAAAGTTTATCCTTGTGGATTTGTGTACAAATACATCGTTACACACACACAACACTGCTACCTAGACACGTTCTGCATAAATAGGTAATGACAAAAGGCATAAATAACCATCTGCTACCTTTTCATGAAAAGCAAACAAAATCCATCAAGTTAGCTGGATGACATCATCATGGCTGATAATTTTTTAGACTAAAACACATTTCATAACATTTCAAATAGCAAATAACTTAAAATCGAATACACGGAACCCTGAAAAAATTCATGAAATATAGAAGTTAATGTGGCACAATTAACCAACAATGATTTGTTAAAGGGGGTTGAAACTTTTAGCTTATTTATTTTTAATTTCAGAACTGACTCACGATTGCCAGTTGCCGAGTTATTTCAACGACTGTAATGTTGGCAGTAACCGTCTGTTGGGTGTTTATTAGAACTTGAAGACGCTGTCGTCACAGATAGATGTGTTTAATGAAGTTTCGGTGCTTCACGTCCTCTTTTAAACTCTCAATTAGAAGCCGGTTAGCTGCTGCAGCTGAGTATTTAATACAAGAGCTGAAACTGTATTAACACGTTTATTGTCGGTGCTGTCAATTCATGTGAGTGCTGTTGATGTCACTTCCTGTCGTTCTTTTTTCAGATGCAGGTGGCGGTGTTGTGTTGCTTCCTGTTCTCTCTGCTGGGTGGCGACGATGCCGCTCCGGCTGCAGACGAGGTGAAATACCTGCCCGGTCTGCAGAAACAGCCGAGCTTCAAACAGTATTCTGGATACCTGAGTGTGGCCGATGGGAAACACCTGCACTACTGGTCGGTACCCGGAGACACACCTGGCACATCTGCATCATTACAGTTGCTTTATTCCCGATACTTGTTGATTTTTGTCCCTTCACCTGAATCCTAAAATACCAGAGCTGGAACAAACTCAGGTGGACTGTCTATGAACCAGTAATGTAGTACTCTTGTGACTCATCTCAATACCCCTTTTTGAAGGTCTCGTCTCAGAGTCGACTGCATTTTTACTCCGACATGTCTCTCTTGTAGAAAAAAAACAACATGGCTCATGCCTCGCCTGTTACCACAGCATTGGAACATTGACCTGATTGGTACAGTGATAGAACACCTGAACACCTGTACCTCCACCGTGGTGTCTGACACGTCCACTTGAGCTCACCTGAGGGTTGGTGGTAACGTCCACCTATGATGTTGTTGTTGTTGTTTTCAGGTTCGTGGAGTCCCAGAATAAACCGCCCTCTGACCCGATGGTGTTGTGGTTGAATGGCGGCCCCGGCTGCAGCTCTCTGGACGGACTGCTGACGGAACATGGACCCTTCCTGGTGGGTAACCTCTTGACTTCACCCACCTGACCCTGTGACGTCACACTGATGTCAGAGCGACACCTGCTGAACTCTGACCTCTTGTTTCAGATCCAGGATGACGGAGCTACGCTACAGTACAACCAGTACTCCTGGAACATGGTCAGTTAATCGGTTACCTGCATGCCGTCATGTGACAATAGCGTCCAGATTAACCATGTGACCAAAACTTCCTGACAGCTCATTGGCTTATAGTAGTTGTAATCCATGGAAGCTGATTGGTTCACTGATTCCGTGCAGATTGCCAACGTGTTGTACCTGGAGTCTCCAGCAGGGGTCGGCTTCTCGTACGCTGACGATAAGAACTACGTCACCAACGACACGGAGGTCAGTGACACGCCTGAAACCCCGGCTCCCGATTGGCTCACAGGTGTTCACTGTTGGGTGTGTTAAGGTGTTTTTTTCTCCTCAGGTATCGATGAACAACTACCTGGCTCTGAAGGAGTTCTTCCGGCTGTTTCCAGAGTTCAGCAAGAACGAACTTTTCCTCACCGGTGAGAGTTACGGAGGAATCTACATCCCGACGCTCGCCGAGAGGGTGATGGAGGACGCCAGTCTAAACCTGCAGGTACACGCAAATACTGCAGTACTACACACAGATACTGTAGTACTACACACAGATACTGTAGTACAAGGTGAGTGATAGTGGGCGCCAGCCTTAACCTAGCGTCGCTGTATTATTGCGGGGCCTCTGTAGTGTAGAGTGTCCGATCACTGTTGTTTTTGTGGGATGCTAACATTAGCAACCTTGTCATGCTAGCTGTTGTCTCACTCGGCAGGGCGTTGCCGTGGGAAACGGGATGTCAAGTTACGAGATGAACGATAACTCTCTGGTGTACTTCGCCTACTACCACGGCCTGCTGGGGAGTCGACTGTGGACGGAGCTGCAGACCTTCTGCTGCAGCGGCGGGAAGTGCAACTTCTACAACAACCCGAACGAGAACTGCTCCGCCAGCGTGAGTCTGGTTAATGTTAGAACTAGGTCTGAACCAGTATGTCTGATAAAACCAGGTGGCAGCCGGTCTGAAGCTGGTTTATAGGTTTCGGGACCCTGGTTCATAAGTTTCGGACGCCGGTCCCGAGCCTGGTTTATGAGGACTGAATCAGGTTAAACCAGTGTGTTTCAGGTGTTGCGTTTTCTTTTGCAGCTCGCTGAGGTTCAGGACATCGTCTACGTTTCGGGACTGAACATTTACAACCTGTACGCTCCTTGTCTAGGTGGAGTCCACCAGAGATTCGGGTGAGCTTCGACCTTTAACCTCTGACTCATCAGTGGGGAACACGTGTTACTGTTTAAATTTACACCAGATCTTAAACATGGATTCTGTAGCTGCTGCTAGAAGCTCACGTGCAGCAGGTGTAGTCTGACCACAGAGCTCACAGGTGACAGAGGTTGACTTCCTGTTATTGATCGTCAGTATTGAACGAGGTGAGCTGGTGATCAGAGATCTGGGGAACTCGTTCATTAACCATCAGTGGACGCAGCTGTGGAACCAGGTCTGTATGAAGTCAGCTGATGTCTTAACGTTTCTTCACCCGACGGTTGGATAGAAACCAGGTTCTCCTCTTACTGTGTGTGTGAGCAGAAGTTGAGAGGTCTGGCGTCTCTACACCTGTCCGTCCGTCTGGACCCACCCTGCACTAACTCCACCCCCTCCACCCTCTACCTGAACAACAAGTATGTCAAAGCTGCTCTGCACATCAGCCCCAAGGCCCTGGACTGGGTCATCTGCAGGTAACACACCTGAACACCACACACACCTCCACTACACACCTTGTTAACTCCAGTAACGTAGCTCTCCATGACATTATTAAGTTTTGTGATTGTTTTTTTTTATTTTAATACTGTATTTGTTTGTCATTCAGTTGTTTAATAAAGTTGTAAACTTATCTCTGCCTTTTTGTTTGCAGCTCTGAGGTGAATCTGAAATACGGTCGTGTCTACCTGGATGTCAGGAAACAGTACCTGAAGCTGCTCAGCGCTCTGGTCAGTGAACACAACACCATCTCCTCTTATCTTAAAGTCACATAGAACACAGCAAGTTGTACAGTACGCAATACTTCATTAAATAACAGCAAGCCTGGTTAACTTGGTTGGTATACAGGAGAAGCCTGTTTGAGACAAAGTGCTTCTCACCTGCAAATTGTTTGCGATCGGGTATCACGTGATCAACATGACGGCATTTTTCTGCATTTACACGATGTTGGCAGACACTGCATGTTTCTAAGACAAATTTCCTTCAGGACAATAAAGTCTATCTTATCTTGTGCAGAAGTACCGGGTCCTGGTGTATAACGGGGACGTGGACATGGCCTGTAACTTCATGGGGGACGAGTGGTTCGTCGAGTCTCTGAACCAGCAGGTACTTGTGATCCTTCATGGATTATTTTAGCCGATACGATCCATTTTTAAAACTGCCTGGATCGACTCCGTAAATCCAGGTGTATTAACCCTGAGGTGTGTCTTGCAGGTGGAGGTCCTGAGACGTCCGTGGCTCTACAATGACGAGGACGGTCAGCAGATCGGAGGCTTCGTCAAAGAGTTTGACAACATGGCCTTCCTCACTGTGAAGGTAAACGCTCATCTTCGTCAGCTGACCCTCAGGGATGTCATATTTATGCTGCTGTTGACTTCCTCCTCTATGTTGCCTTGTAGCTTTTTAAAGAAATAGTCGTTCATTGTTTGAATTCTGGAGCTGACCCTTGACCTCTGTTTTCCTGCAGGGTTCTGGTCACATGGTTCCATCAGATAAACCAGTCGCTGCCTTCGCCATGTTCACCAGGTTCATTAAGAGACAACCCTACTGACCTCTGACCCTCTGCTCTGTTTCGACTCTTCATGCTGCCGCACTTTGATTTGATTTGTTTCTTTTTCTCACTGCCAGACAAATCGTCAAAGCCCTGGCAACCTGATTATTGTTTCAGGAAATAATAATAAAAAAGTCTCAACCTCATAGAACTGACTGGTGATGCCTTGCAATGTAGTCGCACTCATGTTTTTGAATGTGCAACTTCTTTTGCTGGATTTTATTTTTTTTATTAAGGATGATGACAAGGGAAGAAAATAAAGTTTTAACTGTGACTTGTGTTTTCATTTCAACTGGAAATTATGATTGTTTTATTGATCAATAACATTTCAGAAAAGGGTGAAAAGTCCATGTTAAATGAAACAACTATCGATTAATAACGTAGTTGCAGATAAATTAATTTCTATTGATCAGGTAATCGACTAATTTTTGCAGCTCTAATTGCTGTGAAAAGGTTGTCTGATCCCCATCTGTGTGTTCCAATACTACCATACTATTTTAGTATGCCAAAAGTACCAGGATGTTCTACGTCAGGTTGCATCTTTCTGTATCTAAACAAGTGTTTTTTTTCTGGCTATTCTGACCCACAATCCTTTGCGCTGCAGATATATAAGAGCACACAAAGCTAACCCACCATGCATGGTGAGGTGATTGCTTCTGGTGATCATTTCTGTGCAGGCCTGGCTAAATCTGCAGCCTCCATGTTTGTAGTCTGTGTAGTCCTCTACAGTTGGCAACATTAGCATTGTAGCACCAGCAAGAGGACCAGAGAGAACACGGCACCTACCAACGAGGAACACAGAACAAGAACCTCAGTTTTCTGCTCTAATTTGAATAGTTTGTCTGTCTCTGCCCTGTCAGTCCTGAGTACAGATTAACTGTTCATGTTGACTCTGTCAGTTGGTGTCTGTTTATTGTAAACCAACGCTGAGGTCCCTCCTGTTAAACTGGAACTAAAGTTTCCACCTGAGCCAGAAGGCGGTGGCAGCAGCAGACGGTGAGTTCAAGTTTAGAGTTTTGACTTTCAGAGTGACCTGACTGTTCAGTAACAAACACCCACCCGTATACCAACACAGACGGCTCGCCTGAAGCTCATTCACCTGGACTCACCTGCGCAGGTAAGACACTTTTTATTCAGAGATTAAATCAGTCTGACAGTT
Source organism: Pholis gunnellus (assembly GCF_910591455.1). Classification (NCBI taxonomy): domain Eukaryota; kingdom Metazoa; phylum Chordata; class Actinopteri; order Perciformes; family Pholidae; genus Pholis; species Pholis gunnellus. The sequence continues at coordinate 26,838,897 of NC_136529.1, forward strand.
TGAACCTTTAAAACATTAAGTTCACTAGTGCTGGTGCCTCAGCTGGACTGGGTTTAACGGTGCCTCAGCCTACTGAATGGTCAGGATGCATCTGTCTGGGTAGAATGATTTCTGTATTATTGTGATATAATTAAGTCTGAATAAAAGTGGTTAAAGTGTCAGTGATATGCAGACAGTGAAGGTAGTTGACATTTGTTACTCAGCTGATCCCAAAGACTTGTCATCAGAAGCCCTGTTTGGACCTCTTGGTCTCGAGTGTCTGATCACTTGTGATCAGACACTTCTCAGCCCTTGAGTTACCCTTTAACCTGACTGAAAAATTATAATTAACACTTGTTTACTTATTAAACTGTATGTTTGTCTGTCTGTCTGTCTTTCTGCCTGTCTGTCTCAGGTGAGCAGTGATTGACAGGCCATGGACCAATCACTGTCCAGTGGGCGGGGCCATGTGAGCGTGCTCAGTTGTTTACCGCCCTCTGTGGGCAGAGATGTTGCTGTTGCCGTCGTGAAGCCCCTGAGAGCTGGCCTGGGAAACCCCGACACCCGCAGCCTGCTGCGCACAGACAGACAGGTGTGTGTGTGTATGACCTCTATGGAAACTTAAATACACACTCTGGTGTTGATATGTAATCAGTTCAGTGTTGGATGAACAATTGTAGTTAAGTGTAGAAATCATTTACTGGCCTCGACTACCAGCTGCAGTCTGCACACCTGTATGCATGTGCTTAAAAGGAACCAATGTGTTGACACAACGCAGTTCAACATCAGCACAAACCACGTCCTGCACAACAGTCCTACAGGTGAATCTACACAAACATCACGATTTATTACAGGACTGTACAGAGCTAGTTGGAGCAAGGTGTTCCTAATAAACTGGACACAGAGTAAGTGTGAACTGAAATGTCATCATGGCAGCTGGATGCAAACAATGATTGGTTAAATTTGTTTTTTCAGGTGAAGTGGACAATGGAGGTGTTGTGCTACGGTTTGACTCTCCCATTGGACGGTGACACCGTCAAACTCTGTGTAGACGTCTACACTGATTGGCTGATGGCCCTGGTTTCCCCGAGAGACTCCATCCCTCCTCCAATCAGCAGAGAGCCCAACCTGTACACCCAGAAGATCCTCCGAAGCCTGTACAGCCTGTTCCTGTCCAGGTAGACTGTCACACCTGGACTGAACCTCTGACGGACATCTCAACGCCAGAACCCATGACTGTTAATGACCCAGTGACCTTTGATGAACCCCTGACTTTTAATGACCAGAGAATATATGACCTCCAAATCCTAATTGTGCATCAGGAGGTCCAATGGTGCAACAGTGACTTCCAGTGATGCAATAGGAGGCTCCTGTGATGCATTAGAAAGTTTCAGTGGTGCATTAAGAGGTTCTAGTGGTGCATTAGGGGGTTCCAATGGTGTATTAAGAGGTTCCAGTGGTGCATTAGGAGGTTCCAGTGGTGTATTAAGAGGGTCCATTGATGCATTAGGAGGTTCCAGTGGTGCATTAAGAGGTCCCAGTGGTGCTTTAAGAGGTCCCAATTTAGAAGGTTCCAGCCGTGCTTAGAAGGTTCTCGTGGTCACAGAGGAGGTCCTAGAAGTCCTTCATTTGGTTTAAGGGGCCCTGTCTGAAGTTTAAATGGTTATTGAGTGGTTCTAATCATTGTTTTGGAGGTCCCAGTGGTCATTGAAGGGATTCTTGAATTATTGTAGCTGTGTTTTAGGAGATTAGGACTAGAGACCCTTTATGTGGTTAGCTGCCACTGCCATGGCGTCCTGTGATGGCTGTATTCGTCTTTTGGGGGTTCCAATGGCTCTGTCTCTGGTGGGTAGTTTATGTGACTTTGTTCTATGCATCACTTTGTTTTTGTTTGTAACTAATATTAGAGAATAGGGTTCTTGTAGGTGAGGCAGAGTTTCTCTAGTCCACCCTGTGTCACCTGCTGTCCCATAATTCCATTCACTCATTGAAATGATATATATATTCATAAAATGAACTTGTGTCTTCCTTGTCCCCCCTCTTCAGGTCGGACCAGGGGAGTCCGGTCTACATATCTCTCTGTCAGCAGGTGTTGTGTGCAGTTCAGTCGTTGGCCAGAGACAGTGCTGTGATGAGCAGAGACACCTGGGAGACTCTACTGAACTTTCTGCTCCGCGTCAACCACACCATGCTGGCTACAGGTGAGCCTGTAACCCCCGCCCATTTGTCTCCTCACCCGTCTGTCTCTCATGCACCTGTGTGTCTCTCTCACAGACCTGTCTCTATATTTCATCTGTCTGTCTGTCTGTCTGTCTGTCTCTATTCTCACTTGTTTCTGTCTCTCTCTCTCTGCAGCCGGTTTATATGATCAGTTATCTTACTTTTCTGTTTCAGGATCATCTTTATTGGTTAAATCTATTATTATAGTATATAAAAAGCGGCAATGACCAACAGTTAAATAAGAAATAAGACGTATATATACATGTCAAGTGTTCTGTAAGTTGTAAACAATAAATAGGGGGTCAGTGTAGGGGGGTCTTCCTGAAGCCCTCTCAACAGTTTTAAGCGCGTTCAGGTTCAGCTGATCACCTGTCTCCGTCTCTGCAGGCGGCATGTCGGAGCAGCTGTCTCACCTGTCGATGGCGGTGCTGTTTGAGGTCTGGTTGCTGTCTTGCTCTCTGTGTTTTCCGTCTCACTCTCTGTGGCAGACGGGCACACAGATGTTGAGCAGCTGCAGACATCAGGCTGCAGTGGTGGAGCAATGGAGCCGAGTCATAGCCGCCCTGACCTCCAGGTTCACAGACAAACACACAAACTGTGATAAAACGAGAACTCTTCTTCCTGTAGTTCTTTGTTTATATTTGTCTGTTCAGGTTGTTGCTGTTGACCTTCGGTCCGTCCTTCCCTCACTTTAAAGTCCCAGATGAAGACGCTGCTCTAATCCCTGAAGACATGGACGAACACAGAGTCCTTCAGACCTGGTTCAGGTTCCTGCACCTGCTCAGGTAAAGCCAAGGTGGCAACCTCCGCGTCTGAAAAGTGAAGCCAAAGCTGATGTGTCTTAAAACCTGCATTCTCTCTACTGACCATCAGGGGGCGACTCCTCTGGTTGTATAGAAGTCTATGAGAAAATGACTCTACTTCTCTCTTGATTTATTACCTCAGTAAACATTGTAAACATGAGTTTATGGTCTCAATCTCTAGTTTCAAGTCTTCAATACAGCATGATGTTCATTTAGTAAATGATGGTCCATTTAGAGTCAAACAGACCATAAAGCAGGGGATGCTTTAGGGCGGGGCTACACGGTGATTGACAGGTCTCTACCAGAGATGTATGTATGTATGTATATATATATATATATATATACACACAGTATATATATATATATAGGCCAATCACATCCCTAGATACTCTTAAATTTCTCTTTAACTTCAGTAAATCTCCTTTCAGTAACCCGGTGGATCTCAGTCGCCCCGTGGTTGTTGGTTCGACTCCTTCCTCCCATGAGGAGGCATCAAGAGGAGACAGTCAGCTGCCAAACATCTTCTTCAGAGCCATGAGAGGAGTCAGCACGCTGGTCGACGCCTTCCTGGGTACACTGACCTCGGACCTCCACCTAACCTTAGTTACTCACTAAGATCTCTGTGAACATTCGTCTTCAGAGATCTCAGAGCAATTAGCTTAACAAGTGGCTTAGACGACCATTCATATGTAAATGAAATTTCACAATAATGTGCTATCTCGTTAACTGGCATAAAGATGTAAAATCAGGGAAATAGTATTTACATATTTATTAATTTAGACTTTCTGACTTTTCACTTCCCCTCCTTGAATATCAATGGAGGTCAAATCCATCACTGTCAACATTTAATCACATTTATGTTGTGATCTCTGCATTCAAACTGCTCTGTGATTTACTCACTCAAAGTGCTGTATGTTCAGAGTAATGATGAGCTGATGATCATTTAATTTCACAACCTAAGTGCTATTTTTATTTGAGTAACTTTTGACTGTAACTTGTGTTTCTACAGGTGTGACTGTGATCAACAAAGAACCAACAGATCAGCTTCTGCCAAGCACTGGTATACACACATTATATATATATATATATATATATATATATATATATATATATATATACACACACACACACACACACTGGTATACATGGTTGTTGTTTCTGCTGTTGTGGCAGTTTCTTTTGTTGCTGTGTTTCTCCAGGACTTACAACAAGGATCCATTTCAGAGACCGGCTGCCTTCTCTCGGTAAATCAGATTAAACTGATCAGGTCAATCCGATCAATAAGATAATCAAAGTAGAGTCCTCTGACAACAAGACCTGGTCTGCTCTCTGTTGTACCCATGGGGCCAAATGTCTGGTTTAAAGTTACTTTAATTGATAACATTGATTAAAACTAAACCTTCAGTCTTACCTGACATTTGGTTTTTCAGTTTGAGAATGTTTGTTTTCCACCTCGTCTCCTCTCAGGTGTTGCTGTGACCAGGAGCCCGTTCAGAGACCGCCACCCTTCCCACGGTAAGCCCCGCCTACCTGCCTCCCTATCCAGATTTGATTAGTGGTTTTGATCTGTAGAAACACCTGTTCTCTGGTGTCCTCAGGTGTCTCTCGACCTCGTTCTGGCAGTGCCCCTCCCATCCCGGTGAACATACTGAGCCTGCCCATCGCCCCTCCCACCACCACCTCCCCCCCTCCACACAACAAACGACTGAAACCTGTGAATGTTTCAAAGGCAACGAGCAAACCTCTTGTGGTATGATGTGTTTATTAGTGGAATTTTGGTATTTCCTTAAAACTCTGCAAAATATCCTCCCTTTTCCCTATAAGCCTCTTTACATGATGCTTTACCTGACTGGTGACATGACTCATTACCTGTCTGGGCACCGGACTTATTACCTGTCTGGGGTACATGACTGCTTACTTGTCTGGGCAACTACATTTTTACCTGTCTGGGCACCTGACTTTTTACTTTTCTGGGTAAATGACTTTTTACCTGTCCGGGTACATGACTCTATACCTGTCCGGGTACATGACTCTTTACCTGTCTGGGTACATGAATCTTTACCTGTCTGGGTACATGACTCTTTATCTGTCCGGGTACATGACTCTTTACCTGTCCGGGTACATGACTCTATACCTGTCCGGGTACACGACTCTTTACCTGCCCGGTACACGACTCTTTACCTGTCCGGGTACATGACTCTATACCTGTCAGGGTACATGACTCTATACCTGTCCAGGTACATGACTTTATACCTGTCAGGGTACATGGCTCTATACCTGTCCGGGTACATGACTCTATACCTGTCCGGGTACATGACTCTATACCTGTCAGGGTACATGACTCTATACCTGTCCGGGTACATGACTCTATACCTGTCCGGGTACACGACTCTTTACCTGTCCGGGTACATGACTCTTTACCTGTCCGGGTACATGACTCTATACCTGTCCGGGTACACGACTCTTTACCTGCCCGGTACACGACTCTTTACCTGTCCGGGTACATGACTCTATACCTGTCAGGGTACATGACTCTATACCTGTCCAGGTACATGACTTTATACCTGTCAGGGTACATGGCTCTATACCTGTCCGGGTACATGACTCTATACCTGTCCGGGTACATGACTCTATACCTGTCAGGGTACATGACTCTATACCTGTCCGGGTACATGACTCTATACCTGTCCGGGTACACGACTCTTTACCTGTCCGGGTACATGACTCTATACCTGTCCGGGTACACAACTCTTTACCTGTCCGGGTACATGACTCTATACCTGTCCGGGTACATGACTCTATACCTGTCCGGGTACACGACTCTATACCTGTTAGGGTACATGACTCTTTACCTGTCCGGGTACATGACTCTATACCTGTCAGGGTACATGACTCTTTACCTGTCCGGATATATGACTCTTTACCTGTCCGGGTACATGACTCTATACCTGTCAGGGTACATGACTCTTTACCTGTCCGGGTACATGACTCTATACCTGTCAGGGTACATGGCTCTATACCTGTCAGGGTAAATGATGTCCGGGCACATGATATTTTACTTTACTGAGAGCATGACACTTTACCTAGATGCATGAATCTTTACCTGTACAGGTACACTTCTTGTCCTGGTATGATTGAGCCATATTTCTTATGGGGCTTCATTCCTCTCTCCTCTCAGGCATCTTCGTCCCCCCTTCACTGGAAGTCGTCCTCCCATCCTTCCCCCTCCCAGCCCCCTCTGTGCTCCTCCCCCAGACCCCCCCCATCCCCACTCAGGTGTAACGTGGACTCCCTCCTTCACCTGTTCGGTGACTGGCTGTTTGATGCTGCTCTGTTCAACAGAGACTCTGGCCTGCCCAGTCAGTACTCTAATTACACATACTGCACACAGTACTACACATATGACATACATTACAGGTTATTCATACATTGTGTAGTGTTACTGTCACCATTCACATGATTAACCCTCTTTGTGTCTTCTCCAGCCGGTCATGGTGACGTCACTGTGATATCAGCGAGGTGGGCGGCTGGTAGAGCCGAGGCCTGTGGGACACTCTGTAGGATCTTCACCTGTAAGAAAACTGCAGAAGACATCCTGTCTGTCTACCTGTCCAGGTACATGTTTCTTTACCCGTCTAGGTACATGTCTGAGTACCTGTCCAGGTATATGTGTCTGTACCTGTGTACATGTCCAGGTACATGTCTGTCTACCTGTCCAGGTACACATGTCTGAACCCTTTTCCAGGTGCAGACCTCTCTGTACTACTCTATAATCTGGTGACAGTTGTTGTTCTGTCTGTCTTTAGTTTGTTTAAAACGTGTGTGTGTTCTTCTCTCTTCTGTCCAAACTTCAGGTTCTACCTGGTTCTCCCTCAGGCTCTGCAGGTGTCGGAGGAAGTGTGTTCTCCTGTTCTGGCCTCCATCCTGCTGAACTCCACCTGTCTGTTCTGCTGTGACCTGAAAGGAGTCAACCTGCTGCTTCCCTCCTTTATCTCAGCTGTGGAGAAAGTGCTGCTCGACAGGTACAAGTACTGCAAATACCACAATCGCTGTGAATAGTATCATTACTGTAGACACTGCTTCTTTAAATACTTGTACTGCAGAACAGTTTAGCTGCTGTTGGCCGAGTCTCACTTGGGCCAGGGGACTCTGGACTGCTGAGATGTATAGTCTCTCGGTTCTGGGGAAGAACCATCTAAGATTCTGTTGTGATTGTTTTTTATAAAATTGAATTAGAAGAAAATCTAGTGCTGGAATTTTTACGGTCAGTGGTCAGCAGACCCCCGCCTCTGACCTCGCACAGACCCCCATGTCTCCAAGTCCAGTTGAACACAGAACCTTGTGGGTACCGGCTTGTTTTACCAATGAGCCTCAAATCTATAAAATATAGATATTTTACTTACGTAAAGTAGTAATACTTCGTCCCAAGTAAAAGTCATGCATTCAAAGTTGTATAATTATTGATGCATAAATGTGTTCATCACTTTAATTCTGTGTCTGTTAAAGTTGGAGCACATTACTTTATATACTGCTGGGTAGTTTAATCTGTCACATGTCTCTTGTCCAGAGAGCTGTTGAGGTTTAAGAGTTTTGTGAGTCCGGTGGATTTGAGGCGAGCCTCCATCCTGGTCCTGCTGACCATGCTGCCCCTCCCTCTGCAGTTTGGATCCGTCCGATCAGAGGTAAGCTTCTATCCACCCTGTTAAAAACCTACACACACACACACACCTGTGCAAACCTGACCTTGACCTCACAGGTGAAGTAAGAACATCCAATAATAACCACAGAGAGAGAGTAACAGTCAGCTGTGTGTGTGTGGATTCAGGTGTTACTGGACGGGCGGTTCAATGGTGACGATGTCACAGGAGGTAGCTTCCTGTCTCTGAAGCCCCGCCTCATCGGTGTTCTGATTGGAGCTCTGCAGACGGAGACAGACACGTCCAACACACAGATAATACTCGGTCAGTTACAGATCCTGATATTCATTCATTCATTTGTTCATTGTACTCCATTGTTCTTATTCTATCTGACTTAATTGTTTTTATTTTGGCTGTCTCTACTGTGTTTACATACTCAGAGCTCAGACAGTCTGAATGATTTCTGTTTTGTGTAGCGGCCATGTTGAACCTGGTTCAGGACTCGGCTCTGATAAAGGCTGCAGGACAAACTCAGCAGGTGAACCCACTCACATATACTGACATCTACTGGAGCTCTATTTTAAGAACAGATAAACATAATTAGATAACAGAAATAAATAACTATTTAATGTTTTAGGTCACTTTTTATCCATCTATGAAAAGAACTGTCTATATGTCATATTGCAAATTGTGGTTCATGTCTTAATATTAAACATTCTCTCAATTATCTTTACTGCACAGGGTTTTGTTGTCTTTCACATACTCTTGTTGTAAGATTTGTTACATGTCACGGTACGTCATGTGGTGTTTATGGGATGCCTGGACGTATCCCTGGATAATATTTGGGACTGAATTATTTATAACAATCAGCCTGCAGGTGGTGCCAACAGGACTTTACACTGTTACTGTGTTTTTTTCTTTTCTTATCAGGAAGAATTAAAACACTTCATCTACTGTTGTTTGCAGGAAACTGAGTCCCAGCAAGGTGGAGCCAGATGGACCCGGGGACCCAGTGGACCCAGTGGACCCAGTGGACCCAGTGGACCCAGTGCAAATAGATGGACCAGGGGAATCGCAGGTTCATTTTGACGATGATTTTAATTATTAAGTTTAAATTAATTTTATAACATTGACCGTCATGTGAGAGCAGCTATCTGATTGTGTGTGTGTGTTTGTGCGTTCTTGCTTGCGTTGCTATGGTAACCAGCCGTCCAGTCAGACGCAGCAGGGATCCTGTGGGTTCAGGTTGTGCGTCTGCTGACTCAGCGTCTGACGGCTCAGTGGAGGACTGACTCAGCAGTTTGTCTCTCTGCACTGGAAGTACTGGGAGGACTGGCTAAGGTTGACACACACACACACCTACACACACACACACACACACACCCACACACACACACACACACACACACACACACACACACACACAGAGACCCTAAACTAATTGTAAATGTTACCGTGACCCTCTCTCATCATCCTGCAGGTGGAGGTGAGTGTGGAAGAGAGTGAGAGGAGGCGAGCCGTCACTTCAGTCTGTTGTTACATCGTGTTTCAGTGCAGTCGTCCTCCTCAACTTCACTCCAGAGATCTGCACTCCATCATCGTCGCTGCTTTCTACTGTCTGAACGTCTGGTTAACTCAACACCCCACCTTGCTCGACCACCAGGTAACTAACCAACAGGTAACAAACAGCCAAGTAACTAACCAGCATGTAACTAACAGCCAGGTTAACAGCCAAGTAACTAACCAGCAGATAACAATCAGCCAGGAAACAAACCGACAGGTAAAAAAACAGCCAGGAAAGTAATCAACTGACCCGGCTGGTCTTTAACCTACCCGAGTTCTCCCACACAACCTCGCTCCTCTGGACCAGCTCTCTCACTGGTACTTGCTAATGGCTCAAGCCTACATCCAGGACATGATCAAACCTTACGCTCCTGCCATTCCACCACGCTCTACTATTGCAAATCGGCTTGCAACTCCCTCACTATAAAAGGTAATTTACTGACCAGTAACTAACTAACCACTAACTAACAGCCAGGTAACTAATCAATAGGTAACTAAATGTATCAGAATTTTTATTGAAGGGAGGTGTTTCAGACCTTCAGCTAGACGTTCCTAGTTCACCCTCGCAACATTTTGGGGTTAAACTGGGTTGTCCGACAGCCTCCGCTGCCTACTGATCCAACTCACCACCAGGTAGTGATCAGCTGGCAGCGCTTCTCCTCTCTTCACCCAAGTGTCCAAGACATACTGCTGCAGATCTGATGATACGACCAGAAAGTCAATCATTGGACTTTAGCTTATGGGATTCTGATGGGAAAGAACACTTATGAACAGCCCCTTTGCTCGAACATGGTTTTTTTTATGTCCAATCCATGACCAGCACAGAAGTCCAATAACAAAGCACCACTCTGGTTCAGATGTAGAGGCTGAACAGAAATGGTGACCATGGTGTGTGTGTGTGTGTGTTTTGTGACTTCTATGTACAGCATGTAGTTATGCTGTTTTTTTTATTTTTTAGGAGTGTTTGTTGGAGGTCTTGGAGATCGTGGAATTGGGAATTTCGGGCAGTAAGTCTAGACAGGAACAGGAAGTGAGGTGTAAAGAAAAGAAAGAACTGAACCCTGCCTCTCTGAGGGTGAAGGAGGCCGCAGAGGCGACGCTGAGCTGGTGAGTAAAACAAACACACGTGTGAAGGTATTAGGTGATTTAAAATGAAGTTGATATTTCTTAAATGAAGGAATACCTTTTTTTCATCTCCACTACCTCAATCACTTGAGTAATACGAGCAGAGTTCACATCTTTGGCCTATTAGAGCCATTTTGTGTTTGATAAAAAGTATGTTTTCACAAAAAATGGTGTAATTAGTTTTCTATCTTTCCTGGTTAATAAGATGATGATGATGATCAGCTGTGGTGGGACAACATGTACTTGTATGAAACATGTGTAGTGGGACATTAGCACAGTCTTTGACCTCACGTTGCCATGATTTTTGTTGTTAAAAGTGAAAGTATGAGCTGAAATGAAGGCCGAAATATCTGTGAAGTGAACCAAGTTTGAGTTGCCTTTTCTTAATCTGTAGTGATTGTAATGTACACACGTTACAGCAGACTTAAGTCGATTCAGATTCAGACCAGATTCTAAAATAAGCCCAACCTTTGCACAAGTCTGATCTTTACTCATATCTCAGTGTTATGCAGGTTTCGGGGGCCTTCCCATCCCTCGGAGGCCTGCTGGGTGAGGACGCTCTGATTGGCCGCTCCACTTTGAGTGACAGCAGCATGAAGAACTTCAGATATTTTGTGGTGGACCGCTCGGTCATCTTATCCATGCTGGAACAACCACAGGGACCTGAACAGGGTCAGTCCTGATTCACTGATCTTGAACCAGATATAGACGGAAACACAGACAGCAGGAACACGATGAAACCAAAAAAGCTTGCTGACCCTCCCCCTGTCATCAATCAAAGATTTCAACACGACAAAATCAAATGAACCTCTAAATTACATTCTCATTTGACGAAACAAACTGATGTAGCTTCCTCTCACTGCTCTTTTGTTTCTTGATGTTGTTTTTGATACATTTTCTGTTGATCAAATAATCCATCAGTCAACTAATCCTTTTAGATACAAAGAAAACAATCCTAATGTTTTGAATGGTGTGTGCAGCGCCATGTCCGTCACTCACAGTGCTGATCAGAGGTCCGTCAGGAGGTCACACCTGGACTCTACAGCTCCACCTGCAACCCAGAGAGGGAAGAACAGAAACACAGGTGACCACTTCCATCAATGACCAAATACAATAAAGATATAATAATAACAATTTATAATGATTCAGCTTGTAAACATAGTGTGTTTGTCAGGCTCGAGATCAGTATTCTATCTTTTCTGTCTGTTGATCGACTGTAGCAAACTCTGATCCCAGAGCAGCATGATGTGGCCCAGGAAGATGCTGGGATACAATGTAGTGTCAAACATCAGCTGTTTCCTGAAAACATGGACAGAGTTGCATCAGTTAAAGCAGATCTGAGTATTCCAGCTCTGCATGAGACCGTTACTGAAGAGGTACGTACTTGATCCAACCCAGATCCAAACCCTGCGGATTCTTCATTTACCTTTTATTTCTTTACCAGTGGTGTTCCTCAGGGATCACGTTTAGGTCCTCTTCTTTTCACTTAATTATCTTACTAATATTAAAAACTGGATGTCACAGAACTTTTGGGAGCTAAATTAAAGTCAGATAGGTTTTCTTTACCTGTCTGTCTATAAAGAATGAGCACCTGCTCAGGTGTGGGTAAATTACCAGTCAGGTATAAACTCCTCCTCCTCCTCTGACAGGTGCAGCTGCAACTGGACCGTCTGCAAGCAGCGTTGAAGAGGCAGCGACAGGTGGAGGCTCGGCCGCAGGTCAGCGGACGGTCGGTTGTCATGAAGACCTGCAGGCCGCCGCATCCAATTACCAACTTCCAGACAGCGAGACTCTTCCTGTCCCACCTGGGCCTGCTGACACCTGAGACCTTGAAGGTACCAACGACACGGCGGAGATCGATTTATTAATACGTTTAGACCTATCTGCTGTCACACCCGTCTGTCTCTCCTTTCTCCCTCTCACTTGTTGTCCTTGGCAGAGTCCAGGTACCGGCGATGTCCCAGCTCAGCTGGTGTCTCTGGACTCGTCACTTCCAGGTTTCTCTGAGGATCTGAGACGTTTGGACCAGCTGCCATCCAGAAACTGTGACTCCGCCTTCATCTTTTACATGAGAGCAGGACAGAGGACAGCTGCTGAGGTCAAATTTACTCTGTTTTAGTCGTTTGCTTCCAACATGTGAAATAGTTTCCTTGTTGGTTGATGATTCGGTTTGATTGGGTTGGTGTTGTGGTCCTGAGTCTGTCCAGTGATGCCTCAGGACCAGCTTTCCCTGGCCTGGCTTCATCTCTTATGTCTAAAACACACAATGCAACATCTGCCCTGATTTTCCACTCTGTGAAAATTGTTTGAACTTCCTTAAAAGAGTCCCAGATCTGAGGACAAATCACCGTTGGCTCAGCGCTCACAAATTGGGGTTTGAGTGAACCGATAGGCTCGCCGCTGCATCGCAGACACATTCCCAATATCTAAATATCTGGACCTGTTGGGGAGTCTGTCGGGGAGAGACTCGCGATTACAAGACAGCCAGTTGTGGAACAATGCAGCAATCTGACGAGTTTGAAAGTTGTGCAGAGAGAACTTTGCTTAACTTTGTCTTTGTAGATTCTGAGGAATGTAGAGTTCAGCTGCAGCGTCCATTCTCACTTCCTGGACTTCCTGTGGTCCCTCGGTCGGCCAGTGGAGGTGGGGCGACTACGACAGGGGGGCGGGTTCAACACCAACAGCTCAGGTCAGTGCTCTGATTGGTCACTCCTCAGCAACAGGGCACTGTCAGGGGTCAAGTGGTTACCTGAGGTCACTCTGTTCTTCATCCTTATTTCAGAATTCCCTGCTGTGCTAGGTGACAGTGGAGGGGGCGTGTTTAATGGAGAGAGGTTTGTCCTGATGTACACCGACGCTCTGACAGAGATCACCTTCATCGTACCCTCATCATCACATAGTGAGTGTCTGATGATCAAAGTGCTAAAGTCAGTTAACTCCTAGATGTTGACCATATAAGGAGAGATGTGACCATTTAAAGAGAGGTGGTACCACATAACACAGTGAGACCATATAAAGAGATGAGATACCATATAAAGAGGAGGTTCTATATAAGAAGTGTGGCTATATAAGGTATTTACTTATTATTACATCTTACATTCTTAATTGTGTTTTTATTTAAAGCGTCTGATTTGTCGAAGAGTCCGGAGGAGGCGGAGCCTCCAACTGGGGTGCCATCCAACCGGCAGAGTCCTTTTGAGCCCAGCAGAGACTCCACCCCCGAACCCCCAGTATGGGCCTTCAGGATGAAAGCTTTTTCACTTATCTTTCTGTCTGTCAGTCTCTCACCTGTCTGTCTTTTCTCTCTGTTTGTCCGTCTCTGTCCAGAGTTCTCCAGTTGAAGACTTGAAGTCTTTTCGTTTTGAGTTGTCGTCTGTTGGCTCTGAATCTAAACTTCTGATTGTCTGGGTCGAACGCTTCGAGGATATCGGTAACTAACTTTAGATTAACAGTATAACCACGAACAAACGTTTGTTGATATTATAGTTAACTAGTATTAGTAAAATGTTACGTTGAGACGTTGAGACTTTGTGTTTTCAGAGAGCTTCCCTCTATCTGACCTGCTGTCGGGGCCGAAGACCGAAACACCGACCAGGTGAAACACACAAATACACTTTTACAAACGGCCTCAGACTTATTAGTAACAAAACCGTCTTTCTGTCCATTGTTAGTGTTTCAAACGTCCAGCTGATCTTCGTCCATCCTCTGAGGACCGGACTCTACCGGATTCGTTTCATTGGAAACACGACCAGCAAGTTCAGTTCGGTTGTCCCATTGGTCAACGGGAGTGTGGTCAGCAAGAGGTCTTTGGGTACGTCTGATTGACGGTGAAAAATCTATAAATATAAATAAATAACAGTTTGTCTTTTATCTCCGTGATTGTCTGTAGGTTTAATTAGTTTTTGGTTGAAGAAGTCTGTTTCGTCTTTGTCTCATCTTTATTGTGGAACAAAAACCTTATAATATAATACATTTTTATTCTTAAATCACGATTTGAAGAAGGACGTCGTTTCTTTCTCTGTCTCCAGGTTTCCTGGTCAGAGAGACTTTGATCAACTGCTGTCAGCGGCGCCGGTTGGAGAGTGACTCCGCCCCTCCGTCCCATGTCAGAAGAAAGCACATGATCAATGACATCATCCTTCGTTATCGCAGCTGCCGCTCTGAGCCCGCCTTTTACGCCGCCCTGTTCCAGGACCCCTGAAACCCCCCCGCCCCCACCCTCCTGACCTTTAACCTCTCTGACCAACGTGTGACCTGTTACCATGCTTGTGTGTTTGTGTAGTTTTTACCAAACCAGCCAATCAGGATCAACGGTTCCTGTCGTTTTTTTGCGTGCATTGACGTCATGGTGTTTACTGCGTGATGATGTCACCTGAGTGATGATGTCACCTGAGAGGTTTTAATAAACTGTGTGGAAACCTCTGGTGTCTCTCTCTGTGTCTGTGTCTGTGTCTGTGTGTGTGTGTGTGTGTGTCTGTGTGTGTGTGTGTGTTCCTGTGCAAACCTTGCGTTCTGATTGGTCCTCTGGTGTGATGTCATCGATTCTATTCAAAGGGGTCTTTTTTTATTGGAAAGAAAAGTTTCATCAGCAATGTCACCAAAGTCACATATAAACAAAATATTTATACATTTGATTGAGACAATCACAACTTCCTCCTCTTCTCCCTCTTCCTCCACTGGTAGTCATGGTTACCGCCTCCAGATCATCCTGTTACCATGGCGATGTGTCAGAGATGATTATCCTCCTCCCGTGTTTCTTTTTGACTAACTGCTCAATTGAATCATCTTTTTCTTTCTTTCATCTGTGAGATGGTCAATAACCGTCGGTGACGTCACGCCACTTCCTTTTTGTAAGGGAAGTCGGTGACGGAAGACAAATCTGCTGATCAGCCAATCTGCAGCTTGTCTTTCTCTGCGGGTGTTATTTTCCTCCTTCCCTTGTCTCCTCCCTCCTTCTGCACTTGTCCTCTTCCGCAGCGCGGTGATGCTCCCGCTTGGCATGGCCGTCTTGGGCGCCTCGTCTGCAGGCTGGCAGTAGATCGGCCGGTCGGTGCTGGTCCCTCCGTCATGGTGCAGAAATCCCGGAACGGCGGGGTGTTCCCCGGAGCGCAGGCCGACCCGAAGAAGCTGAAGGTGGGCTTCGTGGGTCTGGAGGCCGGAGGGACCGAGTCCAGCAGGGACGGAGCTCTGCTCATAGCAGGTAAAAACAACCGACACACACACAACAACAACCTGCCGGTTCATAGGTGGTAATTAACGGGGACCGTTAACGGTGTGTGTGTTTGTGCGCATGCTCTCAGATAATCAGCAGTAAAACCAGATCAGGGTTTTCCGATGATGAGAACCTGATGGAAACATTCCCGGTTCTGCTTCACGGTTACAACAAAAACAACAAACGACCTACAAATTTAGACCAATGAGGTTAAATGAAGAGAAATAAATCAATATTTACTGTAAGCATGACTGAAGGGTGCTTACATGTGATTGGCTGATGACTCTCATGCGTATTGTCTGGCGTTTATTAGTATTATTTATTATTTAACTTAAGCATAATGATGGCGATATGAAAATGTTAAGATCCAAATCAACATGAATGTTTTCACTAACGAGATATAAACTGAAAACAGTTGAAGTGTCCCTGTAAGCACTGACAGTTTCAGCCACTACACACCAGCTGTAACACTTCAACTACTGTAACTGTGGAAGTTGCTTTGTAAATAGATGTTTACTGTATGATGACGGTTTGTTCGCAGGCAGTTTTAGTTTGTCCACATTTGATTTGTACATTTTTGCACAAATCTGCGGCCGACACGATCAGATACGTGTCCAGGTAGAAAGTGTTCAAAGAGCTGAAAGTAGTTGAAGTGAAACAGCAGAGAAGTTAAAGTATTGAGAGAAGGATTAACATCATTTGTTTTCGGGATTTGTTGACAATAAGAACAATCTAAAATAACATAAATGAAGCTGAAACAGCTCATTTATGACAGAGAATTGACGACTACTTTGATAATTGATACTTTTCTACTCTGTTTTTTAAGCAAACAAACACATTGCCATGTTTACAGGTCACCATTTTTTCATATTTTATTTTTCCCACCCACCCTTCCACTCTGCCCGACTCCTGTACAATAACAACAGCAACACGCATTGCATTAGAAAAATGAGATAGTAGAATATTCAAATTAATATAAAGACGGGAAGACAATGAGGGTGAGCAAAAATGTTCAGGAAAATTAAAGTGTAAAGGATAATAGATGAAAAATAAGCTGTAACTTTATTATATTTGGCAATGGGGTGAAGCAGGGTATTGATCAGGCTGCTGCAGGCTGATGGTATTTCAGTCAGTCAGGAGGAAGAACAGATGAGCCGTTACAACCGGAGACAAAGGGTTTAGAAAGCACTCACCTCTAAGCGTGAACATTATCTCTTCTAGACGCTAAAACAACATTGCATCTCTTAGCCAGGCAGAGAATAACGGGGAGTCGGTTTATACAGTCTGTGGTTTGCTCCCGAATTTCGTACTGGACCAATATGACGGCTCGTTTGGGAGTTTTCTCTTCAATTACGAAAATATCAACAAAATATGTTTCTGAAAACATTTCAGGCGTAAAATAAGCCACGCAGCTGCTGAAGCTGTCGTCATTTTTAGACGTACAACAGTTTGTTTTTCTGGAGACTCCATTTGCAATGGTTTATGGGATGAGTAGTTCCTTCACTTCTTACTCAGTCTTGTACCTTTGCCTTGTTAAATAAATGTGAATCAAATGTTTTATGGTCACGATTCATCTCGTAGTTGAGAAAGTGGTTCAGAACGTGCGTGTGGTCACTGTTGAGCTGTATAAATGTAGTGAAATAAGGTAGAAAAATAATTTAAAAACATACCCAACGATGTTCACCTTAACGCGTTGCACTTTTACTCACACGTCATATTTTTCAAGCTTAAGTACCAAACATGTTATTCAAGCTAGCTTCTCTCTTTCTGTTTGATATAACTCACAGTCCTGAAGAGTCGGAGTTCATATAAGTGTGAATCGGTGATTATATACCTGTGTTCAGGTGGGGAGGAGGGTCCTCGACGGCAGCGCAGCAGCGTCTCCGGAGTAAAGAGACCTCCGAAGAGAAACGCCCTCTACAGACGACTGCAGAACTTCCTGTACAACGTCCTGGAGAGACCTCGAGGATGGGCCTTCATCTACCACGCCTACGTGTAAATATACCTGTATTTACACCTGTCTGTCTACGGCATACAGATACATATATGTATACATATATTTATACACATAGATACTAGTGGCAACAAAAATAATTGAAGTGAGATGAGCCGAGTGAAAACGTAATCTTATTAGATAAAAGATGATGATGACAAAATGCATCATTTGCAGTAGGAATTATTTTGAGCGCAATTCTCAACATATCGCAACATTCAAAAATTGCAATAAGACTGTATCGTGACATAAGTATCGTCATAATATCGTATTGTGAGGCCTTTTAGATACATACTACCTTTTATGTAAGTGCTTTGGGGTCGATTTGAAATGTAAACATCAATCTGAAACAATAACGTGATGATTGTTGATTGATATTAACTTAATATATCAAATAACTGCAGTCTGCGCCCAGGATCAGCTAGATCTCAGATCAGGTGTCACAGTCTAAATCTTCCCCCCTATAGCAGGACTTTAATGTGTGTTCTCTGTTCAGGTTCGTGCTGGTGTTCTCCTGTCTGGTTCTCTCCGTGTTCTCCACCATCAGAGAGTACGAGAAGTCTTCAGAGAACGCTCTCTACACTCTGGTAAGTTCTACATGACGTGGTGTTAAAAATACCCACATTCATTCATCTTCTGATCAGAGAGCCACACGCTGACCTGAGGATCGACTGAATACGTTCTGTAAATGTAACGATGGGATATTTTTAGGAGCTCCTGACTTTGATGATATTTTTAAACTTGTCAGTTTAAATCATGATGACTTTCTGTGTACGTTTAAGTTAAAACCAAATCTAGACTTTTGGACTTTTGGTTAGTGAAACTTTGAAGGCGTCAGCTTTGGTTCCGTATGTGAACTTGTGATTTGGCTCTTTTCTGATGTTTTATAGAATAAATGACATAATCAGCAGATTAATTGATAATGATTACTTGACAAAGTATCCCACAATGCATCATTAGCGTACAACCGATGGTAGCTAAACATGCAAAATATTTGCCATCGTGCATTGCGCTGATGGTTTAATGGCGGACAGATGAGAGGAGAAAAAGCAGTGCGAGTGATACAAATTCATGAGCTGTGGTGCCAAAATTATCCATTTATTGCTATTTATTTATTCATTTGTGAAAATAAAATTACTACCCCCGCGTTGACAACAGCAGTGCCTAGACATAAACACTGCATCACTGCTTAATCAGCAATAACTTAAATTCACCCAGAACATTTTGTTAATAGGCAACTCTTTAAACTGAAACTTAAACTTGTATTCAATGTGAACGATCCCCCAACTGACGGTGAACTGTCTTGTTTTAATGAAGCGGTGCAGAGTAAATGAGAAAAGATAGTAGTGATTGAGTCGTTTCTAATATTGTGTTGTGCAACAGGAAGTGGTGACCATCGTGGTGTTCGGGGTGGAGTACATAGTGAGGATCTGGGCTGCAGGTTGCTGCTGTCGGTACAGAGGATGGAGAGGACGACTCAAATTTTCCAGAAAACCTTTTTGTGTCATCGGTGAGTAAAAAAACAAACGATCCAGCCCAGTGTTACCAACTCTTCTTCCAATGGAAGTCACCAAGTCAGCAACACTGACAGCCCATCTATTCAGGCCTCCTTCCAAAGCCACTCCCCCCAAATTATCGTAATGAACGTAAACAACGAAAATGGCTTTTCTTGGTACTCACAGCTGTCAAACTAGCAGTTCGTGGAAGACGTAGGTGCGTAGATGGGCAGGTGAAATGATTGGACGTGCTTAACGCCCAACCCTTCACACTTTTACTTTTACACTTGAACAACTCTTCATTTACTCTCAGACAGGTGAGTGTGATGACTTTAATAACACTTCATTTACCTTCAGACGGGGGAGTCTGCAGACAGCTCAGCAGGAGGAAAGGGTTCTAAGAGAAGCATTTTCAAACCGGTTGAATGATGTGAGACTTTGTAATCACCGGTCCGTCTCTCTGGTCTGTCTGCAGACATCATGGTGTTGATAGCGTCCATCTCAGTGTTGGCTGCAGGGACTCAGGGGAACGTCTTTGCCACTTCAGCCATCAGGTCGCTTCGTTTCCTTCAGATTCTGAGGATGATCAGGATGGACCGACGGGGAGGAACTTGGAAACTGCTGGGATCAGTTGTCTACGCCCACAGCAAGGTACCCTGGGAAATACCTGTCTGTATCGTAACCATTGTTTTTATTCTTGGTCAATCTGCAGATAAGCCCCTTTCACTTCAACTGCTTTCAGCTTTGACACTCTGACGTTTCAACAGCTGTCAGTGTTCACAGAACAACTTACAATGAAAACACTTCAACTGTCTTTACTCTGCCGCCTCCACTTCAACTGACATTTCCACTGCTTCCACTGTCGCGTCAGCAGTATTGGTTTATTGGTATCGTCTTCCTGAAGGGGAGCTTGACATCTGATCGTTTCCATTGATCCTGGACTGAATCGATCAGAATTATTGATTGCGTAGTTTAAACCCTGTGACACTTTGTTCCTTCTTTGTGTCTCACTTTACTCTGCTGTCTGTCTCACTGCATCATAACGTCTCACTACATCATGATGCCTCTCTCTGTCTCACTGTATTCTGATGTCTGTCTCTGTCTCACTGTATCATGATGTCTCTCTCTGTCTCACTACATCATGATGTCTCTCTCTGTCTCACTGTGTCTGATGTCTGTCTCTCTGCAGGAGTTGATCACTGCGTGGTATATCGGCTTCCTGTGTCTCATTCTGGCCAGTTTCCTCGTCTATTTGGCTGAAAAAGAGGACAACGACCAGTTTGAGACGTATGCAGACGCCCTCTGGTGGGGACTGGTGAGACAACACACACACATACACTAATACTTGTTTTTTGCAGGATTTTCTGGATGACGATGTCACAGTACAGTCAGGTACAGGTGTGCTGGATGATGATGTCACAGTACAGTCAGGTACAGGTGTGCTGGATGATGATGTCACAGTACAGTCGGGCTGGTTGATGATGTCACAGTACAGTCAGGCACAGGTGCGCTGGATGATGATGTCACAGTACAGTCGGGCTGGTTGATGATGTCACAGTACAGTCAGGTACAGGTGCGCTGGTTGATGATGTCACAGTACAGTCAGGCACAGGTGTGCTGGTTGATGATGTCACAGTACAGTCAGATACAGGTGCGCCGGTTGATGATGTCACAGTACAGTCAGGTACAGGTGCGCTGGATGATGATGTCACAGTACAGTCAGGTACAGGTGCGCTGGATGATGATGTCACAGTACAGTCAGGTACAGGTGCGCTGGATGATGATGTCACAGTACAGTCAGGTACAGGTGCGCTGGATGATGATGTCACAGTACAGTCAGGTACAGGTGTGCTGGTTGATGATGTCACAGTACAGTCAGATACAGGTGTGCTGGTTGATGATGTCACAGTACAGTCAGATACAGGTGCGCCGGTTGATGATGTCACAGTACAGTCAGGTACAGGTGTGCTGGATGATGATGTCACAGTACAGTCTCTGTCAGATCACCTTGACGACCATCGGCTACGGAGACAAGTTCCCCATCACCTGGAACGGTCGTCTGCTGGCTGCAGCCTTCACTCTGATCGGAGTTTCATTCTTCGCTCTGCCCGCTGTGAGTCCCTCTCTCATGTTTATTTGAGTTTACCTGACACAGGTGAACCTCCTCCCAGCTCACCTGTCTGTCTGTCTGTCTGTCTGTCTGTCTGTCTGTCTGTCTCTCAGGGGATCCTGGGTTCTGGTTTTGCTCTGAAGGTTCAGGAGCAGCACCGTCAGAAACACTTTGAGAAGAGACGTAACCCAGCAGCCGGACTCATCCAGGTGAAACAACACCTTCTTCTTCATAACTCACTGAAATGTGAAACGTGAAACATCTCTGATTTCCATCCAGAATAAAACGTCCATAAATCTGGATTCAAATCACTGATCAGAGCAAGTTATGTTAAAACCGCTTACGTTACAGACAGAAGAAGAGTAGAGCTTTTATTTTGAAAATCACTGGACTCGACAGGTTCCTTCCTGCTTTGAATCGTGTCCTCTCTGTCTCTACAGTTGGCGTGGAGGGTTTACGCCACGAATCTGAGCCGAACTGATCTGAATTCAACCTGGGACTATTACGAGAGGACTGTCTCTGTCCCCATGTACAGGTGAGACTCCACCTGTCCACGTTCTGTAAATAGTCTTATAATTAAGATTTTTTTTTGTATGTTGGGACACCTCATTGTTAATAATTTTGTTTGTGTGTGTGTGTCTCCAGGTTGATCCCTCCTCTCAATCAGTTGGATTTATTGAGGAACCTCAAGAATAAATCCGGACTCTCGTTCAGGTCTGAAACGTTTAATACAAGAAGTACACAAAGCTACTACTGATACTACAACTAGTGCAGTATTCTTCTTTGTAAACGGCAGAAAGAAATGTCTCGCACTGTTGAATTGTTTAACATTTAATAGTCAGGATTATCATAATATTCTTCTTAATTCAACAGTTAATAATAACCGTCTGTCTGTCTGCCTGCAGGAAGGATGTCCAGCCTGAACCGTCTCCCAGGTCAGTGAACAGTTCTGGCTCTAAACAGTCAATAGCAGTTAATAAAACAGTTAATACCAAGTAAAGCCAGACAGACTCTGTATAGATTCAGCCTGAATCGGCAGCGACCTGTCAATCACAGTAAGCCCCGCCCTAAAGCATCCCCTGCTTTATGGTCTGTGTGACTCTAAATGGACCATCACTTACTAAATGAACATCATGCTGTATTGAAGAAGACTTGAAACTAGAGATTGAGACCATAAACTCATGTTAACAATGTTTACTGAGGTAATAAATCAAGAGAGAAGTAGTCATTTTCTCATAGACTTCTATACAACCAGAGGAGTCGCCCCCTGGTGGACACTAGAGAGAATGTCCTCCTGTTTGTGCAGGAATCCAACACCAACACAGAAATCATGGACAGGAAATAAGAAATGTCACATGTTTGGAAATAAGGAGGATGTGTTCACAATAAAGGACATTCGGGACCTTTTTCTCCCAGATTCACGTCTGATGCCAAAACATTTTTTTAGATCCAAATTAAAAACCTGTCTGTCTGTCCGTCTGTCTGTCTGTCTGTCTGTCTGTCTCTCGTCTCTGCAGTCAGAAGGTCAGTCTGAAGGAGAGGGTCTTCTCGTCTCCCCGGAGTTCAGTGACCAAAGGGAAAGGTTCTCCTCAGCAAGGTGGGTGTCAGAGACAAAGTCTTTTTTTAAAAGACAGTGGACTCATTTCTGTTGTTTTCTGCATTCAGTAACATTTTTGGGCCTTTTGAACTGAATGAATGATGTTTTGTTGACAGGAAGTTCTTTGGTTTAGTTTGATCTGTTGAGACTCAACACTCTGCAGGTTCTTATTCCCACTAACCAGTAAACAAACAGGTGATCTACCAGTTCATCAAGCATTTCACCAGACAGGACGAACTTGTTTGTGTAACAGGCTGCTGGAGGAACTGGTTTGAATGAAAACCTGCAGACTGCTGGACCGACGTTAACCAGGAAACAAATAAACAAACAGATTCTGGTGCTTCTCATTCTTGACTCCCTTCTTTCCTTCCCTACTTCCTATCTCTACTGGTTCCCACAGTAGGCACTCCTGGCGTTGGTCCTGGAGGACTGGGGAGCGTCCAGGCCCTGCGACGGTCCCCCAGCACGGAGCCCAATCCGGAGGAGAGTCCCAGCAAGGTTCCAAAGAGCTGGAGCTTCGGAGAACGCAGCAGAACCAGACAGGCCTTCAGGATCCGAGGAGCGGCCTCACGCCAGAACTCTGAAGGTAAGAGGGTCACGTAAAGATGTTAATGCATGTTTTTAGATAGTTGTCCATTAATTAATCAATATCAGAGTCCTTAACGGAGGATTCAAGCTGGGTTACAAATCACACACTGTTTTTACTTTTCTATTGGGACATACTATTTCCTCAAAACGTGGCACCTTGACCTTTGACATTCTTGCTCATTTCTCTGCTGTGCAAAGGATTGTGGGTCAGAATAGCCAGAAAAACATCCTGGTATTTTTGGCGTACTGCATTTGACGTACTATGTATCGGGACATACTAAATATGGTAGTATGAGTATTTGAGCACAAAGTAAGTGATATTATCTGACTTGTTGTATAAATATATTGTTTAAGTTTTATTCACGGGGCCGGCAACTGAAGATGAAAAATATAGTTGAAGATTCTAATATATTAAAGATATAGATATAAAGATCAAAGACATAGACATGATTGTAAACTCACTGAATCCTGCTCACGAATCTCAGATATTATGTGAATCATGTTCCATCAGTGCAGCCGATCACATCATGAGTGATGGAGATAATTGTTTATTGATCCTACGTGTTTAAGCTTCATACAGATTGTAACAGTTTAAACTGAGATCACACATTATGTGCAATAAACGACACTGACCGCTGTCTTGTCAGTGTTATTAGAAAAATGATAATAAAGAACTTCCGCTTGCAAAAAGAAAACTCCTTGTTCAAAGAAATGACCGACGGAGCATAAAAAGCTGTAAAATAAAAACTTTATTTATTCCTGAGTCACAAACATTTAGATTCTGACTGACAGTAAACCGTCGATACGGACAGAATGAATGTAAAAGAGTTTCTGTAGTATTTTTCCAGACTTTTAAAGGCCCGTGTGGATATTATTATATATTATTCTATTTATTTTTTATTTTATAGTTTAGTTATTTTCCCAACGTTTAATTACTTACTCATCCATTGATCATTTCATGAGCTGACATCTTCAACATATCCACGTATGTCTGTATACTTTAAAACTATATACTCTCAGCCACCTAGAAAAAACATGTTATGATTAAGATTGCTTAGTTTCATCTTTCTGCCAGAAAAGTGGCAAAAAAAATACACGAGAAAGTTGAACCCAGAACCCTCCTGAGCGTCACATGCTGTGCTATTTAACTCGGGATTCAAGTTATACTAAGAAGAAGAGGAAAGGTAGATCTGTGGCACTATCAACTCAACGTATTCATCAAAATATATACATATCAGACATTGTAAATAGGTTCATCAAGATCTCTGCAAATGAATGTGTTTGTGTTCAAGTCATATATATATATATATATATATATATATATATATATATATATATATATATATATATATATATATATATACACCTGTATATATATTGATGAGTAGAGTGGATTCCTCTGAGCTTTGTCTCCTCTCTCCTCCTGCAGTGTTGATAGAGATGCAGGACGAAGAGTTCAGACAGAAGGGCTCTCCAGGTCAGCACACACACACACCAACACATTAACACACACTAATACACACCAACACACTAATACACACACGTTAACACACGCTAATACACACCAACACATTAATACATAAAGTAACACACACTAATATACACTAACACACAGGGGCTTTAACAGGTTAATGATCATTAGATAGTTAATCCATGTTTCATACATCATCTGCTGCTCCATTTAAAGGTTGTTTACACGTTTTCATGCACCCTGCCGGCCTTTCTCATTTCCCACTTTGTACATCCTCCGTTCCTTTCCTCGCTTCCTCTCCTCACGCCTTGGAGTGTTATTTAAAACACACACACACACACACATATATAAATATTATAGGCTTTATATATTTTACTTTGTGAAGCACTACAAATGTTTGTATGAAAAATACAAATCCAGAGTGATATGTATTATACACAGTATATGATTGAGTGATATATTATATAGATGCAAACACAGTCCCGTCTGTCTATGTGACAACATGAAAGAATAATTTGACAGCTGTCTGAATTTGTAAACATGCAACACATTTTATTTATTTAATTTATTTATTTATTATTGCCTTGTTGTTACTGCTTTGTCTGTCAAAGCACTCTGTAAAGGCTTTGTAAAGTTATTATTATAATTATTCTTAATAAATAGTCCCGCCATGGTGAGAGATTATTCCATCTGTTTAACGTCTCTGTTATTTGGTTACGGTGCAGAAAAGTCTTCCTCAAAGGATGCACCGATGTCTCCTCGCTCAGAGCTCCTCCAGCAGGCCTCCTCGAGGATAGAGGAGACGAGGAGACGAGGAGGCACAAAATCTAGAAATGAGAAAGGCCCTGTGATGATGATGATGATGATGTTGTTGTTGTTGTTGTTGTTTCAGACGCCAGCCTGCCAGGAGAAGACATGGCCGACGACAACAAGAGCTGCCACTGTGAGTTCGTCCCTCAGGATCTGACCCCGGGGTTAAAGATCACCATCAGAGCCATGTGGTATGAACTTTCACTGTTTATTTTCATTTATTTATCAGTTTATCATTCATCACTTTACTCATTGTTTATTTGCTGGTTAGTATGCACTGAACTCATTCTGCTTTTTATTCACGTTATTATTTTTAATTATTTTTATTTGTGCTCACCCCAGGGTCAAAGGTCACCATCAGCTGTTGGGTAAGAGCAGTTAGTCTGACCTCCAGTTAGCTTCATTGTTTTCTGTTTTCTGCCTCTGTCATGCTGTTTGATAAGACCTTCTTCTTCTTCTTCTTCTTCTTCTTCTTCTTCTTCTTCTTCTTCTTTCTTCTACTCTTTTCTTTCTTCTTCTTCTTCTTCTTTCTTCTTCTTTGGTCTTCTTCCTTCTTCTTTCTTCCCCATCTTCATTCTTCTTCTTCTTCTTTTTTACTATTATTATTACTATCATATAAATATATGATGATCCTGTTATATCCTCATTGTTGTTGTTGTTGGTGGTGTCTATCCTACAGAGAAGTGTTGTTGAGTCCTCCTATAGCTCCTCTCCTGTTTGTTTTTTAAAGTCTGTAAAGATAATTCATACAGTCGGGTATCCGAACCAGATTGTGGTTGAGCGGTAAATCCCTCAGCACATACACTAGATGTCCTAAAGGTTGGTGTTCATGCACTTTGTCTCTGGGTCTGTGTGTCCTGGTTTGGCTTCATCCAACTGTTTTCTGTCACTCATGATCGGACAACGCCGTGGTAGTGACCTGTCGATCACAGTAAGCCCCGTCCTAAAGCATCCCCTGCTTTATGGTCTGTTTGACTCTAAATGGACCATCATTTACTAAATGAACATCATGCTGTATTGAAGAAGACTTGAAACTAGAGATTGAGACCATAAACTCATGTTTACAATGTTTACTGAGGTAATAAATCAAGAGAGAAGTAGAGTCATTTTCTCATAGACTTCTATACAATCAGAGGAGCCCCCTGGTGGACATTAGCGAGAATGCAGGTTTCAGACACTTTAGTATTGGCTTCACTTTTCAGACCCGGAGGTTGCCCCCTGGTCCAGAGTCATTGTCAGAGGACCCTGTAGGTCTGTGAGATGAATCTAGAGCCACTGGACTAGATTCACTACATCAGAACTGTTAGTGCCTGAGATCATCTGAGCTCCTTCAGAGGTTGAAGGTGACATCTGACTTCCTGTTTTCTCCCCGTCTTTCTCTCTCTCAGTATAATGCGCTTCATGGTGTCTAAGAGGAAGTTTAAAGAGAGTCTTCGTCCCTATGATGTAATGGATGTCATCGAACAGTATTCAGCCGGACACTTGGACATGCTCGCCCGCATCAAGAACCTCCAGTCCAGGTACGACCTCTGACCCCTTGAGTCTATATTTTAAGTTGTTTCAGCATCTTCTTAATAAACATCAGACTTTGGTCTCAATTTAAAAACACAAAAGCCACATTTACTGAGTTATCAGACCAGTACTTTGTTTAAAGTACACTTCACCTTCACAGTTTTAGCAACGTTTATTAGTTCACTCTGTGAGGTCATGGTCCTCAAGCTCATAGTTTGTCTCCTGATCGACAGGGTGGATCAGATAGTTGGCAGAGGGACACCAATCGCAGACAAGGACCGTCCCAAAACGGCCAATGAGGAACTTCCCGAAGATCCAAGCATGATGGGACGGCTGGGGAAGGTGGAGAAGCAGGTAACCAAAGGATGCGCGAAGATGCGAATGAGCGTAAAGCTATAATCTAGTACGGTGCATCAAATGGTGACATTTATGTTTTAAACTGTACATTTAAATAAATAAAATAAATAAACCAGTGCCGCCAAAAAAGACGTTTCAGCTGAGCCAGCGCTGAAAGTCCTCGAGCTCTGAACATGCTGGTTTTATTTTGATGCAGCTTCAGTCTTGAATCTGTTTTTGTCCTCTGCCGGTCTCGTCCCTCAGGTTCTGTCCATGGAGAGAAAATTGGACTTCCTGGTTAACATCTACATCCAGCGAATGGGAATCCCTCAGGCCGAGACCGACGCCTACTTTGGATCCAAGGAGCCCGACCCGGCCCCGCCCTACCACAGTCCAGTGGATCAACTGGAGAAGAGCCAGCCCATCGCCAAGAACCCACAGTCAGTGTCTAGTATTACTGGGAAACCACAGAACCAGTACACACCCGGACCTGTTGTTAATGTCATATTGTTTAAATATTAACTTGTGGACGTTTTCCCTTTTGTTATGTTAATATTTTTGTTTACATGTTGTTAAGGGTGTTGCCTGGCGAGCACATTGAGAAGAGCCGTTTCGTGACAAAGATGGTTCGCTCCAGCAGCTCCACCGGACCCAGGAACTGCAACGCCCCCACCTGCCCACCCTCCACCTCCTGGCAGCCAATCAGCTCCCAGCAGGTCCCGCCCCCTCCCCACCTCAACCACGGCAACACTCCGAGTCCAGTTGGGGATGGGTCACTGGTTCGACTCCCACCTCCTCCGGCCGGAGAGAGACACGGCGGGAAACGATCGCACCGGCACAGCACTGGAGACCGAGGGGGGGTAGAGAGACCGGAGAGAGGAGGAGGAGGAGGAGAGGAGGTGAAGCCAGACAGTGACGCCTCCATGTCCATACCATCCGTGGACCACGAGGAGCTGGAACGCTCCTTTAGTGGATTCTCCATCTCCCAGTCCAGAGAGAACCTGGACTTCATCAACAATAGCTTCTACCCCTCCGCCAACCTGGGAGACCACCAAAAAGGAGGAGGAGAAGCAGGAGGTGGAGGTGGAGGTGGAGGAGGAGGCGCCACCAGCTGTGCCACCATCCGGCCACACATCGCAGAGGGGGAGTCGGACTCTGACTCGGAGCTCCGCGCTCCCTCGCCACACTCGGACCGGGCCTGGACCGGAACAAAGTAGAGCCCGAGGTAAACCAGAGCAGAACCAGCAGAACAATTAAAAGTGATACTCAAAATTACAAATATAAAACTGTGACGTGAAACTTGTACAAGTTAACTTTAAAAACACCAGCTGGAGTCTCAGAGTGAAGCATCATGGGAACTGTGAACAGCCCAAATCACCGGGTGTCACGCTGGTTTTAGTCATGTGAATGTTTTAACCCGTACAGCAAATGTTTGTTCTCATCACTGATTGGTTCACTGCTGGGATATGCTCGCACCTGATTGGTTCACTGCTTGGACACGCTCGCACCTGATTGGTTCACTGCGTGGACACGCTCGCACCTGATTGGTTCACTGTGTGGACACGCTCACGCCTGATTGGTTCACTGCTTGGACACGCTCACTCCTGATTGGTTCACTGCGTGGACATGCTCACTCCTGATTGGTTCACTGCGTGGACACGCTCACTCCTGATTGGTTCACTGCGTGGACACGCTCACTCCTGATTGGTTCACTGCGTGGACACGCTCACTCCTGATTGATTGCTTGTTTCCATATTTAACACACCTGTAAACACTACTATCAGCGTCACATATCCACTGTTACATTTATTTTATCTCCATTTCCTGTCCAGAGCTCAAACACAGACTCAGGTGAAGACCTTCAGTCCATTTATAGTTAATTTATTTTGATTATTTACAGTTTATCTGTCTGTGTACTGTCAATATTTACACAATGCTGACATCAACTTCAAATTAATCTAATATTTAATACATTGATTCAAAGGTTACATCAAATGTCATGAATTTCACTGAAGTCATAAGCTGAGATGTTTACTACAGTTCTGCCGAGCCAGTTACGAGTTAAAACATTTCCACCTCCACCGCCTGCCCTCTCGAGTCTCCACTGACTTTGTATGCAAGACGTTCTGTTACAGAATAACCTTTTTTTTGTTTTTAATTTTCTTGGAATGTTGTCCCAACGTAAACAAATATATATTTGACAAAGACAAAAAGAATGAAAGACAAAATATATATTTTTTTGTAGAATAAATAAAATATATAACATATACACACATACATACATTTACAATTACAAAGAGTGCTTACTGAGCAAACCAAGCAAACTCTTATCAACACGCTATTGCTGGCCAATCGTAGCCAAAATATGGGAACCACAGAATATTTTTTAATATGCCAAAAAAAGCAGATGTATCAGTCTGGACCCTACAAAATAAAGTAGTTATCTATCAGCTCTCAGCCTTGGAAGTAACACTCGGTTACTAAGGGAGTGTCTTGCTCTTGCACAAGAGGCACTATTTTGAATTATACATGTATAACGTTACCCTTTCATCAGAACGCTGTTTCTCTGAACAGCGCTCAGATTTTAGTGGAGAGCGTCAGATTTGATCAGTAGTAAATTAGTTAGCCTGACATGCTAGCATTGGTAGCATACATTAGCATACTATTCTTGACACTTTTGCTGTTGTGTTTTTAGAAAGCTGATAAAAGCACACAACGATCGAAGGACCTGCTGCCCAGTTATAGTTGTGGTATATACTTCCTGTCTCCTTATTATTGTGCGGACGGATGAAAGCAGATTGGCTTCTATTTGCATGATGTATTATATTTCCTTTTGCTCACAGTAAATAACTGTTTAACATTGCAAAAGTGAGTTAGCTCGATGTTGACGAATCAGAAACTGATAATTAGTCCCACATGATGTCATAAAATCATTCGTATGCATTTGTAATCTAATCATCCTCGACTGGTAATTATATTCTGATTCATATTCATTAATAAATCCCAACAGATAATTAACCCAGCGACAGGAATGTAAATGATTAAATACTGAAGAGTTTTTGATCACCGAGACGAACACATCCGTCTCACTTGAGGAAACCAAAATAAGAGTCTCTTTTACTGCTTGAACTCTTTTTCCAGAGGGAGACAACGAGCTAAACATTTCTGACCAGCAGTAGATCTAAAAAACCTAAAAAGTTTGTCCAGAGGGGTGGCACGAGAATCATTGTTAAGCCACGCCCCCCAGTCAGTTTGTTGTTAGAAGGTGTCCATCAGGAGGAGGATGGACAGATGTTGATGCTGGAGTGTATCCACCGAGCGTAGGCGACTCTCAGGAGACCTTTTCTAACCCTCAACCGTCTCACGAGAGACGTTGAACACAACCAACGTTTGGTGGCAACATTGTAGCATCTAACTTGGAATAGCCTGTAAACATTCTGTTTATTAACTGTATCAACATCAATCAGCTAAGTATTAATGTGCGGTCGGCTGATCGATCATCTCGCCTCAAAGAGACACCGAGCAGCCGTCTGTTGACTCGCTTCATTTGAATGTCAGCACATTTTATTTGCCGTTTCCATTGTGTGTCCAAGCGTTTACACAACTGTACAGGCTACATCGTAGTGTTCAACCACCGAGGACCTGTTCAAACACCTGATAATATTTGTTTCCATGGTCGTCGGCGGTCAGTTCAGATGAATTTTTGTTTTGGAGAAAAAGAGGTTCGACCAGATCTTGTTTCACACGAACTGTATCTTTGTACAGAACGTTGCCTGTTTGATCGTATTTCAATATTAATTAAAAACATTTAACCACAACAAATCTGATGAACTGTCTTTAGTCTATTGTTACCCTTCAACAGAGTTAATCAGTCTCACTGACTAATGACGATGACTTTTAGACATACAAATGACTTTTTTCAACATATACTATGACTTTTTAAAAAAAAATATACAATACTATGGCTTTATCACTTTTTTCGACGTGCTATACTATGACTTTGTAATTACTCTTCAGACATACTGAATATGACTTTTCTACGCATAGTATAATATGACTTTATACATTTTTTTACTACATTATGACATTTTAAACATTTTTAAAACGTTTCTCAATATTTGTGACTTTTTTTTTTTACTTTTCTCGACATATACGCTTTATGACATTTTTTACAATGTACTATACTGTACTATTTTATACCTTCTACCGACATAATTAACCCTGACTTTTAATATACTATTTTCAACGTTCAATAGGATGTTATAACTTTTTTCAACATATCACTTTTTGTCATACTATTTGTCTTTTTTTCAACATTACTAAATACTATGATTTTTTCATGATTTTTTTTTTACGACATCTACGCCTTTTATTTGACAGTTCTGTTTTTAACACTTTGCCATTATAGGCGCTGATGCATCCGGTCATTCATTATACAAACGACAGTGCCCTCAACCGTAAAGCTCAACAGAAGGTGGAAACTGCTCAGCACAGGAAGACACGACCACGCTAAGGGTGACTTCTGATCTCATCACTTTTTATATAAGTAATCATAACTTACTGTTAATGGTTTACACCATTGTATATACAGTACATACATGTATACTACGTATTATACATTGACATACATTCCTGTTAACTTTAAGTTTATTCTTTTGTCATCCTGTCTACCAAAAATGTATACGACTTAATTTTATGTTACATTTAAGTTTTTTATCCCTTAATTTAAACTTGCATTGTTTTGTTTTTGATTCTCATTTTATTGTTAACTAGAATTATTTTCTTTTTATACATATTCATTTACTATTTTAGTGAGAGTTAGTGCACTAACAGTTCAATTGCTGACAACTGATTCTCTCCAATAGTTGTGAATATAATAATAAAAAACTTGAACCTTTTTGTTTCCTTTTTTGGGGCGATATGATTTTTTTGAATTTTTTTGACATACTGTATTGTGACTTTTTAAAAAACGTTTTTCAACATACTATACTGTGATTTTTTTATATCCTAAAATATATAATATAATATGAGTATTATTACCTTTTTCGACATGCTATAAAGTAAATTTCTTAAAACTTATTTCGACATACTATGATTTTTTCCCCGACATTTTATGATTTTTTAATGACATTTCTGAAATCCTATATGATGACTATGATATAATAATACTATTATATCATACAAAATGATACTGTGACTTCATTAAACTTCTTTTTTTACATACTATACTACGACTTTTATTACTTTTTCAAAAAACTATTGCTTTTTAACATGTTATACTTCAACTTTTTTAACATACTTTATTTGGACTTTTTTCCACAATACACTGACTTTTTGAAGGACTTTTTACATAATACAACACAATAACTGACATACTATACTATGGCTTTATTATCACTTTTTCGACATGCTAGGCCTTTCTTAATGACTTATTTCATACTATACCAAAACCTTTTTTTTTAAATGCCATACTTTCGACTTTATTATACATTTAGTGAAATACTATTCTGACTTTTTCAACATACTATGTCTTTATAACTTTTTCAATTTTGACTGACTTTATCAAATTACGTACGATTTTTTCGACAAAGTAAGTTTGACCACATATTTTAGGACATACTATGACTTTTTTTAATATACTATACTATTACTTTTTTATGAAGTTTTCGACATGCTATACTATGAAGTTTTCGACATGCTATACTAGGCTTTTTCAACATTTCTATGACATGCTACACTGAATATTTCATGACATCTTTTTGACATTATACCGACATCTGCATGGTTTGTTAGGACGTCGCTCTGGTTTGTTAGGACCCTTTAGAAGAAACTACAGACTTGTTTTTATAGATCTTGACACTTTATTTAAAACTTCATAAAATGAACAAAACAACTGGAAAAGATTTACATGGTGAACACAAAGACGACGAGGAGAAAACTGCTTCTCAAGGCGGCAATCTTGGCTTTCACTTCTTCTTCTTGAACCTGACAGACATAACAAAGAGTACACCATTTTTAATCTGTTTCAATCGATGTGGGACCATAGATGTATAATAAGAACCGCAAACTGAACCCCAAAATGTCGCCTTTTCAGTCCAATTGCTCGCCAGGCCCATTTTCCTAAAATGGTTACTAGCTTCTGGGTCTTGGCCCATAGACCTAACATTGTGATGACGTCACAGGTTTTTAAATTGCTTTTGGATAAAAATTTCATTCTCAAATTTCATATATATATAAAAAAAATTCTCTTTTACCATAGCGCTCTATGGGGAAAATGCTTTTTGCTGTTTTGCTGCAATAACGGGAAGTAGCTGCTGAGCAAAATTGGAAGCAAGGCTGAGCAGCGACGCCATATCCAGTTCTTATTATACAGAAATGAAGAGAGAGCAGGTAAAACTCACCTGGAGCCGCCAGGAGGCTTCCTGTCTGAACCGCCAGGACGCTTCCTGTCTGAGCCGCCAGGAAACTTCCGGTCTGAACCGCCAGGAAACTTCCGGTCTGAGCCGCCAGGAAACTTCCGGTCTGAGCCGCCAGGAAACTTCCGGTCTGAGCCGCCAGGACGCTTCCGGTCCGAGCCGCCAGGAAACTTCCGGTCCGAGCCGCCAGGACGCTTCCGGTCTGAGCCGCCAGGACGCTTCCTCTCTATACCGAGACGCTTCCTGTCTTCGAAGGACGGTCTGTAAGCAGAAAGAGACAGGTGAGACAGGTGTACAGTTATGTAGACAGACAGCTATACAGACATCGGAAATGACACAGTTTAACATAAACCATCACAGTGTGAAGTAAAGTTTCACTGACGATTGTTATCCACCAATATTCAGCAAAATCTGCAATCGCGACATTTATGCTTTCTGTTCACTGATTTCTGAAAATGTTACATTGTAAAAAAACAGCTAACAAACGAAGGTTCTGTTGAGGTACATTATGATGCGTTCAGGCTCTGTTCAGTGAAAATGAGTACTGGGCAAAAGGAAATTATAACGTTATCCTGATGTGTTCAAATGTAACGTTTGTACGTGTTTTCATTTTAGACCGTTAGCTCTTTCACAGTGTGTCTTTAGTTCATGACAGTTAATTGCAACATTATTCAGGTTTCCGTTGTACTTAGCTCCACCCTCTCACCTCACTTCTGGTTGCCAAAAACCAAGATGGCGACGGCCAAAATGACTTAATTCATGGCTTCAAAACAACAGTCCACAAACCAATAGGTTACGTTACAGATGTACAGACAGACAGACAGGTGTACAGACGTACAGACAGGTATACAGACAGACTCACCCAGCTCTGTAGTGCTTCAGAGCCTTGCTGCTGGTGTTGGTCAGCTCTTTGTCAAACACAGACTGCTTTCCTCCTTTTCCTCCTTTTCCTGCTTTATGATTGACTGCTGCAGAGACAGTTCAGTTTAGTACATGTGACAGTACTGAGGTAGTATCTCTGTGTATTTTATGGTACTGATGTAGTATATCTGACCTTTAGTTGGCATCTCTTCCTCTAGCATCGCTCTCGCTCTCTTCGGGCGTCGCTCTCTCTTCGCCGCTCTCTCGGCGAACATCTGAGCCTTCAAGATCTCAAACTGAGCGTGCTCCTCAGACTGACGGACAACAAAGATCATCAATTTAAAAGCTGAGCTCTCACTCTGCAACAACCTCCAGCAGCTGAACATTAGTTTGATCCAAAGTTCAGCGCTGCATTAACTACTGCCTGTGTATTCATCTTAGTATAACATTCACCGTCAAACACAGCATGTGGTGACTTTGAGTTCCAGCGTGTTTGTTATGACTTAACGGGCAAACACTAAGCGGGAACTAGGAGTTAAAGTTTAGAATATATTTGGATTTTGTCCAACATCACATGCATTAGAAAGATGTTTTAAAAAGTTGAATGATTACAGGAAGAAAAACCTGTTTCAGTGTTTCTATTGACACCTCACTTTAAGACAGACTTAAAATTAAACTGTGAAAGACTCAACTCTATTCTGACAACATCCCGTTAACTTTAAATAAAACCACTGAAACATTCTGCCTGTTTGTTGATGCTCTCATATAATCAACACTATTTATTTACATGCTGAACTAACTTCTCCACCAAACTTCATACGAACTACAACAAATGTATGAGCTGAAACCGTTAGAGCCGTTAGTAAACACAGTTAATTAGCTACAAACCAAACTGATCACACGTGAGAGATTTTTAAATCTGTTTAACAGGTAGTGGACTTGCTTGCCAGCTGTTGATTAAAGCGAAGGGGGTTAGCCCTGCAGCCAGCGACACAGTCGGCCTTACGGGGGACTGACCACTAAAGCGACTACGAGGAACTTTGAGACCGTTTCATCACCAGTTAAACGTTCCTTCTAGTAGCTTTAAGGTGGACCAGCTTACAAACCCTGTGATAGTGACCAATATTCGTAGTTTATATTACCGTTAGCTCTTTCTTCTTGCCGGCGTTCACAAACTTTTCTCTCTTCTTCTTCCCTCTCAGAGCAAGATCGAACTCCTGCAGAGCCTTCGACACTGACATAGAGAAGGACAAGTTAAAACAGTCTGTGGAGGTACTGAGGAGTACTACAGACGATGAGTACTAGATCAGTTAACTGCAGTGTGTTAGTACTCACCACGGCTCTGTTTCCTCTCCTGTTGAGTTTGAAACCAAACTCGCTGTGATTCAATGGAGTCGGTGGACCCTTCGAGGCGCTTCTTAGCCACACTCAACTACACACACACACACACACACACACACACACACACACACACACACACACACACACACACACACACACACACACACACACACACACACACACACACACACACACACACACACACACACACACAAAATATTATTATGAAGCTTCCAGGAGTCATAGGCCCCAGAGTCAAAGGGCCCAGAGTCAAAGGGCCCAGAGTCAAAGGCCCCAGAGTCAATTAACAACATGGATGTGGGTCGAGGAGCACCACTGTGTGGAATAAAATGAACCAGAAAAGACAATCACATGGGTATTGTTTGACAATGAAATCGTCAATTAAGGTTCCATGATTGTGACAGCCTCGAGCAGAGTACAGGTGTGCAGGTGTACCTTGGCCTCAGACGCAGCCATCTCTCTCTCCTCTCTCTCCAGCCTCATCACAGCTTCCACGTCTTTCTCCAGTTTAGAGATCAGATCTCTGAACTTCAAGATGACGTCTGCGGCGAAAGACACAGAGACAAGTTTCACCACGACTCACCTGTAAACGGGTCACTTTTTAAATCACCAACACTCAAGGGTCCAACTCTCCCAGGTTCCCTGAACTACTCATTGGCTAAAAAGGTGTAGATACCTGGCGGCAGGACTCGAGCCTTCACGCTGTTCTTGGCCGACTTCACCACCTCCTTCAGAGTCCTTCTCTCAGACTCTCCGACCAGAGACACCGAACGTCCCGAGCGACCGGCTCTGGCCGTCCTGCCGACGCGGTGAACGTAGTGCTTCACTGTGGACGGCATGGTGAAGTTTATCACCTGAGAGACAGACGGGGGACAGAAGAATGAGGACAGAGACAGAGAGAGACATGTCTTCAGATGTGTTCGTGTGGATCCGTCACAAAAGAGTAAATCTGACTTGGTTTTAATTTTTGATCATTTCTGATCAATTCTTAAGTATTCAAGAACAAGTAACAAATCTGTGTAACAAATGGCATCAAAACAACTTATGAGACATAATTGAGACATCATAAACTCCACTACTAGCCCTTATACACTACACTTATAATATTTGAATATTTGGTGGGTCTGTGTGTGTGTGAAGAGGTTAATAACTCCACACAAACCCTCATTATTATTTTTGTTTACCCAGCTGTACCATAAAAGTACAGTGGTGAGAATTCATTCCACCCTGACTATTGAAAGGTGCGGACTCACCGTTTTGACTCCACCGATGTCCAAACCTCTGGCTGCAACGTCTGTCGCCACCAAGATATCGATCTGGTCATCTTTAAAACGCCTGGAACGAGGACAACAAACGGGTGGATTACAGTTTTAGGTGTGTGCGCCCGAGGTTCTTAGGTTGGGTTCTGTGAGAGTGCGCAACCGTATTTCTCCAGTCTCTGGTTCTGTGTGTGTACCTGAGGTTCTCCAGTCTCTGGTTCTGGCTCAGTTCTCCGTGCAGTTCTCCGACCTTCAGTCCCATCAGTCCCAGCAGGATGTGCAATCTGTGAGCTTGTTTCCTCGTCTGAGTGAAACACATCACGTGATCCTGGAACGTCCGAGTCAGCAGAGCTAACAAAACAAACGATAGTTAGTACAGAAGTACACGTAGTACTACATTGTTAGTACTGGTAATGCAGTAGTGCTGCAGGGTTATCGGTACTTACCAGCCACCACGGCCTCTCTGTCTCCTTCTCTGTTTTGTCGGATTCTGACAAACTCTTGTCGCAGAAATGGAGCAACGTCAGTGTTACTGTTCACGAAGATCCTGATTGGCTGCTTCAACGAGACCGCGGCCAGGTCCTTCACCTGGAGACAGAAGTCACATGACACACTGAAACAGCTGGAGACAGAAGTCACATGACACACTGAAACACCTGGAGACACAGGTCACATGACACACAGAAACAGCTGGAGACAGAAGTCACATGACACACTGAAACAGCTGGAGACAGAAGTCACATGACACACAGAAACATCTGGACACAGGTCACATGACAGAAACAATGGGAGACAGGTCACATGACACGCAGAAACATCTGGACACAGGTCACATGACAGAAACAATGGGAGACAGGTCACATGACACGCAGAAACATCTGGAGACAGAAGTCACATGACACACGGAAACATCTGGAGACACAGGTCACATGACACAGAAACAATGGGAGACAGGTCACATGACACGCACCTCCTCAGTCATCGTGGCGGAGAACAACATGGTCTGTCTGGTGTAGGAACACAATCTGATGACCTCCTTCATCTGTTCCTCAAAGTACTCGTCCAGCATCCTGAGAGAGGAACACAGAGACACAAAGCGGAACCAAACAGGTGAGTCTTTGATTCACGACTGCGTTTATTGGGAGGTACGTAGCTTTTTTGTGACGCCTCTGCGTTTACCTGTCGGCCTCGTCCAGGATCAGGATCTCAATGTGAGTCAGCTCAAAGGTCGGCGTGTTGTGAAGATGATCGATCAGTCGACCGGGTGTAGCTATCAGGACGTCTGGGCCTGCCCTCAACGCAGCCTCCTGAGACTTCAGGTCCAACCCACCTGCACACACAACGAGACAGGTTACCTGAGGACCAGGGTCAGACTGAGACCAGGGTCAGACTGAGTCCAGAGTCAGACTGAGGACCAGGGTCAGACTGAGTCCAGGGTCAGACTGAGTCGAGTCAGACTGAGGACCAGGGTCAGACTGAGTCCAGAGTCAGACTGAGGACCAGGGTCAGACTGAGACCAGGGTCAGACTGAGTCCAGCATTTATTTTTTACAAACAGAGACCAGATAAATTAAGAATTGTCAGTTAACAGTCATTACCGACAGCCAGGCAGGTGGTGATGGAGGTGAACTGGGCGAGCTGACGGGCCACAGAGTGAACCTGGATCCCCAGCTCTCTGGTTGGAACTAGAATCAAGACCCGGGTCACTTGGGACGTCTTGGGCTTATAAACCAAACGCTCCAACACTGGCAGCATGAAGGCTGCCGTCTTCCCTGAAGAGAGAAATTATTTCATTAATCTACCTTGCTCCAGTGTTGGTTATTGGTGCCAGTATGACGCAGTGGTCCCAGTATATCAGCGATACCTGTCCCAGTAGCAGCGCAGGCGCACAGGTCTTTGCCCAGCAGGCCGATGGGAACACAGGCCTTCTGGATGGGAGTCGGCACCTTGAAGCCCAGAGCTGTGATGGCCTGCAGGGACACAACAGGTCGTCAGAAACAACACCAAAAACGACCACGCTTCTTGCATTCTCTCTAGTGTCCACCAGGGGGCGACTCCTCTGGTTGTATAGAAGCTTATGAGAAAATGACTCTACTTCTCTCTTGATTTATTACCTCAGTAAACATTGTAAACATCCAAAATGGTTCCTCTCTGCTAATTTAAGGCTTCTCAACGCCTCAGGCGAGTAGCATGACACACACACACACACACACACACACACACACACACACACACACACACACACACACACACACACACACACACACACACACACACACACACACACACACACACACACACACACACACCCACACACACACACACACACACACACACACACACACACACACACACACACACACACCTACACTTACCTTCAGGATCGGTCGGGACAGGTTCATGCCATCAAAGGTCAGCTCATCATCGTAGTGAGACGCATCTTCGTAGTACGACTCCGGAGCCTGAGAACGCAACACGCAGCGGTTATCATGGTAAAAAATGACTGTTCAACAACCTGACGTCATCATAAGCTCCTCCTCCTCTTCCTCACCCCGTCTCCCATCATCTTCCTCCTCTTCCCTCGACGTTCTTTGTCTCTCAGGGTGTCTGAGAGAAAACAGGAAGTTGGTCAACAATTAGTAATTTTAACTTTTTTAACAAACATAAAGTTCAGTCTTCATTAAAGTTTTCTGTTTGCTTTGTTTGACTGAGTTCAGTCATAATGATTTTTAGATTTATCTGGTTATTAAAACTGATTTGATATTTGGATTTATCGGTAAAACAACGGAATCAAAACGATTAAAATGTTTCTGCTTCCTGTCGGGAATCAAAATAAAAGCCTCTGCTGGACTCACCTGATTTGGTGAGAATCTCCTCATCACCCGAATCAAACTCATCTACGTCTTCAACATCTTCCTCCTCCTCCTCCTCTCCTTCAGTCTCTCCTGCAGCAGGCTTCACATCCTGCTCTTCATCATCATCATCATCATCATCCTCATCCTCTTCCTCTTCCTGGTTCTTCCCGGAAGAACCTTCAGCAGGGTCGATCTCAGTCGTTTTCTCCTGCAGATGAAAAGAAAACGTTACTCTTTAACGCATGAAGTGGAACCCGGACAGACAGGAAGTAGAACGTGACAGCGGACTCACCTCAGATTTCCTCTTCTTCCTGATTTTCTCTATTTTCTGGTCCAGAGTGGTCGCGGTTCTCTGCAAACAAAGAACACAATTACAAAACAGTGTTGGAGAACATCAGAGGACCAAAAATACCACCGGAGAACATATAAGATCTGTTCTGCTGGGTTCTACCTTGATCTTGATCTGTTTCATGACGTCTTCCATCGCCCACTCTTCTCCACGGGCCGGTGCGTCCCGCTCTCCAAACTCAAAGTCACCATTGAAGTCTGTCGCACCGCGAGTCCCGAACTTCTTCTTCCTGTTCAGGACGATCGGCTGGTCCTGAAACACACACACACACACGTGTACATTAATACACATGCAGCATTTTAACACACTAAAAATGTACCAACCCCCAAACATACGTATACAATAGTAATTATAAATACAAAGGAATTGTTTATAAAATTTGTGTCAAATATAACTATTTAAACCATGTGACAGCATGTATTTCATCATAGTATAAAATACTAAACCTTAAATAAATTACTTTGTTATTGATCCCTCAGACTGCTGTGCTGATCATTATGTTATTTTATACTTTAATAAATTACTGACTCAATATCATAAACATCTGTATGTTTAGAATCCTTTAATTCCTAAATGTACAGGTACAATTATATATATATATATATATTATTTATATGGAACCTGACTTCTGTTCACTTTATAACTTTGTGACTCGTTTGTATTTCTGTAACAACTGTTGTTGTCATTTTGATCGTTTAGAGAAGAGTAAATATAATCATTTAATCAGAACCCTCCTGGATCAAACAGCGGTTAATCTACTGTTTTGCAGCCGTGCTCTGGTTCGCCCTCAAGCCGCCTGGTCGTGTCGTGTCTCCGGGTAGAGATCCAGCTGTGTGGTCCGGCCCTACTCACCTCCTGGTCGGACTCGGTATCGGGTTCTTCTGGACTCTCGTCCTCGTCCCGGAGCGTCCCGATCAGACCCAGCTGCTCCAACATGGCGGACTCCGCTTTCGGTACCTGCACACCTGACTGTGGACGTACTGTGGACCGGTTCTAGACAGATTCTCTAAAGGTTGTCCTGTCGTTTTCTCTCCACACACGTACACACGTGTGTTGACGGAAACAGGACGTGAGAGCGGCGTGTTTCCGGTTCACGTTCTTCTTCTCGGTTTTCATTGGCGGTTGATAAACAGCTTTCAGGCTCATTACCGCCACCCAATGACCTGGAGTGTGACCTACACTCTAATATGTCGACAAACAAAACGAAATAACAAGAAAGAAATACATAAATAAAATAAAATAAAACGAGTAAATAAATAATAGTCTGCTCATCTCGTCTTATTGATCCTAAATGCTAACTTTTTTTTCATGTTCCTGCATGGCTTAAATAGTATTGTAGGATGGTACGTCTTTGTAAAACAACCCAATATACTCCGATGGCATTTCTCCATTTCTACCCTCAAAGCTGGCACAGACGTTGTTTTAAAATCACACACACACACACACACACACACACACACACACACACACACACACACACACACACACACACACACACACACACACACACACACACGCCACAGTGCTTTTATTACGTCAAATTTTCCTAACAAGGTTTTTTCAACACAATTTTTCCACAGTGCTCCATCAGCAGAAAGAAAGAGACTTATCCCATAATAACCCAAACCAACTTTTCCTTAAAGGAAATTTATCGGGGAAATTAAAGAAACAAAAATGTCTTTGAAATAGGACCAACATATTATTGTAAACCTAGTTTGTTTGTGTTTTATTTACTGATACATACATCATTAGGACCTCTATCCCCTCCATCCACTACATTTACACTAAGACCGACCGGACTCACCTCCCTGACTTATTCTGTGTACATAAATATGCTGTTACTGCACTATTTATACATTGTTATATATTACTTTTCTGATACTCCCATTTGTATTTATACACAGTCTTGACGTGCGTGTTGTACTACGTGTTTGTATGTGTTTTGTTTCGTCTTGTTTTTTGTACCTTGCACCTTCTCTGTGTGGTCTGGATGTTTGCTTCACTCCCACTGAATGTTGCATCAATCAGACTTGTAGTTTTACACTTTGAGGACCGCTCCTCCTTTTTTGAACTGCGATGCAAACATCAACAATTAAAGGAACATTATTGAGTTTATTACAGTTTAATTTAAAACGTGTTACATTGAAGAGTTCTTCTTCTTGGTCATGTTAGTATTTGTGAATTGAACATCAACATTGTGAGTTATCCCTCTGCACTT
This sequence comes from Pholis gunnellus, assembly GCF_910591455.1. Classification (NCBI taxonomy): domain Eukaryota; kingdom Metazoa; phylum Chordata; class Actinopteri; order Perciformes; family Pholidae; genus Pholis; species Pholis gunnellus. Next base: position 26,881,668 of record NC_136529.1, read on the forward strand.
TGAGTCTTCCACCTACAAGAGTTATTCTGCAAATACGTAAACCGTTAAGCTTGTGTGTGTGTGTGTGTGTGTGTGTGTGTGTGTGTGTGGGCGTGTGTCACTCATCTTGTGGGGACATAAAACACAGTCACGCTTTGAGGAGGATGTTCCTACAACCAATTTAGTCTGAGAGCAAACAGCTGGTTCAAACACACATACACACACACACACACACACACACACACACACACACACACACACACACACACACACACACACACACACACACACACACACACAAACACACACACACACTCACACACAAACAAAGACACACACACAGAGTAAGTGAGGACTCTGTGACACTGACCCTTAAACACAAGCTTTCCTGGAAAGTGGATTCTCTTTCACATTGAAGTGATGTCATCAAACAGGAAACAAATAGAGAGTGAAAACAAAACCTTATATTAATATGATGACCCCTCACATTATTGATTAAAGTGATGACCCCTCACATTATTATGGTTACCCCTAAAATTAAAATGATGACCCCTCAGATCATTTTAAATCAAATTTGTGAAGAATTAAAGACTAAATGTCACCATGAAGGCTGTATTTTTCCCTTTTTTACACACTTGTTCTTTGAAACTCAAATACACTCTGTCTCCCACAGAGGAGGAGGAGGACGAGGAAGAGGAGGAAGAGGAGGAAGAGGAGGAGGAGGATGAGGGGGAGGAGGGGGAGGAGGAGGAGGGGGAGGAGGAGTCAGTCCCTTGGGATAAAACTCTCCACACAGAGAGAAAGAGAGACAGTCAGTGTGAACACAGACGGAAGAACAAGAACGCATCAACTACAGAACCAACAGAAGCTCCTCCTTCAGTCTGCCGACCTGTGAGTTTCATCATTCACACATTCAGAGTTCAGCTGTTACTGAAACCAGACAGACAGACAGACAGACAGACAGACAGGCAGACAGACAGGCAGACAGACAGGCAGGCAGACAGACAGAGACAGACAGACAGGCAGACAGAGACAGACAGACAGGCAGACAGACAGACAGACAGACAGACAGACAGGCAGACAGACAGACAGGCAGACAGACAGACAGACAGACAGACAGACAGACAGGCAGACAGACAGACAGACAGACATTAGCCTCTCATCATGGACAGGTGAGTACTAAAGTAAACTGTAGAGCTCAGTTTATGTACTTTAAGATGCTGAAACTCAGTTTTGGATGACCTGGTTGTATCGGTACATTCTGGATATATAATCCTCTTTCCCCGGTAATAATTGCAGCCGTACAATGACCTCCTGTGTTTCTGTAGAAACCGGCTTGTATCTCGTCCCTCTGCTGCATTTTATCAGCTCAGTGTGGAATTTGACTTTTTATCGCAAAAAAATGGAGGCGGTCAAAAATGTGGTTTGCCAATCTGATAGATGCTAACGTGCTAACACCAGTTTGGGGGGCGACAGAAAGAATAGGCCACAGGTTACATTCTTATTTCTTTGTTCACTGAATAGGTATGGCTGCTTGTTTTGTACTTTTATTATGTAATGGTATTTTATTTGTAAGTTTAAATGCTGTATATGTTAAGAGGAAATGTTGTGTTATCGTGTGTGTATTGTCAACACATTGTTAATGTTTGACTTAAAGCTGCTATCGATAACACTGACAACTTTCAGCCACTATGTTCGTCCTCCCCAGTTTGATTTCACTCACCCACAGTGTGTAAGGAAGAAGTGGACGCAGTCATCGTGACGTCACTCATTGGTTTGTGGACTGTGATTTTGAAGCCGCATGTTCGGCGATTTTGCCGTCGCCATCTTGGATTACGACCGTCCCCATATTGTAATTTTTTGCAACCGATGAAGGGAAGTTACCATATTTGGAATGCGGAGGAGTTACATAGATACGTCTCAGCGACCTGTCAATCACAGTAAGCTCCGCCCTAAAGCATACCCTGCTTCATGGTCGATTTGACCATTCATAAAGTTACTAAGTTGGATTGCTCTTTCTATTATATATATATATATATACTGTATATCTCTCTCTATTGAAACCCTCAGCAGTTTAAAGTACGAGGTCAGAGGTCAGGCTGTGTGAGTCTTTGAAATGAAGCTTTTTAATTAAAGGTTAGCTGTTAGCTGTTAGCAGTTAGCGGTTGGCCAGATGTCCAGATGTGGATAATGGAGTAGCTGGATGGTGATTGGCTGTCGGCACTGAGCTGTAATTAAACACACAGATTACAGACTGAGTGTGTGTGTGTGGTCCTGTATGTCTATATTTGTGAGGACTTTCTGCTCTTCAAAGGCTGTTTGAAGCTTAAAACCAGATAATTAATGTGTGTGTGTGTGTGTGTGTGTGTGTGTGTGTGTGTGTGTGTGTGTGTTCCCTTTTCAGACATGTCATCTGTAATATTTCCATCTTCTTCTTTGTGTCATTCAAACAGACTTTTACATGAATGTTCCTCACAGCTTCGTTCAGACATTCACATCACATTAATCAACATGTTGTGACATGAAGGAAGATGTGGATTTTCAAAACATACTTTACAGTTGAAGCTTTAATTCATGACGTTAATTTAATCATTCAGCCTCTTCCTGTTTTATAAACATCCAACACATTAATGACAGGACGTTAAGTTGTCCGGCATCACATCAACATCTCACTGACGGCTCCCAGAAACCGCAGCAGCATTCCAGTTAAATAAAAACTAAGGGTCCTTCAGCAAAAAAGTTGACCCAGGCTTAACTTCTGCTGCAATGATCCGGCAAGACACTAAATTGGCCAATCATGTACATGCAAGCTCTCATTCCTGGAAAATTTACTTTGAAACATAAACGCTGTATTTCTGTGTGATTACTCTCCAGAGTCTCAACGTATTATGTAATACAAAGCTTTGGTGTCAATCAAACTCATGGTTCTGTTACTTAAACTGCATGAAGGAATGGGACGTTGTCACTTTAATAATTGGTTTGTGCCTTTCTGCCTTTTTGAAGCCTTGAGTCTCATTTTGATGATTGCCAGTTTGTTTTTTTGCAACCAGTGAACCAAAGTGACCAAATTTGAACTGCGACAGAGTGACGTAGAGAAACCGTATACGTCTCTGGTAGAGACCTGTCAATCACTGTGTAGCCCCGCCCCTAAAGCATCCCCTGCTTTATGGTCTATTTGACTAATTTACTAAATGAACATCATGCTGTATTGAAGAAGACTTGAAACTAGAGATTGAGACCATAAACTCATGTTTACAATGTTTACTGAGGTAATAAATCAAGAGAGAAGTAGAGTCATTTTCTCATAGACTTCTATACAACCAGAGGAGTCGCCCCCTGGTGGACAGTAGAGACAATGCAGACATAAGACACTTCAGTATTGGCTTAACTTTTCAGACCTGGTGGTTTCTGCCTGGTTTCAGTAGAGACGTCTGGGTGAAGACATTTTTTTATGATCACTACACGTCAGACATTAACAACATAAATCCATATTCTGCTATATTGACATTTAAAATGATCGGTTGTGATCAATGCTCTGCTGTCACCTGTGCAGGTGTTCAGCTGACTGTTCGCACTACAAATGCACCGACGGTGCATGATAGAAGAAAAGCAAACTGGACGCTTGTTTCGTTCACTGTGTGCTTGTCCTTTTTTATGTTGTTCTAAGACAGGGGTGTCAAACTCATCTTCACTCTGGGCCACATCAGCATCACGGTCGCCCTCAAAGGGCCGGTTGTAAATGTAAGACTGTGTAAACGTAACTACTCCTAACATATTGGTAAATAACTGTCTCTGCATTTGATTATTGTTTATGCAAGTGTAAAAATATTGCACATGCAGTTATATAAATGTAAAAATATATTTAAGCACATTTCTGTTATTATAACTTAAATCCTTTTAATTTAGGGTTAAGAAACCCACATTACTCTGTCAAAGATCAAACTTTTAAAGAAAATAGCAAAGACAAACATCAAACACAAGTTATTACAATAACTTTGTTCAAAGGGCTCCTTATCTTCTTCCTGAAAACATTAAAATGAATGAATAAATTAAAAATCACTATTCACTACAATGACTATTAAAATCACAGTGAGAGATTCACAGATGAGTTTAAATAGAGAGTAAACAGAGTTCTCTTCCTGTTTGACTGTTTTTACTTCATCAGTTCAGTTGAGAGGGAGGCTGCTGGGAGAAAAGAGAAAGAGAAGAGGGGGGGGGGGCGTGTTGTGAAACAGAGGTAACTCCAGTTCAAGTTGAGCAGTGTTTATATGGACAACACAGTCTCAGAATGTGTTCAGCTGTGAGTTATGGAGCAACGGGAGGGACAAACGCCTCAGATGTCTGTTCATCGTGACCTCTGACCTCATTTCACTGTTGCAGCTTATCCTGTACAGTGGAGGACAGATTGTCCGTAGACAGTTTGTCTGTTTGTCTGTGGACAGTTTGTCCGTGGACATGTTTGTCTGTTTGTCTGTGGGCAGCTGGACCTAGAACTTAGAACCAGAACTTCTGCTCCAGCCTGACAACACAACCACAACTGCTGAATCCATTCTGTGATCCATGATTTTAATCTTCTTCTTGTGTTTCAGGTTGAGATGTTCCAGCTCAGGATGACTTCCTGTCTGTTGTCCCTCCTCTTCCCTTTGATGTTCTCCATCATGGCCGCCGCTCAACCCGCCGGCTGCAAAATCCGAATCACCGACAAAGGACTCGATATGTGTAAGTTACTGGAAATGTCATTATTATCCAGAAGTAAAATCTCAACTATAATACTGTGGACCGTATTCAACATCTGTACTATATTTAACATTTGCACATATTGTCGTATGTGTTTTTTTAAAATATATTTTCTTGTTGTATTGTATTTTTTATACATATTATATTTGTACTTAGAGCACAGTCCTGGAGGGGGCAACAACTGAAATATGTTGAATATGTGACAAATAAAACCTTGAAATTGAAAAAATGTATAACCGATATTTATTTGTGTTTTCAGTGAAGTATGAGACTCAGAAATTTGTTGAAGAAGAGCTCACTAACATCTCGATGCCAGAGATGAAGGGCAAAGAAGGACGCTTCCAATACACCATCACTAAGTACAAGTTGTATTTAAAGTAATACTTTGTTTCTGAATACTCAACATGTATTAATATCTTCTCTTTCTCCCGTCCGTCGTCAGCGTGAAGATAACCGAGTTGAATCTGACTCACGCTGAACTGCAGTTCATCCCTGAAGTCGGTTTGCTGTTCGACGTCCAGAACTCATCGATCTCGCTGAGTTTCCACCGACGGATCCTCTACTGGTTCTTGTGAGTTCTGCCGCAGAAAACTGACTCAACACCAACATTCCTACGACTCTAATGGTTCTCAAACAGAACACTGATTAGAGTCTGATAACCCGTCTACAGAAGACTTTTAGAACTTCATTAGTTCTTCCACAGAACATAAATATAATACACTATATATTACTGTTAGTATAACTCCAATGGTTATTCTAGAGAACTTTAATACAACTCTAATAGTTATGTGTTCTATGGAACATTAAAGTGTCATTAGACAATTAAAAAAACAAAGATTTTACATACATTTTATGCTAACTGTTTTTGGACACTACCAAATATTTGTCCGACTGATGTGACAGTAAATTGGAACAGTTAATACCTCGAACGACGATGTCATAGGTCACGTGAAAATACGACATTTTTTGTCACTTTGCATGTACGAATCTTTTCAAAAATGCAACAGATGATTCAACAGAAACATCTCAAAATTTTGCTCAGCAGAATCTCGAGACCTTCACGATGCCAAATTCTGAAGCTTTTGTGTGGATCGGCGTTGTCATGTAGTTGTTTACGTGGTCGTATTGTGTCGGTGATGACGTGTTTCTGTGCGTCAGCTACGACACGGGAAACATCAACGCGTCGGCCGAAGGCGTGAACATCAACACGGCTCTGAACCTGATCCGGGACGAGGAAGGACGACTGAAGATCAATAACATCACCTGTGATGCCAGGATCGCCAAAATGAGGGCAAAGTTCAGCGGAACGCTCGGGTAAAACACACTGATACAGTAATAATGATTAATGATAATAAGACTAATGTAGTGATCAACAATCAATAATGATCACTGTTAATAAGACTGATACAGTGATCAATAACAATTATTGATCAATTACCAATAAAGTCTAATCACGATCAATCATTGCTGATCAATGTTTCACCGTGCCGTCATGTGACCACGGTATCGGCCAATCAGCAGCTGTCTGTCAACTCGTTTTGTCTTTCAGGAAAGTTTACGACTTCCTGGCCAGCTTTCTGACAACGGGCATGCGCTTCCTCCTAAACCAACAGGTGTGTCACCTGTCTGTCTCTCACCTGTCTGTTTCACCTGTCTGTCCATCTCTGACCTGTCTCTCTCTCTCTGACCTGTCTGTTTCACCTGTCTGTCCATCTCTGACCTGTCTCTCTCTCTGACCTGTCTGTCCATCTCTGACCTGTCTGTCCCTCAGATCTGTCCCGCTCTGAATCACGCTGCTCTGGTTCACGTGAACTCGATGTTGGAGTCGATCCCTGTGAGGTCGGAGGTCGATCACTATATTGGTATTGATTATTCTCTGATCGAAGATCCCGTGGTGACGTCCAGGAGCCTCGACATGCACTTCAGGGTCAGACTCCTCCTGCTCTGATATGATATGTTATCGTCTACGGTGTAATACGACGGGAACATTAACGTGTGTGTCGTGTGTTTAGGGGATGTTCTATGACCTGTCCGATCCAAATAACACGTTGGTGAACTACGCCATCGACCCGGTCATCAGAGAGTACGACCGGATGGTTTACCTCGCTCTGTCCGAGTACTTCTTCGACAGCGGGATGTATTCTTACTTCAAAGCAGGAATCTTCCAGATGCACATCGTCAACGAGAAGGTCAAACCCACCATAGACCCCCAGACCCCGACCCCCCTGTAACCCTGAAAGACCGAAAAGCAAATCCTGAGAACCGAGCTGATCCAGTCTAACCTCCATTGTTCTGTTTGTGTCGTCCTTCAGATGCCCAAAGACCTGGAGATGCTGTTGAGAACCACCTACTTTGGAGCCATCATGATGCTGGTGAGTAAAGTTACAATAGAGACACAGTGGGGACACACTAAAGACAAGATAAAGTGCAGACACAGTAAAGCCTAAATAAAGACAGAGTAGAGACACAGTGGAGACACTGTAGGAATGCAGTAAATACACTATAAAGACACAATGGAGACACTGTAGCGACACAATGGGGACACATTTGAAATGCAGTAAAGACACAGTGAAGACACAATAAAGAGACAGAAGAGATGCAGTAGAAATGCAGTAAAGACTCAATAAAGAGACAGTGGAGACACAGTAGAAATACAGTAAATAAACAGTAGAAATACAGTAAAGACACAGTAGAGACGTGTTAGCAGGATGGAGGAATGTAAAACCACTTGATGCTAATTTGTTATTTGTTACGTTGGCCTTTATGAATAAAGTTGACTTGACAGGTTCAGTTCAGTGCAGGTGTTCACATTATTTAGTCCACACCTGTCACCTGTAAAAACATGCAATACTGCGTAGTACTGCTTCACTCCATGTTCTCCTGTGTTCTCGTAGAACCCGGCTCTGGTGGACGCTCCGATGTCTCTTCAGTTCGCCGTCAACTCTCCTCCAAAAACCACCATCAAGACGTCCGGCGCAACGGTCGTCATGACAGCCATCGTCAAGGTGATAGTGCTGCCTCCAGGTCAGCCTCCGGTCCAGCTCAGCAGCATGACGATGGTACACACACACACAGACACACACATCTACACACACACACAGACACACACATCTACACACACACAAAGATTTAACCTGCTGATCAAAACGTCCAACAGCTGTTTTATCATTTCTATTGTTTCATGTTTCTGTCGTCCTGCAGGAAGCAAAGTTTAACGCTAAAGTTTCCATGAAGGAAAAACGCCTGGCCGTTCATGCTGACCTCCGCAGGTACACACACACACACACACACACACACACACACACACACACACACGAACTTCATTGGTCAGTTCGGGGACAGGATCCCGGGACCAGGAACACTGTCTGTGTTGTTTTTGTACAGGGTCTACATTTTTGACGCCACAACATGGCGAGAACCGTATGAAGGAACAGTCCTTTGAAGTTCTGTAAAGTTCTAAGTTTTCTACTTAAGTGTGACACTTGAGGGGCCGATCACACCGAGACGCGTCGCTAGAATATTCTCAACTTTTAAGCGCCAGGCGCGGAGTCGATGTCACGCTTGACCGAGGCAGCCAATCAGATCGCACTACTGACATCGAAACAGGAAGTCAGTTGCAGTGTAGTAAAGGCCGCCTCTTGCTTGATTTGATTGGCTCCCTTGTTCAAATGTGTCACTGACGATCGGTGCGACTCCGCAAAAAAAGTTGAGAATATTTTAACTTTTGTACACGTCTATAAGAAAAAACGTGCCGCAAGAGAAGAACACAGTGGTCCCTCAGGTTTAATTTTTCCTGAGCTAACGTTGAAATGATTTACCTTTTGTGTTGAACCCCATTTAAAGTCACAGCGTCTCTGTGGCAGAATAAATGAGCACAGACTGAAACAGAGTTGTCTTCTTTCAGATTTAAAATATTCTCCAATCAATCGGCTCTGGAATCTCTGGCAGTAAGTGCTGTTTTTAATCTTTTACTGCTGAGTTACAACATTTGTGTTAAATCTGACTCACAACAGAAAGTAAAATACGTAACAGTCGCCCGTCTGTCTGTCAGTTGATTCCTCTGCAGGCTCCTCTGAAGACCATGTTGCAGATGTCTGTGGTTCCTTTAATCAACAGTAAGAATCTGATTCATCAACTGTGAAACAAACAGTGATTGCATGTTTAACTGTAACACACTGTGACACTGACTGTGTGTGTGTGTGTGTGTGTTCAGACTGGACAAAGAGAGGGGTTCGCATCCCTCTGGCTGATGGGATGGATTTCATTGAGGAAGTAGTTGAATATCACAACGTAAGTCTGTTTAAACATTTAACCTTTATATGATAAACCCCAAAAGTGAAGACATCTTGATCGCCCCCTGGTGGCTGGCTGCAGTATAGGTCATAAACGCCGCCCCTCCCATGTTAACAAATGGGACCGTGGGTTTTGAAAGCCTCTAGTTCACCATTTTGGCAGTCCCCATCCCCATCTTGGATTTGGGCGGTCGCCATGTTGGTTTTTGCAACCAGTGAACAGAAGTAGTTATTGATGAATGCGTTTTTTTGATTAGTTTGATTTTAATGAGTTATTTGTTGGGTGTAACGTCATGATTGTACCATGTGATGTTCTGGTCATTATGCTGTAATCCATTGTACTCCGAACTCTGAAAAAAACAACCATCCAGAGATACAAACATTAGATGGCTGGCGGCGGCCATGTTTTCCCGAGCAGATGCACCGGGACGCATTAAGATCGTAAATCGGGAATACCGACTTGGAATTGTCAACCTTCGACTTGCAATGGATTGCTCTTTATTATTTTGACCCTCTACTGTACCACCTGATGTTGTATTTCCTCACTGGTGTTGACAGCAGTTGTGTTGATCTCTGCAGGGTTTCATCTTGATCGGAGCGAATCTTCACTTCAGCAAAGGCCTGAGAGAAATGATCGCAGGGAGCAATCGAACAGAACCAGAAACCTCTATCTAAATATATATATATATAGAATATATATATATATACACACATACACACACATAATACTTAGTGAACATATATAACAATATGTGGATATATACGAGACGTGTGTGTATATATATATATATATATATATATATATATATATATATATGTATATATATACATACATATATATGTATATATATGTATGTATATATATACATACATATATATATATACACATATACACACACATAATACTTAGTGAACATATATAACAATATGTGGATATATACGAGACGTGTGTATATATATATATATATATATATATATATATATACACATATATATATATATATGTATATATATACATACATGTATATATATACATACAGTGTATGTATATATATATACATACATACATGTATATATATATATATATATACATATATATATATATATAGTCTTCCTCTGCCTCTTGTGCATCACTGCGTTATCTTTAACCACCTGTACATCAGTGAAACAGAAGTACTCAGATCCTTTTCTGAAGTAAAAGTACTAATACCACATTGTGAAAATACTCCACTACACGTTAAAGTCCTGTATTCAAAACTGTACTAGTAAAAGTATTGTCAGCAAAATGTACTTGTAACAAAAGTATTCATGATGTGGTAACATGTTACCGGTCTGTGTTTTTCTATTATATATATATATGATGTTTCGGGATTAATAGTACTGCTGCATTAATGTACATGTGTACTGCTGTGGATGTTTTTAACTCCTTTATACACTGTTGGGTAGTTTAATCTGCAGCAATGCATCATATTCTATAAGATCATATGTTTGTGTAGTTGTTGTCCTGTGAGTAAAGGCAAAGGTTTCATTTAGAAAGTGATGAGGACCTAAAGGTCTGAGAGTCGTCCCCAAATAAAGTTTAGACTAACAGACTACAGAGTATTTTCTCAAACACAATAAGAGGTCAGACAGTATCAGTACAACCATATTAATACCTGATTAAAGATCAGACTGAATTATGAGTCATGTTTATGGATATTAAAATATAGTATAAATATGTCTGATCATCAGTTCAGACTGAAAATGTAAAAATGAGTTATCTCTCTAAAGTCCAACAGTCACCATGAAATACAATAACGTGAGATTATATTTACATTTACAGACTTAAAGTGTGAAGAGTTCACTTCCAAAATCATCAAAAGACAAACAAATTACTTTCATTATCTACAAAAGACGGGAATTTTGCTGAAAACATTTTTTATACATTTTTATTTTGCCTTTAATCCAACACGTATACTTATTCAATTTGATTTGATCATTTTGGAAGGAAACTCCTCACAGGCGTCAGATTAAAATTAGTTTTAATTACTGAACATATTTCAGCGTGAACGTGGTTGTTTTAAACATCAGAGATATTAAATGAATCAACGACGATGAATTACATTTTTAATCGCGATTAATCGCATGATTTTCTTGTTATGCGCAAAGTTCAATAATGAATTCAAAAGTAGTGTATTGTGCACTTTTATTATAAGTACTGCTATATGAACAAAAGTGCAATAACATTTGATTTGCAAACACTTTAAACAAATCAGGTTCTTTTTAACAGCAGTATTCTCTTTACACAGTAGCAGTTAAAATACAGTTATAAAGATTCTGATAATAGATATTCAGCCGGTGTTCACAACTTTATTCTCATGTGTGTAAGAGATGCAATTTCAAATATACACCTTGAAAACTGCGAACCTATCTCCGTCATGTTTTTTATGTTTGTTAAATTCTCAGTAGCGATAACTAAATGATATGCTTATTATACATATTCCAAACAAAAAACTTTAAAAACTCAGAACATTTTTTTTAAATGAATCATTTCTTTTTTGCTTTTTTGGTATTTTGTTCAGACACATATGCAACGCTGATTACCGTAATATGTGTGGTATTTGTTATAAATGTACGTTGGTACATAGAGGGTGATAAGAAGCTGTACATGGAGGGACTTAGGACCCAGGGGAATGTAGGTGAAGCATGGGAAGCATCAGTAATAATACAAATCAAAAAATGAAAAGTTAGATCATGACACATTCTGAATTATAATATATTTTCATTGAATAAACAGCTGAGTTGGTTGTTGATCAGTAGTTTGGTTCAAACTTCTTTTGTCTCTTTTGATTTGTTTCTATGAGTTTCCCCAAACTAGCACACAGTCAGTGATGAATGGAAGTAAAAGTGAACAATACAACGTGAAGAATGAAGCTGGATTTAACAAATCCTTCATTTTATACAGTGTTGTGATGGATTTGAAAATGTTTGCTTTGACATGATGTTTATGTGCTTTATTATCTAGAATCATCCAAAACTTAGATTTCTTTTGATTTCAACGTCACTTCTCAAAGTTTGTTCATTTGTTCCACGATGATCAAAGATGATGAATTTAGTTTGTTAAAATCAAAACAACTCTTTACAAGTTGTGATTCTCTTTACACAGATGCTGAATTTGATCTAGAAAGACTCTAGTTCGACATTCAGAGGTTTTTCGTCACACAAACAAATGTTTCAAGACAACAAAGTTCAGTTTTCTACACAAAGTCAAAGATGTTTCACAGCTTCTCTCAGACAACACATCATTTCAGGTCATTACATGGACCTCGCTCAGCTCTTTCAGACATCCATCTGCAACACCACAAGTCCCAGTGAGCTCTCAACCCCCCAGAGTCCAGACCAGCTCAGGTACCCCTCACCTGCTCCAACTGCATTTACAACCACCGAGAGATCAGGTTGGTACTAACTAACTATCAGCTCTGTGTGATCCTGTACAGACTGAACTTTCTGGTCAGCAGAGAGAATGTTTCTCTAGCAGGAGGAGACTCTCCCTCCTACAGAGAACACAGAGACACTGAGGAACCACGCCAGAACCCAAACCCAGGATAAAGAGGTTCAGTGAATGTGGTGTTGAAGGTGTGGAGGTGGATCAGTGTGTCAGTGGAGACTCTGTAGAAGGACAGAGAGCCAGCAGGACAGTCCACATACACTGCTACTCTACCGGAGGAGGGGGAGGAGGAGGAGGAGGAGGAGGTGGAGGAGGAGGGGGAGGAGGAGGAGGAGGAGGAGGAGTCGTATGTTCCTGTCTTATTGTGATAGACATAGTAACCACCATCAGAGCAATCCAGTCTCCAGGACTGATCACTCAATCCAAACCTACAGTCTTCACTGTCCCCTTTCCTTCTGATTCCTCTGTAACTCACTGATATAAAAACTCTTCCTCTCCACTCGACCTCCCAGTAACAGCGACCAGTCAGACCAGTTCCACACAGCAGCTGCTTCCAGTGGTCAAATCTGTCTGGATGATCAGGGTATGACTGATCCTCCTCCGCATATGTCACCTCCCTGTAGTTGTGAGACAGTTTGAGGTTTCTGTGTACTGTGTTTGTGTCGAGTGTGAGTTCACAGGAATCTGATGGAGAGAACAAGACACAACACATTATTAATCTATCATCTATTTGATGATGACATCAGAGATGTGAATGAGTGATGTCACAGTTTGAAGATGCTTTGTTTTCATGAATCAAATTCAAAGCACACTTACACTTCCTCAGACCTGGTCTGAACCATCGGACTCCAGCAGGCTCCACCCTGAAAGGAGGAGGGGGGTCAGAGCAGCATGAAACATGGACATTACATCACTCTCACACACAGAGCTTTGTTATTCATGTTCACATGGAGCACTTATTATTCATCATCTCATATTCTTTTACTTCACTGGAGCTTCTTCCGATTGGCCCATGACGACAGCTCATTATGTTCACTTAGTCATGATATATTATTATCAGTATTATATTGACAATCATCCATTTCACACTCAGTTTCCTCTACCAGTCAGTCAGTAAATCAAGTGTTTAAATCTGCATCAATTGATTTCTTTGTCCACTTATGGTTCAGTGAAAACAAGCTGTAAACACAACATCTATCATATTATCAGCTTATAAAGTAGTTGTGTCTAACATGTGTCTATCAACAGCTGCTTCCACATCCAGCAGTTACACATCAACATGATGACTCATCAGGAGTCTTTGTGTTTGTGTAATAATGACTGTTGTCTCTCAGAAGTAAAGGAGAAAGTATCCTGAAATCACCACAGCACCACAAAGCTGTTCATATCCCGTCTCCTAGCAACAGTCAACACTGGTTTCTATTATCTGTAATCTGGGGATGAAAATATTACAGTTCAAGTCCTTCTGCAGCCACAGAGCACTGCCTGTGTCCCCCTATAACTTTAGTCCAGTCCTAAATAAACCTCTTTGGGCTCTGACACACCATGTCCACAATCAGCTGTTGGTTCTTCACTGAGCGTCTGTGGCCGACTGTCACCTGTAGTTTCAACAAGTCGACTCTTATCAGCCAGGGAACTTGAAAACAAACCAAAACCAGGTAAAGCTGAACTCCTTTAAAACAGAAAAACATTCCTATTGTGATGATTCATCAAGACGTTTAAACAGATTGTTTTGTCTGTTCGTCTTTTCACAATGACGTCTGGACTATTGTTTGATATGAGCCCACAAACCTGCAGCGTGACGACGTTGACGCATGTCAACCCAACATGATGCCTGTCAACGTGTCAGGATACACCACTGTCCTATTTTCTAATGTTGAAAGAAGACAACCCTCCAGAAAAACATCAGATTCATCACCTTCCCTCCTGTTTTGGCTCATTCTGGCTACTATTCCCTGACTACTTCTGTTTGTATTGATGGTCTGATATGGGACACAAGCAGTTTGATGAGTCTCTGGTAGTTTGAGGTCAGCTTGGTGTGTCAGGGTCATATTAACCAGGCTGACAGTGTGACAGAGAAAAGGTCTCCAGCTCCGTGGCTGCAGCAGGCTTCTTCATACCTGAGAGTTTCCAGTCTCCAGCATGGATCCTCCTGTCCAGCAGACAGCAGCTTCACTCCTGAGTCTCCTGGATGATTGTAGCGCAGGTCCAGCTCTCTCAGATGGGAGGGGTTGGAGCTCAGAGCTGAGGCCAGAGAAGCACAGCCTTCCTCTGTGATCAGACAGCCTGACAGGCTGCAAACACACATGTCACACAATCTGAAGGAACTGTGAGGTTTATGTTCATTACTGTCATCACTAATCTGGTGACATACCAGTTTGTAAACTTTAAACTTAGTACTTAGTCCAAGAAAAGAAATTCACAGGGTCACCTGAGAGTCTCCAGTGTACAATGTGGACTCTCCAGTCCAGCTGACAGCCGCTTCACTCCTGAATCCTGCAGGTTGTTGTTACTCAGGTCCAGCTCTCTCAGACTAGAGGACTGGGAGCTGAGAACTGAGGACAAAGCTTCACAGCTTCTCTCTGAGAGCTTACAGTCACTCAGTCTGAAGAGACAATGATGAAGAAAAAATAAACAATAAGTAGAAAAGATAGCAGCGTATTTAAATTATGATATATTAATCTAATTATCTCTGTACTTACAGAGCTTTCTTGGAGGCTTTGACCACTGGCAGCAGCCCCAAAAGAGCCTCCTCTGAAGCAGAGTATTTCTTCAGATCCAACACGTCCAGATCTTTTTCTGACAGTAAGATGAAGACCAGAGCTGACCACTGAGAAGGAGACAGTTTATCTCTGGAGAGACGTCCTGAACTCAGGGACTGTTGGATCTCCTCCACTAGAGAACGATCCTTCAGTTCATTCAGACAGTGGAACAGATTGATGCTTTTCTCTGGAGACACATTCTCACTGATTGTCTTCTTGATGTACTGGACTGTTTCCTGATTGGTCTGTGAGCTACTTCCTGTTTGTGTCAGCAGACCTCGTAGGAGAGTCTGATTGGTCTCCAGTGAAAGACCCAGGAGAAAGCGGAGGAACAAGTCCAGGTGTCCGTTTGGACTCTGTAAGGCCTTGTCAACAGCACTCTGGTAGAGATGTGTTAGTTCAGGTTTGTCTCTAGAGACTTCAGACAGCCGGGAGGATGTTTGTTCTTCTAACAGCAGGTTGACACCAGACTTGATGAAGGTCAGATGGACATGAAGAGCAGCCAGAAACTCCTGAACACTCAGATGGACGAAGCAGAACACCTTGTCCTGATACAGTCCTATCTCCTCTCTAAAGATCTGTGTAAACACTCCTGAGTACACTGAGGCTGCTCTGATATCGATGCCACACTCATTTAGGTCGGATTCATAGAAGATCAGGTTCCCTTTCTGCAGCTGATCAAAAGCCAGTTTTCCCAGAGCCTCAGTCATTTCCCTGTACTTTGGACTCCAGTGTGGATCTGTCACAGCTCCTCCATCATACTTGACCTTCTTCACTTTGGACTGAACCACCAGGAAGTGGATGTACATCTCAGTCAGGGTCTTGGGGTGCTCTCCTCCCTGTATGGTCTTCAACACCTCCTCCAGAACTGTAGCAGTGATCCAGCAGAAGACTGGGATGTGGCACATGATGTGGAGGCTTCGTGAGGTCTTGATGTGGGAGATGATCCTGCTGGCCTGCTCCTCATCTCTGTATCTCTTCCTGAAGTACTCTTCCTTCTGTGGGTCAGTAAACCCTCTGACCTCTGTCACCATGTCGACACACTCAGTCGGGATCTGATTGGCTGCTGCAGGTCGTGTGGTTATCCAGAGGCGAGCAGAGGGAAGCAGGTTCCCCCTGATGAGGTTTGTCAGCAGCACATCCACTGAGGTGGACTCTGTAACATCAGTCAAGATCTCACAGTTGTCAAAGTCCAGAGGAAGTCGAAACTCATCCAGACCGTCAAAGATGAACAGAACCAGGAACTCTTCAAACCTGCAGATTCCTGCTTCTTTGGTTTCACTGAAGAAGTGATGAACAAGTTCCACCAAGCTGTACTTTTTCTCTTTCAGCACATTCAGCTCTCTGAAAGTGAATGGAAATGTGAACAGTGTGTCCTGGTTGGCTTTGTCTTCAGCCCAGTCCAGAGTGAACTTCTGTGTTAAGACTGTTTTCCCAATGCCAGCCACTCCCTTTGTCATCACTGTTCTGATTGGTTTCTCTCTTCCAGGTGAGGCTTTAAAGAGGTCTTCTTGTCTGATGGTTGTTTTTGGTCTGTGTGGTTTCCTGGATGCTATTTCAATCTGTCTGACCTCATGTTCATAATTGACCTCTGCAGTCTCACCCTCTGTGATGTAGAGCTCTGTGTAGATCTGATTCAGAAGGGTTGAGTTTCCTGCTTTAGCGATCCCCTCAAACACACTCTGGAACTTCTCCTTCAGGTTAGATTTGAGTTCACGCTGACAAACTGAAGGACTTCCTGAATAAAAACAAAGAACATCAATAAATAAATTATTAGACAAATATGTCAACATATCTAAATATATTTTGGTCCATCTCTTGAGACTTTAGTAAACGTCCCATTTATCCAGCATGTTAAATCTTTAGAGAAATCCTCTTACTGCTCTGCAGACGGTCAGCCAGCTCCTCCTGCTTCATTCTCCTCAGGAAGTGCTGTGTGATCTTCACAAATGCCTCTCTGCTGCTGCTCCTCCTCTGCTTTTCATCCTCACCGTCCAGCACCTCATCATCATCCCTCTGACTCTCTAATGTTTCTGGGGAATCTGAACTCAGTACCTTCTGGATGTGCTTCAGCTCGTTCTTCACAAAAGTGACGATCTTCTCCTCCAGCAGCTGGAACAGAACATTCTATGAATGATACAAACTAAAACCATGGAACCAAACATCAGATCCATGTTGGACAGACTGACAATCCATTGGTCTACAAAGTGCAGCATGGAGATGATTGTGAACAGAATAGATGTAAAAGTAGTTGTACATGTACAGACCATAAATATGGGGTCCAGGTGTGTTTGATGCTGCTGGGCAGACTGACGTCTGGGAGCCTCTGAGGTCTCCTGGTCCTCTCTGTGGAGGAATCATGAAGAATCAGTGTCTGTCTACACAGAGACAAACACAAGGTAAAGGCCCATGAAGTGGTGTGGATCAGATGAGTTCCTGCCTTGGGAAAGGTTTACTAGTCCTGCTGATCCCACTGAGAATCAACAGCTCAGTCTTTCAGCTCACTGTTTTCTTCACCAGTCAGTTTGGTTTAGTCCCAACAGCTCTCACCAAGCCCTCCATGTAGCTCTCCCTCCCTCACTGTACACTGCTGAAGTGCCCTGGAGCAAGGCACCCAGAACCTCCAGCTGCTCCAGTGGAGCGTCTCAGTGTCAGACTGGTTGTACTGGGCAGCTCCCAGTGTGAATGTGTTTCAATGAAGAAGAGTGTTGGTGCTCAGATAACTTCATCTGAGTCAGTAAAGGTTTAAAACCTGGAGATCTCACAACAGAGAGTCTGATAGAAACACATCATCATCATCACCCTCATCCTCATCCTCACTATCATCATCATCATCATCATCATCACCCTCATCCTCATCCTCACTATCATCATCATCATCATCATCATCACCCTCACTATCATCATCATCATCACCATCATCATCATCACCATCACCATCATCACCATCATCACCATCATCACCATCATCGTCACCATCATCATCACCATCATCGACTCAACTTGAAGACACAGCTAGCTTGTCTCTCTCTGTACTTCATAGATACATCTACCAACACCTTTAACCTCTTGAACCCTAGGCCTATTTTTAGCCCTGTGCTCTAAAATGTCCTACCCTTACGCAAAGGGGCTTATCTCGCTAACTACAAGGTATATTTGAATAATTTAAATGGCAAAATAACACAAATAAATGTGAGCTTTGTTAATATGTGTACATATCATTGTATATGTTACTGGTAAATGCTGAAATGAATGTTACATACAGCTGAAATTGAGAATTTTCAGGTTCGTTTCTTTTATTGATTTTAAATGATGCACAGGCAGGCCTAAACTCTTAAAACCATCCACTTGACCTTGACCTTGACACAGACCTGAGAGAGTCATTCATGCTTTTATCTCCTCCAGACTCGGCTAGTCTTTAATCCGGTATCAGCAGGAGAAACAGTCAAAGACCAGAGAAGAGAAGTGAGCACATCACACCAATCCTTCTGCCCACCAAAACTTTCTTTCCTCACATTTCCATATTTCAGTATAATAGCACTCACTCTGTACTACTATATCATTTTTCCACCACACCTTACTAACGGGCCTTTGCTGTCCGGGCCCCTCAGCTGTGGAACTCTCTTCCTGGTAATCTAAGGCCGGCAAATTCAGTATCCTCTTTAAATCTCTTCTGAAGACTCACTTTTACCGTTTGGCTAATTTTTTACATCTGACGGATTTCATTTTGTTTATTTATTCTAAATACAATTTTACCGGTTTGATTGTTTCTTATCTGCTTTCATGTTTTATTGTGTAGCACTTTGTAACTTTGTTTTGGAAAGGTGCTATTTCAATAAAGTTATTATTATCATTATCATCGTCACTTTGTTTTCATCATCAGTTTGAAATCCTCACCTTTGATCAACAGAGTGGCGTTTATCTTTAAAGGACATAGGAGGCTCCATAGACCGGTCACTCTTCATGGACACACAGCTGGGTTCAGGTCCAGGTTCATGTTCAGGTTCAGGTCCAGGTCCAGGTTCAGGTCTAGGTCCAGGTTTAGGTCCAGGTTCAGGTTCAGGCCCAGGTCCAGGACAGTCTGGTGTCTGATGGATCCTGGTCACATATGTAGAAACAGAGTCAGTGAATCAAAGACTTTGAGTCATGGACAGTTAGAGATGGTCATGTCAGAGAGAGAGAGATTTGGTCTGGCTGTCATGTTCCCCACACAGAGTGGTTTTAGGAAGTTTGAGGAACCGATATAGAAGCATTTGAAAGAAAACATGATTTATATGCCAGGCTTGAACTGTTTGTAGCTCATCCTCTCTGCCAAATGTCGTTGTTGGGAAGTTTTGGTAGGGAATTCGCTGTAATAAAAACAACATTTACTTGAAACTAGATTGAGCGGAGTTGAGTGAATGGAGTGGAGATACGCTGAGGAGGACCAAAGTCTCATGTTTGTTTTGAGGATTAAGAGTTTAGAAAAGAAGCTTATTCCACTAAGGTGAACTTTGATGGCATGAATTTTTAGATGGCCATCATGAAATGAGCGAAGGTAACGAAAACAGGTCATGGTGACAAGATTGAACAGTGGAAAGGTTATGATGTACTGGTCATGTGGTGGAAGTAGTGGACACTCTCCTAAGCTGACCAGTAAAAAGAAAGGGTTGAGGGAGATCCAGGGTATCCATGATGAAGATCTGGGAATTGATGATCAACGGAATTAGGGTGGGAATTACAAGTTGACCGACAGCGTTGAACATGGAGGAACCGATGGTGGATGTGTGTCTTCAAGAGCTTCTGAACTTCTGGAACGTTAAACGAGCAAGTGATGGAGTGACCCGGACATGAGGACTGTGTGGAGAACATATTGGTGTGTAATAGAGTGCCAGATTAGGCAGCGCATGAACAACATGATGGGTGGGGCGTAGCAGCGTTCTTTGTTGATTCAGCAAACGACTGCAAGGTTTTCAGAGTAAGAAGGATGGACTTGATGGATCATTCATGTCCTCATATATTGGCTGCTGATAATATGGGATCGATTTCATAGAGCAAACGACTTGGCATTCATTTGAAAGCTCCGAGAACCGTTCTGCTTCTCTGCATACATTGATTACATAGATGAAGTTATTTATTAACAGAGTAGAAATGGTCCTTTGACCTATGAGAGCACTTTGACCAACAGATGCCTCAATAAACATGAAATATGAGCTTCATAAAACACCTGAAGTATCAAAGTCCAGACTTTAGTCCAGTATCAGAACTCAATCTAACGACTGTATCTGTTTTATAGATTTATAGGTTTATTATGAGTCAATGTTCAAGTGAAAGAACAGAGACACAGTAAACATCAAGTTAGTAAGAATGAATACGTTGAAGGGTAAAACAGAATCAAATGTAATGAGAAGTGTTGAGTGTGATACCTTTCCATGTTGCTGATAACCTGCAGCCACCTGATGAAGACAGACAGACGGGTTCAGCATTAGTCTTCAGTCTCATTTGATTTGTGTCTCATCAGGAAATCTGATCTGTTTCTGAATGTAGACTTTAAAGACAGCCAGCTGTAGTTTGAAGTATCTGTTGTCAGATCAACTTTGTGCTGTGGAGTCATTATCAAAGACAGGAGGTCAACACATGAACCAACAAAGAGCAGCTCGTTTGTCATCAATTCAAGTTCCACTTACTCAGTTTCTTCTCATGAACTTCAACACGCTGCAGCTCTCGGCTTTCTGGACCGGGTCTGTGTGGAAAAAGAGTTTTCTGTTGATGTGAGTGGGACGATGAGCTCCATCAGGATTAAATCCTCTTCTTCTTCTTCATCAGTCCTCAGTGTCTTCAGGCTGCTGTCACACTCTTTAATAAACCAGTGTGAACCTGCAGCACTCAGTTCAAAAATCAGCTGTATCATGTTTATATGACTTTATATGATCACAGCTGATCACAGCCAGCGTCATCATATTTCCTTGTTACCTCTCTCCTTGCATGGTTTCCTTGTGTCTCACCATGCATCCCTGGTGGGAGGGACTAAGACGCAAGGAAAGGACACAAGTGAGGGGAAACAGGGATGCAATTAAGAGACTTGGGATGTACCTTTAGTCCCTCCCACCAGGGATGCATGGAGGAAACCATACGAGGAGAGAGGAACGAGGAAATATGTTTTAATATGAGACTATGAGATGTCCTTTCCTCAGTTGCGTCACGTGAAGCGACGTCTGTTTCTGATGAAGGAGGATCAGCTGATCACAGCTGATCACAGTCAGTCGGCTTTAACAGCTGGAGAGACCTTTGAGAAGTTTGTGTCTGTTCACATGATCACTGTACTTAATAATAGTAACTAATAATACTAGTAACTAATAAAGACACACAGTGATCATCACTGCCAGAGTAGAGGTGTTGTCTCTCTGTAGCATGTCAACAAACTGTGTTCTGTTTATAAGTGCAGGATCGATTTCTACGGCGGAATGTTATTTGCGTCTGTACGTTTTGAAATTGTGACTGGGACGTCATTATTAATATCACCCAGCATATGATTACTGTTTCTCTTAAATGATATAACTCATCAAACACTCAGGAATGATCCGCCTCACGAGACTGAATGAAATGATGATAAATGATGTAAAAAGTGTTTCGTCTCTCTGACTTTAATTGTTTCCATAATAAAAGTTATTGAGGGAAACATCAGATCATGAGAAGACAAATCTTTCTGATAAATTTAGAAAGTTGTTTATGGTCCTTTTGTTGTTCAGTCTACAATGAACATCTATTTAAACCAGACGGTGAATCACAAAACTAATCACACATAAAGCTTGAGTTTAATCTGCGATCCGTCTTCACTGTTTACATGTTGAACAAAATCGTATCAGTCCGATCGGCTGCAGCGTCCAATCACATCACTGATGAACAACGAGGGGGCGTGTCGGCCGTTAAAACACTTCCTGGAAGTCTGTTCTCGTGGGTCCTCGCTCATGGCTCCTCGGAGATCCCTCCTCTCTCCTCGATCCTCGCTCCTCGCTCCTCCGAGCTAAATAAGAGCTTTGGGACGGCCGTCAATATGGCGGAGCAGAACAACTTTTGGCTCAAGCGAGGATCGAGGAAGTGACAATTAAGAGACTTGAGATGTACCCAGTGATGACAGGAGGAGCATCTCAACACTGATAGGCTATCGCGCTTCGATAACGCGTTAACTTGCCCAGCACTAATATACACACACACACACACACACACACACACACACACGATGTGAATATATAATACTTAGTGAACATATATAAGAATATGTCAATATATACAAGACATGTATATATATGTATGTATATATTTAATATACATACATATATACTAGGGGTGTAACGGTTCACAAAATTCTTGGTTCGGTTCAATACGATACAGTGGTGCCACGGTTCGGTACGTTTTCAATACAGCAAAAAAGCAGAAATGCCAAATCCTCGCTGGTGAGACTCAAGGGGTTGTGTCTGATTTGATTCTCTGTTTGGGCTTTTGTTTTCTTTTACAAAGCAGGAATTATGGTCTGGAGAAATGGTCTGGTGAAGGAGCAGTGTCACAGGGCTCAATAGCATTAAGCATGTTCGTACAGCCTGGTTTATCACTACAGAGCAGGATATACCTTTAGTCCTGTTTGAATCAGGAGGGAACAGATAACCTCTGCGGGGAGCTGTAACAAATATTACGTGACTATTTGTGTACACTGGGCGTGATGCTGGTGTAAACAGGATTGGTTGCTTATAGTTTAAACAAATACGACAGAGTAATAAAGTAAGCTTTAATAATGAAAGGTCGTGTTTGAGACTTAAGATCTTCTCTAATATGTTCCTCTATGAACTCAAACAGACACCGTTCGTGGAACATTTTAGAAGTTTTATTCTTCACTTAGTTGCGCTGCAGGTCTTGTTCTCTATCTCTCTCTCTCTCTCACTCACTCACTCGCACATCAAATTTAAAATCAACATTTACACATAAAGGTTTACTAGATTATGTGTCTATAAATGTGGTCAACACACGTCTCTCTCGTTCCCTCGGTGTCGTTGTTGTCTGTTCTCACCTGTAGTTTGCTGGTGGCTGAAGTCTCTGTCATACTGAGCAATCCATGTTTTGTTCCTTTATAGTTTACCTGTGTTAACTTGTTGTACATAGTTGTACAGAAGAAAATAAACAATAATAAGAAAAGGAAAGTCCTCCGTTTTGTGTCCGTCCTCCCTAATGCCGCGCTGACCGTGACTTCAGGGAGGCTGAAATCCGCTCCAGTGTGCTGCAGGTAGCGACCCCGCCCTGGAGGTATCATAAACTCCGGAACAGATCCGCAAAACGTGTCTGGATCGGAGTCTACTTGCGCAGCGCGCCGGATCTGGAATGGATACGCGTCAAAGATCCAGACCAGATCCGGCACATATCCGGCCCGTATCTGCTCATGAACGGCTCATTCGGGTCAGGTTTGGACCCGTTCATGAAGCGGATCCCTTACTCAAAAACTACAGAAATATCTAAAACCAAGCTGACCAACATCTAGATTGCTCTATAAAAGTGTGAATACTCTAATAAAATCTTGAATTGATTCAAGACATAAAATCTACAATTACACTGGAGAACATGAATGCATTATTTGTGTAAATGGAAAGAAAGAAATGTAACCATAGATATCAGAAACAGTTTTTTTATTAAAAGACATCCATTTACAAGGATTTTTATGTACACTGTGTATTAAAGTTTCTTACCTAAAATGCGGCGGGGGGGGTCCGTCTGTAGGGGTGTCGGCACCCTCTGACACCCCTCTGACTGCTGGCGGCACTCCTGTGACAACTATTGGCACTGGCAGCTTGTGGCTACTACTGACACCTACATACTGTATAAGCAGAGGAAGAGTAAAAAAAAAAAAAACATGTATTTTTGGATTGGAGATTTTATGGGTTTTAATTTTAAAACGTTTTTATATATATACTTTTAAATGATAATAAAACGGATGATTTATTTTCATTATTTTAGCCGATTGTTGTAAATGACTATAAAAGTAATAATTTGGAAAGAGTGTTATGTTCCCTTTTGTTGCAAAACCAGCAAAATCTTAAATAAAATGAATGAGAAACAAAAAAGTACAACGTGGTTACTCCGGATGTAGGCTATACAGAGAACAGATGGCTCCCGTGACTCAACTAAAATCACAAAACTGATTTATGGCAGCTGACCTCTCGTAACAACAATGGGTGTTCTCAGGAAATGTGGCTCCGCCCACTCCGCCCACTCAGCTTGGCAGCTGCCGAACGAGTGCCGCTCAGGTGCCGAACAGTGCCGCTCGCCTGCCACAGTTGTGGCACCTGACTGACACAGTTCCGACACCTGCCGACACCTGCCACAGACTTACCACTCGGGTGCCAGTGCCACAAGGAGGCTCTCGGCCCTACACGTCAGCTGTGGGAAACTGTGATCCACCCAGATTAAGTTGTGATTCAATATCTCACATCGCGTATGTTTTATGTTAAAGACTACGGACATTCATGTTATGTTAACGATACTCTACACTGTGCAGCACACATTCATCCAGATTAGACATGACTGTAACTCTCGTTTTGTTACTAGAGGGACCGAACGTGAATAACTACACGCAGGGGTTAGTGTGTCTGTTGAAACATTACGATAGAGAGGCTTGTTGCAGCATTCATTTAGGATTTCGACAGCATTACCACGACCAACTATCCATCTTCATTACGAAAATAACATTTGTTGTCTGGTGACATACAAATAGTAGCAATATGGACCCTACAGGACTCGAGCCACTGACTAAGACTCGCCCGTTATGTGTAAGTAACATCTGAACTACCACTGAGCCACAGAGCAAACACAATATATCACAGTAGCCTACTGAACACAATAAAAGGTCAGAAAGTATCAGTACAACCATATTGTGGTTCTCTGAGATAACAGCTCACAGTGGAAATGCCGCTCTCTGATGTGTATTAACAACAAAGCTAAATAAAAACAAATAAGAACTGCTAATTTGCTTTTATAAGTAAATTACTAAATGAACATCATGCTGTATTGAAGAAGACTTGAAACTAGAGATTGAGACCATAAACTCATGTTTACAATGTTTACTGAGGTAATAAATCAAGAGAGAAGTAGAGTCATTTTCTCATAGACTTCTATACAACCAGAGGAGTCGCCCCCTGGTGGACATTAGAGAGAATGCAGCTTTTCACTTTCGGATTTCCTGAAGAGAGTCAGCTTTTTGAATCACTGCAGAGTCAAATTTAAACATTTAAACGTTAAATTAATCAATGAACAGTCAGTCAGATCAATAACGTTATTTATTTGTGTGACAGATTTTATTCTCATCAGGTAAAACAAATTAAAACATACAGCAATGAAATCATTTTAAGTGAATGTTACTTCATTTAAAGCCACTGCATCACACAGTTAACATTTAATTAACACTTGTAATTAACTATATTATTAGCAGCTTGTTAATAGTTATTATAATAGTTGTAATATCAGCTAAAGATCAATTAGTAACATATCATTTATCTGTTATTACTTATATTCATTATTTTCTCTTTACAAGTTTATTAATCTGTATTAAAGCAGTTCAACTTTAACTAGCTTTCACCATTTCCACTAACTGGGGATAGCAGTAAGCTAATTTGTTGAGTTCTCTCTTAGCGAAATGCTCTCTGGTAAACGAGTAATGCAGCACATTTGTACAAGGCTTTTATTTTGAAAGGTAAGGACAGAAGAAGTGTAGCTCTAATATCAGTTATTATTGTATTGCCTTTACAAGTATGGACACAGTTAAAGCGCTATCCTCTTTCTTTGTGCCGCAAATCAAGCCTTCATTTTCCGGGAGGTCGCGACCCGCGTCAGACAGACTTACGTAGTAAAAGCGATAATTATAAGGAACCAAAATAAACGCAGATGGTGTCATTGTTCCATAGCCGTTACATTGTGCAATCAACATTCACTTCATAATGTTCGAGCAAAAGACCCGTCTGTTGCCACTTCCAATTCTTTAACAAACAGTTAATTAGTTGTAAACACGCAGCTCAGACACTTGATGTGATAATCAGATTTTACGAAGCTTCACTTTTCAAACTGATAGTTAAATAGAATTTATTGTAATTTGAGCGCTGAATAATATTTCCTTAAAAATAAAAAATATGTTTTTTTACAGTGTGAGTGACCTCAGACCTTCACCACAGTTCTTTGAATCCGTCGTTTTAAAATCTTCAGTCAGTCGGCAAAGTTTTCGGCGATGCCGTCGTAACCGTGGAAACCGCACTTCCTGCCGGCGACTCTGCAGCCGAAGGTCAGTGCGTCCTGCAGACTTCCACCTGCGGTTGGAGAATGTATTTATTAATTTAATAAATATATATATATGTGTCACGTCTCACCGTTGGACGGCGTAACGTCTCACCGTTGGACGGCGTAACGTCTCACCGTGTTGGACGGCGTAACGTCTCACCGTTGGACGGCGTAACGTCTCACCGTTGGACGGTGTAACGTCTCACCATGTTGGACGGTGTAATGTCTCACCGTTGGACGGTGTAACGTCTCATAGTTGGAAAGTGTAACGTCTCACAGTTGGACGGTGTAACGTCTCACCGTTGGACGGTGTAACGTCTTACCATGTTGGACGGTGTAATGTCTCACCGTTGGACGGTGTAACGTCTCATAGTTGGAAAGTGTAACGTCTCACCGTTGGACGGTGTAACATCTCATAGTTGGACGGTGTAACGTCTCACCGTGTTGGACGGTGTAATGTCTCACCGTTGGACGGTGTAACGTCTCACCGTGTTGGACAGTGTAATGTCTCACCGTTGGACAGCGTGTAGATGACGGCAGAGTTGAAAGTGTCTCCGGCTCCGAGAGTATCGACGAGAGCTTCAGGAGGAAAGGCATCTGAATGAACGACCGAACCGTCTGGACCCAAAGCATCCGCTCCTTTTTCTGCCCAGGCACATACCAGGACAGCCCTGAGAGAGAGACAGGTCAGAGAGGGAGAGACAGGTCAGAGAGGGAGAGAAAGGTGCAACAGACAGGTCAGCGTGAGAAAGAGACAGTTCAGATAGACAGCTCTGAGAGAGAGTTTAGAGAGGAAAACAAAGCCATGAGAGAGAGACAGGTCACAGAGAGAGAGAGAGAGAACAGTCACAGAGAGAGACAGGTCTGAGAGACAGCTCTGAGAGAGAGACAGGTCAGAGAGGGAGAGACAGGTGCAACAGACAGGTCAGCGTGAGAAAGAGACAGTTCAGATAGACAGCTCTGAGAGAGAGTTTAGAGAGGAAAACAAAGCCACGAGAGAGAGACAGGTCACAGAGAGAGAGAGAGAAAGGTCACACAGAGAGAGAGAGAGAGAATGGTCACAGAGAGAGAGACAGGTCTGAGAGACAGCTGTGGTTGAGAGACAGGTCAGAGAGGGAGAGACAGGTCAGATAGACAGCTCTGAGAGAGAGACAGGTCAGAGAGGGAAAGACAGCCATAAGAGAGAGACAGGCAGTTCAGAGAGAGAGAGAGGTCTGAGGCAGAGCTCTAAACGAGAGACAGGACAGAGAAAGAGAGACAGCCAGGGAGAGACAGGTCTGAGGGACAGACAGCTCACAGAGAGAGAGAGACAGCTCTGACCTTCTGGATCAGCAGTTTAAACCCACTCCTCTCATCTGTTCCAGCTGCTGACCTTTGACCTCCTCCTCATCTCTTAACCGTGGATGTACAACTTTACGTGGTGGTCAAATTCTGTAATTACAACTTCCAGGTGTGTCACAAGACGTCATCGGGCCCAAAAAGACTTTTCCTGTTGCCTTGAACTGGGAAAGAGACACGATGATGCCCTAGAAGTTGTAATAATCACTAAAAGTGGAATAAATTGTTGTTTTCTAGCTGTAAGCAGCTGTAATAATGGATATATTGGCTTTAATTCAGCACTTATTGAACATCTGTGGGCGCAACACGTTTTGATTATTTTTATTTGTCCAATCCTGAAAGTCCTGATCCTCCACTCACCCCTGTTTGACCCGACTGTAGAGTCCTCTCAGAGCAGCTTCAGCTGACAGGAAGCCGAAGTGACGGGCCACGTCTTTACTGACAAACACCTGAAAGAGACAAGAACACCTGAGAGACAGCCCTGAGAGAGAGAGACAGACAGAGACAGAGAGAGAGAGAGAGACAGACAGAGAGAGAGAGAGAGAGAGACAGAGAGAGAGAGACATTAATGTATTAACGTCTCTTTTCCTAAACAACTGGCTTCCTGCTAGTCGCTAGTAGCGTGACATGAACAGAATTTAACTCAGTTTTAGGCTTAACTGACCAACACCTGGAAGAGACCGGAACACCTGAAGACACTCGTTGTGTCTAAGGCATGTTGAGGTAACCAGCGTTAATAAAGACTGTCGTCTCTTAAAGACTCGCACCACGTCACCGTGAGGAAACAGCTGATACAGCGGTTCTCTGGTCTTCTCTATCTCCACGGAGACGGTGATTCTCTGCTGCCGAGGCAACGTGCTGTTAAACATCACGACCTGCTGGATCATCTTCACCTGATCCTCAGCATTACGGCCCTGAAGGAGGTAAAATAAGAAAACACTGGTATACTGTAATACTCTCTGCGTATTCTGTAACGATACGTTAGTTTGATGCATTTATATTTCACACCGTTTTGAAACACTGGAACTTCAAAAAGGTTAAATTCAGGAGATAGAAGGGTTCGTCTAGTCTGGGTGGTCAGATTAGTCGGGTTTGGTCAAATTTAAACGGTTCTGATTCTGATTTGTGGGGTTTCGCCAATTTTGTCTGGTTTGTCGGGTACTTTTAGTTTGTCGGTTTTAGTCCGATAGTCGGGTTAGTTGATGGGGTTAATCATGTTACTCAATCTGGTAGGTATGGTTAGTCTAGTTGGTCTGGTTTAGTCAGGTCAGCCTGGTTTAATCAGATTAGGGTGGTTTAGTTAGGATAGTCTTGTTTAGTCAGATTTTGAGTAGTCAATTTAGCCTGTTTAGTCAGGTTAGTCAGGTTAGTCTGGTTAGTCTGGTAGTTTCAGTGTCTTACCTCCAAGTGGATCCACTTGAACTGACGCAGATCGACTTTGGAGAACTCCTCCGCTGTGACATCAGGAAGGTTCCTGATGGACAGAAAGGTCAGAGGTCAGAGTTCATGTTCCTGAATGAAGATAATCCACAAACACCTTCATCACTCAGAGGTTACAAATGTCTCCCAGAATGATGACGCCACTATGACATCATCAATCAGGACCAGTAAAATGTTCTATACAATAATCATTGGAATTACTCTTTTTAACAAGTACATTTAAATACATCTGAACTTCCTGTTCACAACAATGACAACAACAATTTCAGGAATTACAACTTTTTTAAAGATTTCATATTACTCTTGATTGATTCATGTGTCTGTCAGGACTTGAGGGTGAAGACATTTAACAGTTTGGAATGAATTTATTTGTCAGTCATGTTTCAGTTAGGCTGATTAAAGATCTGACTGAATTATGAGTCATGTTTATGGATATTAAAATATAGTATAAATACGTCTGATCATCAGTTCAGACTGAAAATGTAAAAATTAGTTATCTCTCTAAAGTCCAACAGTCACCATGAAATACAATATCGTGAGATTATATTTACATTTACAGACTTAAAGTGTGAAGAGTTCACTTCCAAAATCATCAAAAGACAAACAAATTACTTTCATTATCTACAAAAGACGGGAATTTTGCTGAAAACATTTTTTATTCATTTCTATTTTGCCTTTAATCCAACACGTATACTTATTCAATTTGATTTGATCATTTTGGAAGGAAACTCCTCACAGGCGGCAGATTAAAATCAGTTTTAATTACTGAACATATTTCATCATATTTCATTGTGAACGTGGTCGTTTTAAACATCAGAGATATTAAAATGAATCAACAACGATGAATTAAACCACCATTAAAACCACTGCAGAGACTCAAACCGACGACACTGAACCGACGAGTTAGTGATGAAGCTCAGTGAACAAACAAGAACGCAAATTTAAGTGTTATCCTAGCTTAGCATGGATACAGTGCTGATTAAAATAGATATAATATATTAACCAATGAACTTCAAACGGTGTTGATAGGTGTACTTTTTTACTTTTGACGGAACCTGGCTAGCTGTTTCTCCTCTTTCCAGTCTTTATGCTAAGCTAAGCTACAAAGAGGTCCAGGACTGTTAGCCTAGCTTAGCATGGATACAGTGTGGATAAAAAGCACAATATATACATATTAACCAAGTACTTTAAAATGGTGTTGATAGGTGTACTTTTTAACTTTTGACGGAGCTTGACTAGCTTGTTTCTCCTCTTTTCAGTCTTTATGCTAAGCTAAGCTAACCACATCTTGACGCCAGCCCGAACTGAACATATAGGCATGAGACCCATCTAAAATGATGTTCCATTAAATGTAGAAAGTGGAGAGGAGGCGTCGATGGATGTTTTAAAAGATATTAAATAATATAAAATATATATAATTCATTGAGAGTTTAAAACATGTTTTATGTTTAATTAAGGCTTTGCATGACCTGGCAACGCCTCCTCTAGCATTCTTGCTAACCCCGGCATGTTCACATCTCGTACTGTTTTACTGACGTTCATTAACGTGCTCCGTCTCTATCAAACAACCAATAAATACAAAATAAACAAGGTCAGCTGACCTCCGCTCAATATGATTGCTGGACCTCAACTTCTCGCTCTGCAGTGGGCCATTACACCAGGATCAGGACCAGGATCAGGATCAGGACCAGGACCAGAATCAGGACCAGGGGGTCATGCTTCTGTCAGGCGGGTCAAACAGCGTTCACAAAACACCTCAACACGTTTGTTTTTATCTGTAAGCAGCACCAGATGGGTGGAGCTTCTGATTTAGAGGGGGCGTGGCCTAACAAGACTCACCTGAATCGCTAATGTCTCTGCTTTTAAATGTTCACGCACACGAGTAGATTGTTGGTCAATGGTGCAGAACTTCATTTAAAAATGTACAACTTCAACAAAATGAGTAGAAACTCAAAAACGACATTGCTGTAGCTACCAATAATGTGTAACATTAATGCTAGTCACATGACTACATAATTAGATAATTTTTCTATAAACCTGCAGTTGAACAGTATATTCAGCTATAAACCAGCTGCTGTTGCTGTTAGTAAACAATGTAATCTGTTCTCTAAAATGTGCATATTTTTCATTGAGGTTCTGAAGGTAAATGTGGCGCTCCTGCTGATCGATTGATCTGATTTGATATTGATCTGATAGGAGTGACGACGTGTCTCAACGGTAACAAGATGGCGTTGATAAAGAGGTATTCAGTGAACGCTGCGTGTTGCCCGGCGGTCGTCCGGGGGTCTTACGTGTCGTAGAGCACGACGGTTCGAGATCCGCTGGATAGACAAACAACACAACACGCAGTTGGAGTTTGACCTTCCATCTGCCAAACCACCGCGGAGACATCGACCGCAAGCCGCGAGAAGTCGGCCATGATGAAACTGACGGACACAGAGAAGACAGGAAACTACTTCGTATCAACTCTGCCCTCCAAAAATAAATACCACTGATGGACAGAAAACTGTCTCCTCATTGGTGGAACGGAAGGGAAGCAGAGCTGTGACGATGATGATGATGTTCCTGAAATAAATACAGTTAGTAAGACACACACACACACACACACACACACACACACACACACACACACACACACACACACACACACACACACACACACACACACACACACACACACACACACACACACACCTGTTCATGTGCAGGATGGTGCGGCTTCCTGTGCTGATGTTGCTGACGACCACAGAGGCTGGAAGGGCACACTGAGCGTGCTCAGACACCAGAGACACATCGATATGGAACTTCTGAAAATCCTCCAAAATAAAACTACAGACAATAAACTTTTTCACATCTCCTCTGTCCTTCACAATAAAACTGCAGACAGGAAACTGTTTCATGTCTCTGTCTAAAACCTTTACACTGATCAAGTTCCTCCTCACTGAGGATCTCTGTGGACAAACGAGACGTGGAAACAAGGGGAGAGAAAGAAGACAAAGAAAGAGGAAGGACACAAGGAAACATTTAAAGAAAAGGATGCAATGAAACACAAAGAAAGAGAAAGGAGATGAGGAAACAAGGAGAGATAAATTGAAGGAAATGAGAGAGAAAGGAGACAAGGAAAGGATGAATGAGACAAGGACAAATGTAGAGAAAAGGATACAATGAAACAAAAAACAAGAGAGGAGACAAAGAGAGGGAGGAGAGATGAGGAAACAAGGAGAGAGAAGGGGTGAGGAAACAAGGAGAGAGAGAGAGAGGGAGAGAGGAGAAGAAGAAACGAGAAAGGAGACGAGAAAACAAGGAAGAGAGATTAAGTGGATAAGGAAACAAGAAGAGATAGAGGAGATGAGGAAACAAGAAGAAAGAGATAAAACGTGGAAATGAGGAGAGAAAGGAGACGAGGAAACAGGGACTTGTGTAGTTTCTAGAACTAGACCTGATCTCTGAGACCTCCTCGTTGTACTGATGGATGCATTGATCGGTACTCACTCGGCCACAGGTCCGGCAGACAGAGAGCCCATGAAGGCGCTCGGCGCTCCGAGCAGCGACAGCACCGTGCAGGAGTTCGAAGCGTTTCCTCCTCGCTGCCAGCGCTGCGACAAACACCTGCACAGGTACAGAGAGCGATGACATCACTGCATCAACGGTCAATATCACTGAAGAAGACTGTACATGAAAACACGTTTCATTTCCTAAAGGCAACATCGAGAATCAATAGCAAAGAGCATTAATACGCAGAGGTGCATGCTGGGATATGACATCATTGATAATTGATTGAATGATATTTATTAAAGTGGCCACGTTTATGGTCAATCCGAATAACACATCTGCTCTCACATCTATGTAGAAGCTCCTTCAAAATAAAATATCACACGTCGTGGATTCCCCTTCAGAATAAAATATCACACGGCGTTTCAACCTGCGGGACCGTGAGCGCGCGACAGCCACTCGTCACACCGCGCACTGAGCTTTGATTGGTCAGTAGGCAGAGCGTCTGTACGCGTTAGTCTGTTATCTCGAACATAACCTGCTCCGGGGCAGTGCATTGCTAACCAACAGTTGGTGCTAGCATTAACCTGTGTGCTAACCAACTGTTGGTGCTAGCATTAGCCTGTGTGCTAACCAGCTGTTTGTGCTAACCTGCTGTCTGTGTCTTCTTCTGGGTATTTGTCGACCACGTTGATGATGTCGAGACACACCAGACCCACACACAGAATCTTCTTCTTCTTCTGTTCCTCCATGTCGATGCGCACAAAGTCACTGTTCACACAGCTGCGAGCTGGACTTTACACTTTATCATTATCTAGTCAGCTCACAACAATACGACTCACCACTTCCTGTCAGCAGGGATGATAAAATAAGAGCCTCACAGACAGTAGCTACTCTTCACTGGTTTTACTTGCTGATATTTAGCTTTCATCTTATTAGTTAACCTGCGTTACCGTCACCTTCTGTGTTTAAGTTGGTACAGATCTTGTGTCATTGTTTGTGAGCTATTTTAGAGTATAAAACATCCTAAATTCCGGTTAGACTTTAGGGTTGGTAGGAAATAAAACAATGGTCCCAGCATCTCCTCCTCAGTGTGTCATTTGTATGGTCTCTCCTCCAGGATGTGACCAGGGTTTACTATCTGTCTAATGATCTACTCTGTCTCTTTTCTCTATAGATGACACAATTCACCAGCAGCCATGTATGGCCAAATTAATACCACGGTACCGCTTTAGGTTGAGGAGAACAAGATGCAACAATTGTTGTATTAAGCATTTGCATAACAAATCACTTTGTTATGGTTAAGATCTCCCATTACTAATTTCAAAAGGATTTCAAGGAATGGATGGGGGTTGAACCCATGATATTTGACAGCTGAATTGGAAAGCTCTAGACATGGATGGATGTAAGGATGTGGTTCCTTTTAGAAGACAAGGAGTTTAATATCCTGTGGACCTTATAAGGAATGGATGGGAATTGAACCCATGATCTTTGGTTTAAGAGACCATCGCCTTACCACTTGGCCATCACACCACAAAGTTGCACATCATGGTTGTTTCATTCGCGCAAATGGTTCCCATACAACTTATTTAAGAAATGAAAGACCAATTATTCACTTAAACCACCTATAGTTTAATATCCTGTGGCCGTTATAAGGCATGGATGGGAATTGAACCCATGATCTTTGGTTTACGAGACCAACGCCTTACCACTTGGCCACCACGCCCTCACGCAACCACTTTCAAAGAGGTGTCTCATTGACACGGGGGATACTTGTTTCAGTAAAACAAGTATGTTTCCAATGGTCCCAATACCTATTTTTTAATAATAATGCACAACTGTATGAGTTATAGCTGGAAGAGACCAGCCTGCACTGAGCCACACTCAAAACCTTATGTTTCTGTTGTCACATGACAGATCAATGGCAGCGGAATTGGAAAGCTCTAGACATGGATGGATGTAATAATATGGTTACTTTTAGAAGACAAAGAGTTTAATATCCTGTGGACCTTATCAGGCCATGATCTTTGGTTTACAAGACCATCGCCTTACCACTTGGCCATCACACCACAAAATTGTACATCATGGTTGTTTTAGTCGCACAAATGGTTCCCATACAACTTATTTAAGAAATGAAAGACCACTTTCCATTTAAACCACCTATAGTTTAATATCCTGTGGCCGTTATAAGGCATGGATGGGAATTGAACCCATGGTCTTTGGTTTACGAGACCAACGCCTTACCACTTGGCCACCACGCCCTCACGCAACCACTTTCAAAGAGGTGTCTCATTGACACAGGGATACTTGTTTCAGTAAAACAAGTATGTTTCCAATGGTCCCAATACCTATTTTTTAATAATAATGCACAACTGTATGAGTTATAGCTGGAAGAGACCAGCCTGAACTGAGCCACACTCAAAGTCTTATGTTTCTGTTGTCACATGACAGATCAATGTCAATATCCTGTGGACCTTATCAGGCCATGATCTTTGGTTTACAAGACCATCGCCTTACCACTTGGCCATCACACCACAAAATTGTACATCATGGTTGTTTCATTCGCACAAATGGTTCCCATACAACTTATTTAAGAAATGAGAGACCAATTGTTCACTTTCAATTTAAACCACATATAGTTTAATATCCTGTGGGTGTTATAAGGCATGGATGGGAATTGAACCCATGATCTTTGGTTTACGAGACCAACGCCTTACCACTTGGCCACCACGCCCTCACGCAACCACTTTCAAAGAGGTGTCTCATTGACATAGGGATACTTGTTTCATTAAAACAATTATGTTTCCAATGGTCCCAATACATATTTTTTAATAATAATGCACAATTTTATGAGTTATAGCTGGAAGAGACCAGCCTGAACTCAGCCACACTAAAAACATTACATTTCTGATGTCACAATGACAGCTTGAAGTGGAAAGCTCATTTTCATCTAGACATAGATGTGGTTCCTTTAAGAAGACATAGACTTGAATATCCTGTGGACCTTAGAAGGGATGGTTTGGAATTGAACCCATGATCTTTGGTTTACGAGACCAACGCCTTAACACTTGGCCACAACGCCCTCACACATCCAGACTCAAAGGGGTGTCTCAATGCCACGATGTTTGGGGATTTGTCTAGTTCCACTTAGTGCTACTTTTCTTGCAAAGCAGGTTTTCTTAGCCGTTTGACGATCAAACAAACACTTTATTTGAAGCGTACTTGTCTGGACAAACTAACAGATGGTGACTTGATGGGGTGAGTTATAACGTGGATGCAAATTCTTTTTATCTATAGCAAACACAGAGAGCGAAGCAGCTGCTTTTATTCAAGTGTTGAGCTGAGATTTATTCAACAAACAGCAGCTTGTGCTGGAGTGCGACCATAACCTACGTTCCTGATGTCCCATTAAGCATCACACAGATTTTGATATAGGTATTTAAAAGACAGGCATGGATGGGGGTTGAACCCATGATCTTTAATTTACGAGACTACCGCCTTACCACTTGGCCACCACGCCATAGCACTTAAGAGGAACCTATGTGGATTTACTCTTTAGAATCTTTCTTTAAAAAAAATTAAACCAGTTCCAGGACTGACTTTCATGCTCTTCCATGCTTCCATGCATTGCATCATTCCTAAACCTAATACTTGGTTAGGTTTAGGAATACTTCTTGAAATAGCTAGTTAGCTTAAGGCAACAAAACAGCTTGGTTAGGTTTAGGAATAGATTGTGGTGTGGGTTAAATTAACGTTTTACTTAAGTTATGTGACAAATAAACGAACGCTGACTTCTCGTTTTGCTCGCACAACAGCCTCCTGGAGGAAAGACCAGTGTTTATTTAACGCCTCCACCTTCACCTCCCCTCCTGCATCCCAGTGTGACTTTTTGCAGTCTTTATACTTCCTGGTTCATGATTACGTTGATCACATACTTTTCCTAGGTTTTACTACGAATGCTGTAAAAGCACAGCCTGCCTAGTTAGTGTCTCATTTGTCAAAGGTATAATTTTTTGGTTTTATTACAAAACTGGAGACAGCATGGAGCCTGGTGCTCAACGTAGGGAACTTGTTTCTCATCAAACAAAACCGACATTATGTGCTGAGGTGACGATTTTTATTGACTACGTTGTCTCCAGGAAGCCAGAGAAACATGTTTACAGGGACAGAAACAAAACAAAGGAACAAACAAAACCAAACTGGCAGTGATTTGGGAAATTATTGGAGTGGATGACTGCATACTGCATGTGGTTTTGAATGTTGATCCCCATGTGGTTGATTTTAGGAGACGGATGAAATGTAATAGTGTCAAACACCAGTAGAGGCATCCAGTAAAGCATTTTAAAAACACAGGGATGTGTTTTTTTGGTGTATTAAACAATTGGATATTTTGTACTTCTTGTGTTATTCATCACTGTCCTGTTGGCACCTATACATTTCATATAACTGTGCTATTCAGCTACGCTTAGCTGCTAATTACTGACTTGATGTTTGTTCTTCTACGAATGAGAAATTGTGACTTGACCGAGTGTGTTTCGTCTTCGCTGCTGTCAATCAATCAAAGTAATAGTTCTGCACAAAGATGGTGTGAGCGCCTCTGTAGACGGGAGAGAAGTTATAGATGAGAGCTCGCTCTTCCTCCTCGGGGCTGGAGAAGTGGTGCTGGTTCTTCATGGCTGAAGGGGAGAAAGAGGAAAGAAGAAAGAGAGGAGAAAAAAAAGAAGCGTTAAGAAACGTACAGCTGCTATTTCCTTCATAGCAAGATAATTCAATGAGCTCTAAGCATTCCACTTGTTTCCAGACAATCCTTCTGATTGGCAATTATTTGTGGATAATATATATACGTCTTATCTGCGAATAGCTTTGGATTTGTTCAAGGATACGTTCTTGAAAACGAGATGGTACACCTCAAGTGGTTATTCCTAATAAAGATTTTCCATAACAATTTCGTATCACTGTGTTGCTTTCGTGTTGGTGATAAATTGCTTATTGGTACAATACAGTTATCTTTTGCAGGGTCACTCTGAGTTGATTTGTGTGTCAGTTGCGCTTGAACAATTCAAGAGTTATGGCGGTTTAGAACACAGAAACACTTATTTTTACAATAACACTTGAAATGATGAAGGTAGTTGAAAATAACAACGTAGACAAAATGTAACCCATGGTGTTTCATGTTCACCTCATTACTTAAGATTTCACTAAACTTACTTTTTTCTTTTTACAAAATGAACCAAAGAATGACAAAATGAGGACGATCTCGGATAGATAATGAGATTAAATATGAAACAAAATGTAAATCCTACAATCTAAACTAAAAGGAAATCTGGTTTGAATTGAAAGCAAACACTATTAATAAGCTTGTTTGAAAGATATTTATTAAATGCTGATCTATAGAGGAAACCATAAATGCATCTTTGGATGAATGGGAAAAACAACACTGAATGGAAATGCTAATGACTGCACATCTGCGACAATTTACTAACTTTTCACAAGAAAATGGCAAATCATCAATGATATTATTAATGTCTCTGATTGATTTTAAGCCAACATGGGCGAGAATTTCCTTCTGAAATTCAAATAGAACTCGTCAAACTCCATCTGCTGATGAAGATAATAATAATAAATTAAATTTGTACTTTAAAAGGTACTAAAAGACACTTCACGTTGTAAAAACAGACAGTGTAACAACAATAACTGTATAAGCAGAAATCATTCAATGATGGATTTGTCTTAACACATAGTTAGATTTGTAAATAGTTATTTTGTTTGTCTTTGTGGGGCCTCATTTCCATCAAATTCCTGTGAAATCAGTGACCTAGTATTTTGGATATATTCTGCTATGAAATAAATAGTAACAACCTGATAAGCTGGGGTAATAAAAGCATGTAGAGGTACCACACGTTACCTTCAGAGACAAAGAAGCTGCCAGTGTAGAAGCAGGCTTCTACAGCAGCGGTGGAGTGAATCATGCCCGGCTTATCTACCCACTCAAAGGAGCTTTTCTCTGGATGCCACTGCACTGCATAAAATGGGTAGCGGTAGGCTGAGGAGAACCAGAAACATTGTCGGCAGATGATCATTACAATAATCAATACCTCTATTTCATCATCTCTACAATTCCCGATGTCGTCTGAATCGGAATAATGAGCATCACCCTCATTATTATTATTATTCAAAACACCAGCTCAGTTATGAGGTGATGGTGCCATGTAGCTGAAATCACAGTTCACTAGTGAACAACATGAAATAATACAACATTTAAAGTAGTCAGGGAGTAATGGTACCTTCCATGGTGGAGATGAATTCTTTCTTCCCATCATTGTTAGTGGACAGGATCTTGTAAAACCTCTTCAGCTTGTTATTTCGGCTGTAGTTCTGTTGGTTCAAAGGCAGAGATTTTAGGTCTTGACTTATATTAATATAGTTTATTGAAGCCCTGAAGTGACTTTGCTCCTTCTGCATGGAAAATCAATATTGTCAAATTCAGTGGTGTGTGGTGCAATGAAACAGTACTCCTACTTGAGACATTTACAATATTCAACTTATGTATCGCAGTTAGTTGTAGTCCTTTGCTACTTATAACAACAAAGGCGTGGATGGGGGTCGAACCCATGATCTTTGGTTTACGAGACCAACGCCTTACCACTTGGCCACCACGCCCTCACACCTCCTCTCTGTGCTGTAAAAGCAGATTTTTCATGCTGTTTGACGTTCTGAAAACAATCAGAGAATGAACAGCGGTCCTCTGGCTGATGGATCACTGTTTGTTGTGACCTGGCCCTGTGTGTGCTTGTGCCTCACTTTTACTTCCTCGTTCATGATTACGTGGATAACAAGAAAGTATTTTGGGGTTATGATCTTTGGAATACGCCTTACCACTTGGCCACCATGCCTTCAGACCTCCTCTTCTTTTAAAAGAAGAAGAAGAAGAAGAAACCGAAGAAGTGGGCAGAAACAAGAAGGGAAATGAGAGAAGGGGAGCAGAAAATACCTGCATAGACAGACTCCAGCTGTGGAAGTTGGAGGTGATGTTTTCCTCGGCCAGAGACTGCAGCAGGTCCTTCGGGAAACTTTGGAAGAGACGGCTGGACTGGGCCGCTAAAGAGGACGGACACCGGATTGTGGCGAGGCAGGAGGCAGGAGGTCCGGAGAAGCAGTTCACACAACACAGGAGAAGGTAAGTTACATTTAATGATAATTAGAAAGGGTTGTTTAATAAAGCTTTACAATTGGAATAAGTCATTTGACTGTCAGCAGGGTCAGAGATAAAGACCATGCAGCCACATGTGGAATCAGGGTGAGGAGAGCGATGCTCAGGCTCATTTGCATGGGATCCGCCCACAACTAACCACATTGAGCACCATGAGTGATACCGCTGTGGGTCGAATACCTATACAGTTTGATAACTTCATTTTGACAGGATTACCTACTCTTTTATTATTTTCTAGAAGGATTTCAGTAATTGAAATCCCCCCTCTAATGTGAAAATCAAAATATCTAAAATACTACAAGCAATAATTTGGGCATCAAAATATCTTGTTCATCTTGAAAGATAAGTCATATAATATTACGATTTATGTATTTTAAGTAGATAGCTAATTTATGTGAGAAATATTTGAGATAACTAGTGACTGTGTACAATAATCTTATTGTATCAATTCAGTAAAGAGAAAAAGGCGTCACATTCTCCCACATTAAACACAACAGGTGATATTACAGATATACTTTCTTATAGATGGAGGATTCCTATAAAGAGAATCCAACATTAAAATGTCATAAATAAAAGGATTCCTATATATTCAGGGAGCAACAACCAGCGATCCTTCAGCCAGGAGGCCGCTGTTTGTTCCCCATGGAAAAAGAGAAGTTGATGTATTTTGTCACGTAACTTTCGTACTTCAGTGACGGCACTTCCATAGTTATTTTAACCCAAACTACAATCTTTTCCTAAACCTAACTAAGTATTTTTGTTGCCTTAACCTAACTGAGTAGGTTCCTGTGAAGACGGAAGTTTGTTTTGAAAAGACTGCGTAAAGCGTTGCTGGACTAACTAATGAGGAGTAACATTTCTTAAGATCTCATACAATCTCAAAAACTAACAAAGACTTCCTTGATTCAGTCAAAGATTTCATAAAGAGTCTTTAGTTCAGTAAGAAGCTACAATGTACCACAATGTCTCAGGTCACCCTTTGCTGAGTCCCGCCCCTCAAATGCAGACTGGCCAATGATATCGTAGCATCGGCCAGCTCCAAACCGCAACAGACAACTATCTGGTTCTGCTGAATATATTCTCAAACTAGTTGATGTATTAAATTCGCCTCAAAAAGACATCGTCTACCATCAACAGCCTATTATGAAATGTAAGTGAAGCATATATTTAGTCTCTCAAAAAAAGAGGTAAGCATCAGAAAGAAAGGGGTTCACTGAAGAAGAATAACTAAGAAATGGAGCAGAGGACAAGAAGAGAAGAACACCTGGTGTCAGAGTGAGAGGTAGAGCCACAGCCTTGGTGTCGGTGAGGGTGAGCAGGTTTTTGTTTGCTGTGAGGACAGTCAGCTGCTGAAAGCCCTGACAAGTTCCCCAGATAGGGAAGTAGTCCCTGGCATCGTTGGCCTGCAGAGGACAGGAGAGTGAGGAATGAGAATCTATCAACGAGGGAGGAGCTCTACTTACACCTACGATCCAAGTGCTTCCATCTCATACACACCAAGTACAGCTGAGGCTCAATGTGGCTTCAACAGTCTGCATGAGACAAATCTTCCGGTGTTAAGCTTAGTTTATACTCAGCGCGAGCCTCCGCAGACGGCGCGCAAGCTCAGAGTATGAACGGACGCGATTATATTTTATTTATTATATGTGTTGCATTTTTCTCCGAAAGGCCTGCGAAGAATGAAGAAGACGAGTGTAACTCATAGATCTGCCCATAGACTGTAAGTGTAACCGGTAAAAGCCAGAAACTAACCTCCACGAGGAGGCATTTTAATTATCTGTAAACTCATAAATCGTATTCGTGGACTACTTTAGTGCCTTTATACAAGTCAAGTATTAAAAGCAGCATAAAGAAATAAAGGTTAAATATTCTGAAAACGATTTGATTTGGCTGCAAAATATTTACTAAAATGTAGTAAACCACCACCTGCCGGCCGTGATTACGCCATTTTCTGGCCACTACAGCTCAGCAAGTATCATGTCACAAAAAAGAGAATTACTAAAAAGTACAAAATAAACTAAAGCAAAAAAATCAAATTTCCACTTGATTTGTTAAAGCCAGATTCTCTTCCCCAGCACTTACATCAGCATAGAACGCTGCAGGAATGAGTCCTGAACCCAGAAATGAGACAGAATTGTTCAACTATGTCTCAAAGTCAATGGTTTTTCAAATTGTTTTTTTTGCCTGAAATAATATCTATAATGTCTTGTTGTGATATAAACACGTCAATAAATTCCCCTTCTTGTAAATTTTGAAGCTTCTTCATGTCTTTAAAAAGGCGGTACAAGTGTCTAAATAAGACGACTAAACGTCATCACGCTGACTTCATCTTTACATACAAGAATAAAAAAACAACTTTTCTTTATTAACAGTGTTTTTCTTCTCACAAAATAATCAATAAGAACCGATAAGAGTATCAACGAGAGTACCAGTATCGATTAAATCCTAACGATGCCCGTCCCTACGTCCCTACTCGGCAGTCTGTGGAACGAGTCAGATGTTTTCTATCTTACCTTCAGAGACAGTCTGTAGAAGATCCTGGCTGCTCGACTGAACTGCGACGTTTGAAGATCTATGTCTCCTCCCGGCAGCAGCAACCTGAGGAACACACACACTGTTTACGTTTAGGCTGTAGCCTACAGGATTGGAAATCTTGCCTAAAGCATCACTGACTTCACGTTTAGACAGTTTTCATGTGTCGAAACATGACTCGTGATGAGTGCAACATATGCGCTTACATTTTACAGAACGTGATGAAATCATAAGTAACTAAAAGAGTGAAGCCATAGACCATTGATATTCCTTATTTATGTATCGCAAATAACTCTCAGTTGACTTATACAGCAACTAGCTGAACTAATGGGACTTTACTGAAGTGCATTAACAGCTTTGAACAATAATCTGTTGTGAAATGCATAACTTCTCTCAGCAGAGAGGTATAGTGGCTGGAAATCTGCTGTTTATCTAAATTTACACTTTGCACAGTATTCCAAAACCTGCTGTTTGAAGCTTTTGACCAGATTAAAGATCGACGACTGTGCCGTAATAGACCAAGAAATTGCTAAACTTACCAATACAAACTGTTGCGATGACAACAAGAGAACTCCAGTGTACTCACCCGTTTATCGAGTTGAAGGTGTTCGCATATTCTTCTTCTGTGCGATTGATTCTGGTGACCGAAAAAAGCACAAAAATGGATTAAAACTAGAATTACAAGTAGAAGTACAAATCCAGTTGCAGTTTGCGTCCACGTCTGTCCATCGTTTCATCCTTTATTGGTTTTTCAGGTGTTTCCTGAGAAATCGAGTTCACAGGAATGGGACGGAGGCATAAAAATAGTTAAATCCACGAACTGTCCAAGACAGTCGAATACATTATGAATCCCTCTGGAGAAGGCAGGTTCTCCTCATGAGAAGATATACTGTACATAACCGATAACATGACCGATGAGCAGCCAACATTATGGGACAGTTTGACACGTTTTAAAACATTTTTTGACGATCTTGGACCCACTTCAGAAGCTTCATCTCGCCATCACGCTTCCAGCATCAGCAGAAGTGGTTCCTATTTCATCATCTGCATCCCAAGTTTAGTTTTAGTTGAGTTTATTTAAAAAATACACAAACATAACAGAGATAAATAATATCACAGAGCAGGAAGAGGCAGAAAACCCACTGGGCTTATTTGAAGGCTCCACCAAAATAATATAAAAATGTCCCAATATTATAGAGAAAACTTCATTAATATACATAAGATATGACTACGTAATATTGATGACAAAGTATTTCAACAAGATATGATATAATAACAGATATGATAACAACAATAACGACGATTTGACTGTTTGCTGTCGCTAAAGTGGCCTTTGTTTTGTCATTGTATCATAATATACAACAAGGATGTTATTAATGATTTATCTAATGAACCAATACCCTTGATATCAAATAAATGATCATGCCATATATTTCTTTGAAGCATGAGATCAAAAAAGCCTTAAAATTGAGTTATTCCGACTTTCTTCTTATTCGCGGAGAACTCACCAACTTTGTAATCTGAGCCCTTCTATTCCCGCTGAGAACCACACGGGGGGTTTCTTCTTTGTTTTGTAACGTTTTGTTGAAGGAAATGGCCCATTAAAGGAGACACAAAGTGTCACATCACAATGCAAAGTGTTTGAGCCCAGAAACCAGCCAGGAGAAGCCCCCCCCCCCCACCGAGGTGAGTGATATTGTGAAGCAGCCACAGGGAATGCGTTGTATTTGTCTCTGGGGGTAAGCTGGATGTAATCAGTTAAAGTTGTCTACAGGACAAGAGTGTTTCCTGGAGGATTGAATTACACGTGCCACAGTAATCACATCAATCATGGACCCTAAATCTTAAGGATTCAAACTTTAAATAACTATAGTTGAAGACATGAA
This sequence comes from Pholis gunnellus, assembly GCF_910591455.1. NCBI lineage: Eukaryota > Metazoa > Chordata > Actinopteri > Perciformes > Pholidae > Pholis > Pholis gunnellus. Next base: position 26,926,052 of record NC_136529.1, read on the forward strand.
GCAGGTCCTAACTATATGTTGAAACTAGTTGCACCTGATTGCATGCACTGGACTTAATGGGATCTTAAAGATGACGGCACACATGTGTTTTAAAGATACATTGGTTAACACCCTGCAGCTAAAAGTGGCCCCAGAGCCCGATATTACAGCTGAATGCAGTCTGGCTGCTACACCAGACAGCCATGAGAGAGATTTCACATCTGAATGTTGTACCTGATGGGTACAACCCTCGCTCCGGCTCCCTCCAGGTATTTCACATAGGACGCCGCAATGTATGACGAGCCACGAGCAAACTGGTCTCCTGGAAGATTTTCCTGCGCCAACACACCTAGAGAGGAAAAGAGACCAACACAAGTTACATTTGAATAATGCCTCATTTTCATACTCAAACATGTCATTTCAGAAAACCTGTAATACAAAAAAATGATTGTTTCATTGTAGATCATCAACTGGAAGTTTCATGGCGTTATCTATTAGTTTCATTATTTTACCCGATTCACCTCGTGTCTCTCCTTAATACCCATCACTTCTTCAGTGTGTGTGTATTCTTCAATACGTTAATACACAGATTATTATCGGTGATCACAGCTTCTTGCTTCCGTAGATCAAAAACAAGGTTCAGGATAGTTTTCTTTTAACCTCTGCAGAGACTGAACAGGTCACCTCATCGACAGCTGTTAACGGTTTATTAACTGTGTGTGATGATGAATGTTGCCATGCACACTTTGTAATAGCACACATTTGCACACGTCACCCTAACAATTATGAGACAGACACTAAGACAAATAAAGCATGAAAAAGAAAAAAAATTCTAACATGAAAAAGTGTAAGAAATACTTCCGGTATTTGCAGGTCACATATTTTTTGTTCATTTTTTTTCGTGTTGAAACACAACATTGAAAATACAGATGTGGACACCTGGCGTGTGTGATTTCATTTAATGGCGATAATAACTACAACATCGGAGGGAGCTGGTTTGTGATGCCGGTATTTTTTTAATTGTGCATTCATAGAAGCAGCTAAGACAGACAGGATTGGCTGATTTTGAAATATTATGATATTCTAATAACCTGCCCAAACTCTCTCTCTCTCTCTTTCAACACACGCACACCTTTTCTCGAACGTTCTCGGTTAGAGTTACATAACCGCTGTCAGAATCCGACAGTCTCTCTCTATCTCTGTACGTAGACGGACGGACACACAGAAGCCCGTTCACGGGGCTGAATCTTACCGATGACCGGTCGGTGATTGAGCTGCTGGCTTCTCCCCGCCGCGCACAGATGCGCCGCGCAGAGACAGGCGCTCAGCACCGCGCACAGCGCTGCGGTCGGCCGACACATCCAAAACACCGGTGCGGGAATACAAAAAAACAAAACCGCTGCAGACGAGGGGATGCAGAGGCTGGGTTTACACGGTGAGGATGAAACCTGGCAAAAAAATGTTTTATGTCTATTAAAAAAAAGATGACATAAAAGGCACAAAATGTGAAATGATCCGAGCTACGATGGTTCCTTCCGGGGGATGTTCTCCTCTGATCTCCTGCTTTTACCTCCTGAAGAGGAGCATCAAGGCAGTCACACGTGGGACCTCCTGTTCCGTCCTCGTAGAAATAGATCTACCAGATCCCCCCCCCAGTCTACACAGACTCGTCCACGTGGTGCAGCTCAGGTAGAATGTAGTACCTTCTCTTATCAATACACCTTATGATGACAATAACGAAGAGGGAAGAAGGCTGAGGTGATGATATAGAACTCCTTGTTTTATGAATCGTATTATTAGGTACTGATATAGTGACGTGCATAGGCCCCGCCCACTTTAAACACCGTGACTGAAACTGCTGAGTCACATGCATATTATAGATTGAGGCATGGCTGTGGGACATAGAGGTGTTGTATAATGTCTGCAGTGGTGAAAAATTATCCTGATCAAATAGTTCAATTTAGGGTAATAACACGACTCATGTATGTAGACAATCTGTATGTTTTCTGTGCATTATCTATTGTTTCGAGAGCTGTATTTCAGGTTATGCTGGTAGTCACATGATTATGAATGTTATTAACTAACATGGCAAATACTAGTACCTTAAGCTGCTAAGCTAACACCTTGAGGGAGACTGACAGACAGGTAGGTAGTCTATTTCCATCTGTCACTAGCTGGTGATACAACGAGGCTGGGTTCTGCTGAGTGAAGCCGATGCAGAAGCGTCTTAACCTGCATTCTCTCTAATGTCCACCAGGGGGCGACTCCTCTGGTTGTATAGAAGTCTATGAGAAAATGACTCTACTTCTCTCTTGATTTATTACTTCAGTAAACATTGTAAACATGAGTTTATGGTCTCAATCTCTAGTTTCAAGTCTTCTTCAATACAGCATGATGTTCAGTTAGTAAATGATGGTCCATTTAGAGTCAAACAGACCATAAAGCAGGGGATGCTTTAGGGCGGGGCTGCTTTCTCTAAGTCATTCCTCCACATTCCAAATATCGTAACTTCTGACCAGGCCACCTCTTATATACAGACTATGGATACAACTCACCTCAGTACTGGAGTAGCTCATTATAATGTAACTCTTTGCATTTGAAATCAACTCAAATAATCTGTGATTGTGTCGTGGACGTCCAAGTAAGTTTCATTTGTTGTAGACATAAATGGGAACCATGTATCAACGTTTGAGAGATCTGAGGCGAACAACAGATTTTATTTAATTTAAAAACAAAAAACTGCAACAAATTTCCACATTTATGTGAAATATATATAGATTATTATCCTACGTTATCATATTGTATAGATAAATAGATAAATAGATAGACAGACAGACAAATAGATGGATAGTTGAATCGTTAGACAGACAGAAAGACAGACGGATAGATAGATAAAACTTAAACTTTAGATGGATAGATAGAATGATAGAATGATAGAACCGTTACTAACCCTCTGAATGTTGAGGTACTCTTTATCTGAGCGTCATGGTTCATAAAGCCACTCGGTTGTAAAATATTAAATAACAGCCAAACACGCTCTTCTCATTTGGCGTCATTGGACTCCAGCTTATCACCGAGCTGCAGCTGCTGTGAGTAGAAACAATCCTAAGCTTTTTTTCTTTTATTTATTCAGTTATTTGGTTCACAATGTGGCATGCATCCATGTGAGGTTTTTCTTTTTTTTCTTTTTTTTTTGCCTACACTGCATCTCGGCTGCAGGCTCTGCAAACTTCAGAGTTTCTGCTGAGCTGCACATTCGTTTACCGTGTGCGTTGCATTGAGTCCATTCACTGTAATTACATGTTGTGTGGTGTGACATGTTCTTCTCTCGTCTCATCCCAGATCAATGTTTCCATTTTGGTTTGTAAGAGAGAGAGAGAGAGAGAGAGAGAGAGAGAGAGAGAGAGAGAGAGAGAGAGAGAGAGAGAGAGAGAGAGAGAGAGTAGATTAGTGAGTATGACATGATGTCTTTAGAGTGAACACTGCAGTAAGGATAAGGTGTATGTGTGTAAATTTGATGGAGTCAGCAGTTTGTAATGCAGGTAGCCCCACGGATCAGTGACTTTAGTTGCAGCACATTGCAGAGGGACAAACAGCGCTGCACCTCCACTGAAGAGCCACAAGACGTCACCCTCTTCCACCAAACAGCCCTCCAAGTTTCATCACTTCATTTCCTGCCAGATTTGATTGTCTGCCTCGCTCTGATTGGTTTCCCCTGTTTCTCGTTAGACCTCCTCCCCACTTCCCCATTAGTCGGTCACTATTAAGAAGTAGTTTAATCAGATCTGATAGTTTATTGCTCTTACACTGCGATTCGTGCCAAGTGGGGTCTAAAACAGCTAACTAAACAGAACTTTGTCACTCGCGTCAATCTTTTTACATTCAATAACCTGAATACGGTGCATAGAAAGTGTTGAGTCACAGTTCTCGCAGTACCTTGGTTGAGGAAGGTCCTCAGCCTTCTTCGTTATGCTGTCACTCATGATCACAAGCCCCTCTCAGTTGATGCCCCCCCCAGATCAAGGCCAAAAGTGTTACAGTGAAAACAAGATTTGAAACTGATAAAAAGATTTGAAACCAAAAAATTCTAAAAATTAATCTGAAAAATATAAGACCTCAAATATCAAAAATATATATGAAAGTGAAAAATGAAAATAACTATTTTATTCAAAACAATTCCAGAACTGAATCAAAGGGTTATATTTAACGCCAAACACTTTTCCTTGACTTATTTTTAGTTTGAATACAGTGTTGTATCTTCCAAAGTTCAAGTCCAACATTTTTTTTTCAAGTGATGGATTTGGCTCCATTATTATCATTCTCTTATTGACATAGATTAGTCCCAAACAGTTGACTCTATCTCAACACTGGCCTTGAAAGATTCGGGCTAATGTAGAAGTGTCTTAAAGCTGCATTCTCTCTAGTGGCCACCAGGGGGCGACTCCTCTGGTTGTATAGAAGTCTATGAGAAAATGACTCTACTTCTCTCTTGATTTATTACCTCAGTAAACATTGTAAACATGAGTTTATGGTCTCAATCTCTAGTTTCAAGTCTTCTTCAATACAGCATGATGTTCATTTAGTAAATGATGGTCCATTTAGAGTCAAACAGACCATAAAGCAGGGGATGCTTTAGGGCAGGGCTACTGTGATTGACGGGTCGCTGCCGATACCAGAGACGTATACGGCGTCTCTACGTCACTCCTCCACATTCCAAATATAAGTTCCGTTCATTAGTTGCGAAAAAAACAAGATGGCGACGGCCGTAATCCAAGATGGCACCAAACTCGAGGCTTCAAAAATGTCAGTCCACAAACCAATGATTGACGTCATGATGACTACGTCCACCTCTCATATACAGTCTATGGTTTTATCAGTTTGTAGCTTAAAACAACTAGTTCAAGTGTGCAGTTTAAGTCCCTGCTGTGTTTGTGTTCATGTCATGAAGTCCTATTTCTTGGAAACATAAAGTAAGTGAATCATGGGATGAGGAGTGCAGTCTGTCATCCGCCGTTTCCAAGGTCAAGAGTTCACCTTTACACTTAACATAACAGTTATTGTTTAAAAAAATGACACGATGACGTCTCTGAAGCTCTCGACTCTGAGCCAACCCGCTGCTCATCATGTGTGTAAAACCTGAGTGTGTGCGCTACAGAGAAAGAGAGAGAACACATTTACAAGGACGACTACAATATGAGGTAATGTGTGCGTTTGCATCCATCTGTGATCACAGTCTATGAGCCCACAGCTGAAGCCACTTGCTCTTCCTACGCCTCAGGGCGCTTCAGTTTGTACCGGCGGTGAACACTCAGTCGTCACCAAATGAAGACGAGCGGGTTCCACCTCCTCGTCTGTGGCGTCGCACCGCTGAAGCTCCACAGAGACTGAACGAGGGAACATGCAGGAGCTGAGTGTGACGGTGGAGCTCGGGGAGGATATTTTATTACTGAGGACGTGGGCACACAGTTCTGCTTTTGAATACTAAATGGGATGGAAAGGTTAAAGTGTCAATAATTAAAGATTAAATGACAGTCTGTGCTGTGGAAAGGTATGAAAAACCACAGAAAGATATTTACAAAAAGATGATAAATTGGACAGAAGAACATTTACTTATTTGTTGGTTTTATTTGATACGTATTCTAAACAAGCGAGCCTCTAAGGACCAGGTGACCTGTCATTAATGACCTTTGTATATAGTTTTCATATACATTAAACAACTTTAAGTTCTTGAATAACAACAGAAGAAATATTCACAGCATGCAGTTATGAAAGGGAGTATGGCTGTAAGACCAAACTGACCCTTGGCTTTATTCACTGCTACAATCATTAAAAAGCAAAAGCAGTGTTTACATTCAGTTTACCTTAAGTAGCTAGCGTAGCATAGAAGTGCTAACGCTAGTTAATGATGTGCTAACGTACTCTGCTAATGTTAAACAGGTCTGTAGTTAGAAATGTAAGCCATTAGTCTCCTTTTAACCTCTTGGTCAGAGCTGTCTGATGCTACGCTGTGATTGGCCAGTCTGCGTTTGAGGGGCGGGACTTAGCGAAGGGTCAATTACACTTTCTGTCTAAATGCCAAAAAATATACAGAGTTTCCAGAGTATTTGATACACCGGCACTGTAATGAAAACAAACTAATAACACAGTCATGGTCGACCCTCACAGGTGTTCAGGTGTTTTACAATCGCCGAGGTAAAATTGCTGTTTTTCAATGGAGTCTGGTGGCTCTGAGAGATCAATTGTATGTTTTCTACGTTTAGAAATCTTAATAGTAAAAATCCCTTTAATTAAATTCATTTTTTAACTGGTCCACATGTTTTGAATAAATGTATATTGTTTTCAGGAATGCAAAATCAATATTCTTGCCAGAAATTGCAAATCGCATATTTATCCTTTTTACATCTATCATATATATATGTATATATATGTATATATATATAGGTATATGTATATATACCTATATATATGTGTATATATACTGTATATGTATATATACAGTATATATACTGCAGCACAGAATGAGTTCATGGATGCACCATCAGCTGATGTTAAAGCGTTAATGTATCCATGCACATATTGGCTCCATGCAGGCCTAATTTGTCTCTTACACTAACATACTTATTTTAAACATACTCTTAATTTGTTTGTTTGTCATATTTGATTGTACATTTTCACATGTTCTATTTTTAAATGATGTGTTTTACTATTGCACTGTGTTTATCATCACGCATTCATCTCCAAGCCAAATTCCTTGTATGTGTAACTTGTCAATAAAACAGTTTCTGATTCTGATTAAATGCAGAAATCACTCGTTAAATATTGATCAAAGCATCCAAAAGTATGTGAACATTGGTGGAAATGAAATGTTTTGTCTTAAAAAGCAAAAAAAAACTAAAAACGTTTTGAACAGATCATGAACTGAAGAGAGGGAGAGACAGTTGGATACAGAGAGTAGAGCAAATAGGACAACATGGAGTAAATGAAGGACAATAAAGTGCAGACAATCAGAAGAGAGGGATGGAGGGACAGCGGGGGAGACACGGAGCGAGAGGGGGAAAGAGAGAGAGAGAGAGAGAGAGAGAGAGAGGTGACTGGACTCTGTTAGCAGAGAGTGAGAGAGTAAGAGAGTAAGAGAGTAAGAGAAGGAGAGAGACCATTGGTGCCGCAGCGGGACCGACTGTCACACGGACTGTCAGCGGGGTCGCCACCGGAGAGAGAAGCCGCTGCTCGCCGTTTATCGATAGACGCACCGGGGGGAGGAACACCGGAGGAAGGAAGGAAGAACAGAACAAGAACAACAAACCGGAGGGGGGATCGTTATATTTGCTGTCGCCTGCCATCACCTAAACCCGGACAGGATCTACTGCCCTCATCATCATCACCACCACCACCACTCCTCATCATCACCCTCATCCTCATCACCCTCATCTCCCTAGACCTCTCCTCCTCTTCCTCCGCTTCCTCATGAACATGCCGGGCTGGCGGAGGAACCTCACTTTCTGCCTGCAGCGGATGCACGAGGAAGGTAAGGAGGCAAAACAAATGAAAGTGCGTTTGTGTTTGGCGCTGGCACGTGTGCGCGCGCGCATGTGCGTGTGTCTGTGTCGCACGCGGATGTGGATTTGTAGATGCTTAAATGTGTGCAGTTTGTTGTCTGGAGACACTTTATATCTTTCCGGTTTCTGCTTCATGTGTTGAGAGTTTTCTGGATCACTGGATGTGTGTGTGTGAGCGCGCGCGTCTTTTGCGCATGTGTTCTGTGGGCTGATTGAGAAGCACCTGCAGCTGTGGTAATTGATTGTGAGTGCGTGCGTGTGTTTGCGTGCGCGTGTGTGTGTGTGTGTGTGTGGACACGCTTGGTCTGTTGGAGCCGCGCGCTGTGGTGCGCACTCGTGTCACCACCGGTTTGTTCCGCCGTTTCAGCAGAGATTTGCGCGAGGCTACTGATGCTGGCAGGTCAGGGTACGTGTGTGTGTGTGTGTGTGTGTGTGTGTGTGTGTGTGTGCGTGCGTGTTTGTGTGTTAGTGAAAGAGAACGAGGTTGGGAGACTGCGTGTTGGTCCTGCAGCATGAACACAGGAGGAGGCAGACAGTGATGCTGTTGGTCAGCTACATTGTGCACGTGCGTGCGCGACGGTGCGCGTATGTGGATGTTTGCAGCGCTGAGAAAGTGTGGCGTGTGAAACAGAGACAGACCGGTGGGGACAACGGTTTGGATGAGACAGAGAGAGAAAGATGTCTCTACATTAAAACCTTATTCTGGACTCCTTTCTGAAGGTTAAGGTCACGTGTGAAGTTGAAAGTGAGCAGAAGATCACAGCAAAAAAACATATGAATTGACTTTGTGTCTGAATTATTACTAGTTTCTGTTTTGTGAGAAATAATCCATAAATTATCTTTATTTTCAATATTTATAAATAAAAATCCAGAAAAGTGTGCATAACTGTAAACACATGGGTCGACATCTTGGATAACGGCTTTTGACATGTTGTTTTTTTCGCAAAGGATGAACTGAAGTGACCATATTTGGACTGTGGAGTAGAGACGTAGAGACACCATATAGTCTCTGGTAGTGGCAGCGACCTGTCAATCACAGTAGCCCCGCCCTACCCTGCTTTATGGTCTGTTTGACTCTAAATGGACCATCATTTACTAAATGAACATCATGCTGTATTGAAGAAGACTTGAAACTAGAGATTGAGACCATAAACTCATGTTTACAGTGTTTACTGAGGTAATAAATCAAGAGAGAAGTAGAGTCATTTTCTCATAGACTTCTATACAACCAGAGGAGTCGCCCCCTGGTGGACACTAGAGAGAATGCAGCTTTAAGACACTTCCGCATCGACTTCACTCGGCAGAACCGGAGGTTTCCTCCTTAAAACCCACGGACCCCTTTGCAATCAAAAGAAGTACATTATTACCTGCTATGTACACGTATACATAACAACAGGGCGTTCATACGTGTACCACGACTTTGCACATTGTGTTCTTTTAATCTGCGACTGTTTTTCAAGGTTTCCAATGAAGGGGACTCTTAATGTCGCAACTTTGTGACAACAGTATGTGGAAAGCCCTTTGCCCTTACAACGTGATAATGCCTCCGGGCACAAAGCCAAGCCCATAAAGAAATGTTTTTCTTCCTGAGCTTAATGTGGGAGGACTGGCCTGCAAAGAGCTCCCACCTCAACCCCATGTCCAAAACCTTTAGGATGAGGAGGGGAGGCTCTTATAGCAGCAGATTAATCGTTTTGGAATGAGAGGCACAACAATCGCATACAGATGCACTGATTGGTTGTGTACACACAGTGTGTATAACACTTCAATGGTCTAAAACAGACGACTGAAGCCACATTGACAGTGTGTTCATGGCACTGTGGCATTAAATGAGGTGGAAACGTTTCATTGTTGTGTGAATGACAGAAGCTGCTGCTCAGTAAACATTGTAAACATGAGTTTATGGTCTCAATCTCTAGTTTCAAGTCTTCTTCAATACAGCATGATGTTCATTTAGTAAATGATGGTCCATTTAGTGTCTAGTGCTTTTTTTTACTTCATGAAAGTGTTACATTTTTGGTCGCCTAAAAAATGTCGTATGCAACGTTCAGTTGCACTTAGCTCCACCCTCTCGTGTCACTTCTGGTTGCAAAATAACAAGATGGCGACGGCCAAAATTCCAAACACGTGTCTACTGTTTGTTGTCGTTACTCTCAACCTCATATTGTAGTTTCTCAGTGATGTGACGCATCTCTTCTGTCGACGTATATACGCTCTGTTTTGTGTTCTCAGTCAGTGTTTACCCGATGTATTCTGTATCACCGATAACAAATAATAGATTCATTCCATCATGTGTACTAGCAGACCATGTGCCCTCTGACCCCGGGAGGATGATTGAAAATCCACCACAGGTTTACTTTGTCCGTCTGTGTGCATGTGAGAAAGGGAGAAGAGAGAATAGATGTCGAGATGAGTTTGTGTGTGTTCAGCATAAAGAGTAAAAGGTGTTTGCTCAAGATGAGTACGTGTGAAATGGAGAGAGATCGACGGGGCGACAGAGCAAGAATGTTTGTTCATGATGTGTGTTTGTGAGAGAGAGAGAGAGAGAGAGAGAGAGAGAGAGAGAGAGAGAGAGAGAGAGAGAGAGAGAGAGAGAGAGAGAGAGAAAGAGAGAGAGAGAGAGAGAGAGAGAGAGAGAGAGAGAGAGAGAGAGAGAGAGAGAGAGAGAGAGAGAGAGAGAGA